>NW_012122709.1:6766284-6781370 GCF_000951035.1 Colobus angolensis palliatus | reverse complement strand
AACCCGGGAGGCGGAGCTTGCAGTGAGCTGAGATCCGGCCACCGCACTCCAGCCCGGGCGACAGAGCAAGACTCCGTCTCAAAAAAAAAAAAAAGAGAACAATTCCATTCTTATGATTTTCAGACAATGGAATATTATTAATCATTAAATAGTAGAATAAATAGTACCACTGTATCTAGATAGCTTCAGTGTATCCAGACCTGAATGCAGGGTTCCAGTTATCTCCATACTCCCAATTTACATTTCTTCAGGTATTTGATTAAGTATAATCTATATCCACTAGTTTTTTCTCCTTGCAGAATGTGAAATATGGGACCAGAAGGTAATCTAAACCTCATGTACTATATGGTCATCTATTTATAGTCATAAATAATAAAGGAAGACTATTTCTGTGGAAGCCTAATTGTTATTGTTTTAATATCGCTGTTCTCCATGAATTTCAAAAGATCAAGACTGGCCAGGCGCGGTGGCTTACACCTGTAATCCCAGCAGTTTGAGAGGCAGAGACGGGCAGATCACCTGAGGTCAGGAGTTTGAGACTAGCCTGGCCAACGTGGTGAAACCCTGCCTCTACTAAAAATGCAAAAATTAGCCAGGTGTGGTGGCAGGTGCTGGTAACCCCATCTACCTGGGAAGCTGAGGCAGGAGAATTGCTGGAACCTGGGAGGCAGAAGTTGCAGTGAGCTGAGACCATGCCATGTACTCCAGCCTGGGCAAAAAGAGCAATACTCCATCTCAAAAAAAAAAAAAAAAAAAATCAAAACCACCAGTTAGTACTCACAAGAAGCTAAAATCTGCCTGGTTTCAGATGTCTGAGTGGAGCTATCTGAGGCAGGATACTGTAGTTGAAAAAGAAGCTTATTAATATTTTAGAAAAAGATCTAAGGGTATTAGGTAAGGGCCATCAAGAAATGAAAAGGGCCTAATTTTGAGGCCATTTCCACATATGTAGACAAAGCCTTGTGTCCTTTAGCAGCCTTTGCTTTTGCTGCCCCTCAGACCTTTTCCCTTTGAGACCTCAGTGAAACAGACAACCCAAGATTTTGAAATTTTACAGAAGAGGCACAGCTTGCTGTCCAGTTATCTAATGCTGTGTAACAATCTACTCCAAAACTTAGTGACTTAAAACAACGATCATTTCTTTGGCTCACTACTCTGCATGTTAGGCAGGTCTCATGAAGAAGGCTCATTTCTCCTCTCTCAATGTGGCATGAGATGGGGTAGCTCAGCTAGGGGGCTGATGGGTTTAACTTGCAAGATGGCTCACCCTACTCGCTGATCAGGTGCCCCTGGCTGTCAGCAGTTGCTTGGGCTTCCTCACAGGTTGGTAGCTGAGTTCCAAGAGAGCCAGGTGCAAGTCTGTGGCATTTTTGTGTTCAGGCCTTAGAAGTCACATAGCATCACTCCTACCATACTCTTTCAGTTGAGACAGTCCAAAAGATCCACCTTAGTTGAAGGGGAGGGGACAAAGACCCCAGCACTCAATAGGAGCAGTGTTAAGGTCAGTTGCATTGTGAGGAGAGCATGTGGGATGGGAGAGATCGTTTGAGGCTATCTTTTTGTTTTGTTTTGTTTTTGAGACAGTCTCTTGTCGCCCAGGCTGGAGTGCAGTGGCTCGATCTCCGCTCACTGCAACCTCTGCCTCCCGGATTCAAGCAACTCTCCTGCCTCAGCCTCCTGAGTAGCTAGGACCACAGGAGTGCGCCACCAAGCCAGGCTAATTTTGCATTTTTAGTAGAGATGGAACTTCACCATGTTGGCCAGGCTGGTCTAAAACTCCTGACCTCAGGTGATCACCTGCCTCGGCCTCCCAAAGTGCTGGGATTACAGGTGTGAGCCACCGCGCCTGGCCAGAGAGGCCGTCTTCGGAAAATACAATCTGCCCCACCTAGTTGCACTGCTTTACCTCAAGCTTGGCCATTTTCTTCAACTCCTACAAAAGGACTTCCTTCTTCCTCCCTTACTCTCACCCTTCCTTCCTGCCTGCCTTCCTTCCTTTCTCTTTTTCCTTCTTTCCCTTTCTTTTTTTGAGAAGTGAATCCTGTATGTTTAGCAAGCTTCTGAATAAGTGTACCTTTGAAAAAGAGTGCTTGATTCTTAGTAAGTGAAGGCAAAATCTAGACACTTGGAACTAGTGACCAGACAGTGGATTGGAGATGTGTGTGCTGGGTCTTTTCTTGGGCTAGAGTGCTTTGAAACAGTTCTATAACTGCAACCTCTTCTCTAGCAGATAAAGAATCCTCTGAACAAGGTTCTGAAGTCAGTGAAGCACAAACTACAGACAGTGATGACGTCATAGTGCCACCCATGTCTCAGAAATATAAGGCAGTAAGTACACTGGTGTAATCATTGCATACGAGATAAGACTATAAATAATGACAGTGACCAGGCATGGTGGCTCATGCCTGTAATCCCAGCACCTTGGGGGGCTGAGGTGGGCAGATCACCTAAGATCGGGAGTTCGAGACCAGCTTGACCAACATGGAGAAACCTCATCTCTACTGAAAATACAAAAAAAATTAGCCAGGCGTGGTTGCGCATCCCTGTAATCCCAGCTACTCAGGAGGCTGAGGCAGGAGAATCGCTTGAACCCAGGAGGCAGAGGTTGCAGTGAGCTGAGATCGCACCATTGCACTCCAGCCTAGGCAACAAGAGCAAAACTCTGTCTCAAAAAAAAAAAAAGCAGTAATGACAGTGTGCTTAGTGGCCACACAAATAAAGGTCAAAAGGTCAATCCAGTTTTAATGAAGCTGATGGAAAATGCAAATTGTTTAAATTTATGTTTCATGTGAACGAAGGTCAGCTGATACAGTCAGATAAAAGGATCATTTTCTTGAGATAGTGTAAATGATGACTTGCTTCAATACTTCTCTCCTATCTTGATCCTTTGCCTGTTCTTATTCCCATATCCTCCATTGTGTCCTGTAATTCATGCCCAGCCTGAATGGTACCCCTGTCTTTAAGTCCATCTAAGGAGAACAGGTTTGCTTTGGGAGATGGAATCTGGAAGAGAGGACAGGATTCTTCATGGGAGGGCTCATGGAGATCTTTCCATTTCTGCTGTTTTTTACTCAACCTGTAATTATCTATTAAACAGTTCAGCCTCAAAGCTCTTTCAGGACTAATTTAAGAGACACACATGTATTAATAAATATCCACAGATATATTCAATAATCATTGTGTTCTAACCTTGTGGGTTACAAATGGGTAGAAAACAATTAGTCTTAAGTCACTGCTGCCTGGCACATTTGTAGGTCCTCAATTAATATTTGTGGAGTGAGTGACTGAATAAAAGATTCAGAGCAAATTGATGATTATGAACTTCATTAGAAACATTAAATAAGAATGTAGGATGACCTGAAACCAAGGAGATAGATTATGTAATTTAAAGTTTGTTGTAAGAAATCAGAAAAGGAAATTTATGGTTGCTTTTGTAGAGGTTGGAAAACTCTTCCTTGAAAGCTGGAATTTGTGCTGAAGAATTGCAGGAAAATGAAAGATATTGGAGTGAGGAGAAACAACTCAAAGTCAGTAGACTTAAACATTGAATATAACACATAGTTCAATTTCAGCCAAGGTGTGGTGGCTCACACCTGTAATCCCAGCACTTTGGGAGACTGAGGCAGGCGGATTGCTTGAGGCCAGGAATTCAAGACCAGCCTGAGCAACATAGCAAGACAACTGTCTCTACATAAAATTTAAAAACTAGGTAGGCGCGGTGGCTCACATCTGTAGTCCTAAGTATTTGGGAGGCTGAGGTGAGAGGATTCTTTGAGCCTGAGAGTTTGAGGCTGTGGTGAGCCATGATCTTGCCACTGCACTCAAGCCTAGGTGACAGAGACCCCGTCTCAAAAACAACAGCAACAGCAAAACCACTTGCGTTTCTCTTTGTCTGAACTTTTATCTATCATATATTTTTTAGATATTATGTAGTTAATATACTGAGAAGTGTTTGTAATACAGATAGGAGCCACAGAATGTTGGAATTAGATAACACTTAGATATTACCAAGGTAAAGAAGACTAAATGATGTGTACAGGATTATTGAGTTAGTGAAAGAGCTGAAACTCCAGTTGAGGTTTTTAAACTGTGCCATCTCTTTTTTTTTTTTTTTTTTGAGACGGAGTCTCGCTCTGTCTCCCAGGCTGGAGTGCAGTGGCCGGATCTCAGCTCACTGCAAGCTCCGCCTCCCGGGTTCACGCCATTCTCCTGCCTCAGCCTCCCGAGTAGCTGGGACTACAGGCGCCCACCACCTCGTCCGGCTAGTTTTTTGTATTTTTAGTAGAGACGGGGTTTCACCGTGTTAGCCAGGATGGTCTTGATCTCCTGACCTCGTGATCTGCCCACCTCAGCCTCCCAAAGTGCTGGGATTACAGGCGTGAGCCACCGCACCAGGCCTCCCTCTTCTTAACAGTTACTAACGAGGAGGGAGCAATCATTTTCATTTGCTCTACGGCCTTAGATTACTGTTTTTAGCAATAGTGAATATGGAGAACCCCCAAATTTTTTCTCTTATGGTGTTAATTTCAGGTGTCAGGGATTTCCTGACCCTTATGTATGCCGGGTAGTACGTTTTAGCAGCCCTGCCCCCCAGCCAAATTAGGTAGCACATCTGAAGCTAATAAGCCAAAGGGTGTTACCTGGCACTAATCCTTGCAGGGTTTCTGCCAGCAAGTTCAAATGAGTTGATACATATTTCAATGGTTAATATTACTAGTTGCATGCTTTTTTTGCTGTTCAGTCCCAATACAATTACATAATGTAATTAGCTCATGTAAAGAAAGGATTCTGAATCCAACAAAAAATATTAGATTGAACCATATATTGTCATACTTATAGATAAAAAATGGTTGACAATTGTCAGTTCTGCATAGTCCAACCTAATATGAATGAATAAAACATCTGTGTATACTTGGATCAAATTTTAATCTTATTCATCCTCCCATTTCGCCATTGTTACCAGAATAAACTTGATGTAGTCTGCATGAATATGGACTTCTGATTATTGTCCCAGGATTAAATTAGCAAGTTTAAAAAATTTGCTGGGCATGGGGGCTCACGCCTGTAATCCCATCACTGTGAGCCCAGGTGGGCGGATCACCTGAGGTCAGGAGTTCGAGACAAGCCTGGCCAACATGGAGAAATCCTGTGTACAGAAATACAAAAATTAGCTGGGCATGATGGCGGGTGCCTGTAATCCCAGCTACTTCGGAGGCTGAGGCAGGAGAATCGCTTGAGCCCAGGAGGTGGAGTTTGCAGTGAGCCAAGATCGCATCACTGCACTCCAGCCTGGGCAAAAGAGCAAGACTCCATCTCAAAAAATTTGTTTTTTTTCTTTAACTAGCCAAGCGCAGTGGCTCACGCCTGTAATCCTAGCACTTTGGGAGGCCGAGGCGGGTGGATCACTGGAGGTCAGGGGTTTGAGAACAGCCTGGCCAACATGGTGAAACCCAGTCTCTACTAAAAATATAAAAATATTAGTCAGATGTGGTGGCACATGCCAGTAACCCCAACTACTTGGGAGGCTGAGGCATGAGAATCACTTGAACCCAGGGGGTGAAGGTTGCCGTGAGCCAAGATCACGCCACTGCACTCCAGCCTGGGTGACAGACTAAGACTCTGTCTTAAAAAAAAAAAAAAAAATTTAAATTAGACTACACAAGTAAGGTTTAGAATACATTTTTTTTTGTTCCAGGATTTTTAGTGAATTCAAAAATTTTAAATTAAACAACTCAAGATAGAAATACTTTTTTTTTGGTAAAATACTAGAATATTACAAATAAAGCTGAATCAGACTGACCATTATCCTTAATCCCCTGCTGTCTTTGCACTCCATTCCCCCAAGAAAACCATTGTTGTGAATTTTGGGGTAAATTTTTTCAGGGCTTAAAAAAATAACTAACTTTCATAGTGTTTTGTATTTGCCTCTTTTTCCTTCAAATAAATGACACAAAACTCCACATATTCTTTTTTAAAACCTTATTTTGAAATAATTTTAAGGCCAGGCATGGTGGCTCATACCTGTAATCCCAGCACTTTGGGAGACTGAGGTGGGCAGATCACGAGGTCAGGAGATCGAGTTCATCCTGGCCAACATGGTGAAACCCCGTCTCTACTAAAAATACAAAAATTAGCTGGGCGTGGTGACGCATGCTTGTAATCCCGGCTGCTCGAAAGGCTGAGAAAGGAAAATCGTTTGAACCAGGGAGTCAGAGGTTGCAGTGAGCTGAGATGGCGCCGCTGCACTCCAGTCTGGCGACAGAGTGAAACTCAGTCTCAAAAAGAAAAAAAAGAAAAATAATTTTAGATGTACAGGAAGGTGCTATGTAATTTGTATTTAGTTTTACTCTTTTTTTTTTCTTTGTTGGTAACGTTATGAAACATGTATTTTTCAATCAGTAGTGTTTTGGGGTTCCATCCATGTCGATATATTTAGCTTTTTATAGTTCTTTCCTCTTAACTGCTGATCGGTAGTGCATTAAAATAATACATGACCTTTCGTTTAGACAGAACTCTAATGGGTAATGATTGAGATTTCATACTGTGTGCCAAGTGGTTGCTATTCATGACTCTCTCGGGCTTCACAGCAGCCTTATGAGTTATTCTTTCCTTCAAGTAATTATGAAGCGCCTGTTTTAATAACTGCCAGGCTCTGTGGGCACAAAATGGTGGATAAGACAGACTTGGTCTCTTCTCTCTTGAATCTCACATACTACTGAGGGAAAACATGTGCATCAGTGAGCAAATAAGTAAAGCAGATAGCTCTGAGATTCTGAGTATTATGAGGGAAATAAAAAGGGTGATATAATAGCAATGGGGGGCTTGAACTAGGATAGGTGTTAAGGAAAGATTTCTCTGAGGAGGGGACGTTTGAACTGAAATCTGAAGAATGAGAAGGGAAGAGCTACCCATGTACTGGGTAGACTGTACTCATCTCAGGCAAAGGAATTGGTAAGTGTAAAGGCCCTGAGGTAGGAAAGAGATTTACCTGACGTGTGGGAAATTAAAAGAAAATTACAGTTTCTCTTGCTCACATATATATTATTATCCCCCCACCCCCTTTCAAAGGAGGACAGTGAAGTCGAGGGAGAAGGGCTTGCTCAAGGTAACATTTAATACAGTTTTACTGAGTATATACTGTGTGCCAGGCACTAGATACTCCGCATAGATTTTAATGGGGTCGGGCGCAATGGCTCACGCCTGTAATCCCAACACTTTGGGAGGCCGAGGTGGGTGGATCACTTGAGGCCAGGAGTTTGAGACCAACCTGGGCAACATGGCGAAACCCCATCTCTACTGAAAATACAAAAATTAGCTGGCCATAATGGCACATGCTGTAGTCCAAGCTCAGGAAGCTGGGGAAGGAGAATCGCTTGAACCAGGGAGGCAGAGGTTGCAGTGAGCCGAGACTGCGCCACTGCACTCCAGCCTGGACGACAGTGCTAGACTCCATCTCTAAGTAAATAAGTAAATACAGATTCCCAGGAGCAACTCTAGACAGTCTGATGTAACACAGAGGCTTTTATACATTTTTTATAGCAATCACTATGAGAAATACATTTCTTCAGTATCCAATACACTCATAAAAGAACAAAGTTTCAAGAAACTAGGCTTACTATTAACATTTGGCATGCGTTCTCCTATTCGTCTAATCTATAGGAGATTCGTCTAATCTCCTATACTGTCTAATCCTGTCTATCCTTACCTATTGTTTCTTTTATAAAAAGCTAGTGAAACCCACTAATCTGACCCATCAAAATGTCAAAAAACTCAGATTTTTGAAAACACTGTATAGTCAATGGTTTTCTTAATGTATGGGAGAATTGGATGTTGTGGGAGGGTTATTAAGAGGAAAATGTCAAATATAGTTTTTTTTTTGGTTTTTTTTTTTTTTTTGAGACCCACTCTCACACTGTTGCCCAGTCTGGAGTGCAGTGGCACCGCAACCTCCGCCTCCTAGGCTGAAGCGATTCTCATATGTCAGCCTCCCAAGTAGCTAGGACTATAGGCATGAGCCACCATGCCTGGCTGATTTTTGTACTTTTAGTGGAGATGGGGTTTCACCATGTTGGCCAGGCTGGTTCCGAACTCCTGACCTCAGGTGATTTGCCCGCCTCAGCTTCCCAAAGTGCTGGTATTACAGGTGTGAGCCACTGCGCCCCGCCAAATATCTTCATTTTAAAGAAGCAACCCAGATGATTCTGATGCAGAATCATTGAGAGATCTTGCCTGCTAAATTTCTTGGGGGCAGGTACAGGAGCTCCACTTGCTTTCTAAAAGAAGGAAAGATGGGGTAAGAGCAGGTCTTTGGAGAAGTAAGGGCATTGGCTAGTGAAAAGAAGCATACAGGAGGTCACTCACAGGTGCTGGGGTGAGAGCTACGGCTGGTAGGGAACCATCCTGGATTGACTCATTACTGGTGTCACGATGCTGACTTGCCTGCCACACTGTGGAAGGAAGAGACTTCTGTTGGCCTTGGTGTACTTCTGGAAACCTCCTCCTGGTGTCCCTGATGCCAACATGCACACAGGGACAATCAAAAGAGAGGACAGGGTGATGGCAGCGACTCTGAAGTGGAATTGAAAATATTGGAGTTCCTGTGGGAGGGCAGGGAGGTCTGGTGGCCTCCTCAGTGGCATGCACTTGGGTGGGCTCAGGAAGCCCTGGGCAGCTCTTTGCTATAGTGGCTGAAGCAGCTACTGAATCTCCAGTATCAATCAGGAGGTCTTTTAGGTCCTAACCTCAGGAAAATACTAGATGGTTTTCTTTTCTTTTTTTTTTTTTTTGAGATGGTGTCTCACCCTGTCACCCAGGCTGGAGTGCAGTGGCCCGATCTCGGCTCACTGCAAGCTCTGCCTCCTGGTTTCATGCCATTCTCCCGCCTCAGCCTCCTGAGTAGCTGGGACTACAGGCGCCCGCCACCATGCCCGGCTAATTTTTTGTATTTTTAGTACAGGTGGGGTTTCACCGTGTTAGTAATGATGGTCTCGATCTCCTGACCTCGTCATCTGCCCGTCTTGGCCTCCCAAAGTGCTGGGATTACAGGCTTGAGCCACCGCGCCCGGCCGCAGAAATGTATTATTTGTACATAATCATTGGGTACAAGTGTAATGTTGCTGCATTGATATATTCTACTGTGGTGAAGCCTGGAGCAATGCACATTGTTCCTACCAGACAACCTCCCATTATCCACCCTCCCCACCCCTCCAAATCAGACATTTTACAAATTCTTTCTATATGTGGAGATGACTGAGAAAGACTGGCCTGGAGAAATGATCCACTGGACTGTGAGAGAGAAGAACTGGGTTCTCTTTATAAATTTCCTATCGATTAGCTATGGCAATTAAGTCAAGTTGTCTTTTGATGCCAGTTTTACCTATAAAAGGATTCTCAGGGAATAATATAGTAGATAGATTATGCCTATGGTTGATTTCTAGAGAGTACTGTACTGTGTTAATTGGATGGAGTATAAGCACTTGGAGCCTCACTAATCTTTAGGAACTAAATAAACTAAATTTTCCTTATCAGGATTCAGAGAAGATGTGCATTGAAATTGTCTCCCTGGCCTTCTACCCAGAGGCAGAAGTAATGTCTGATGAGAACATAAAACAGGTGTACGTGGAGTACAAATTCTACGACCTACCCTTGTCGGAGACAGAGACTCCAGTATCCCTAAGGAAGCCTAGGGCAGGAGAAGAAATCTACTTTCACTTTAGCAAGGGTGAGGCATCCTGTGTGGTTATTGGGGTGAGGAAGTCTGATGAACATTGAGACTGAGGGTCAGAATTACTCTGGATTTTTGTGGGGTGAATCCAACCATTTCATTTTATTATTTTATTTTTCAAAGTACTGTGTGCATATGGTTTAAAAACATCAAATGGGGCTAAACATTTTACAGTTAGCAGTCCTTTATTCCACCTCTTCACAAATCACTTCCCCTGTTCCCACCCTTCCTCAATCCACCGCTTTCCATATTTCAGCTATATTTATTTTTACTTTTTGAGATGGAGTCTCTGTCTGTTGCCCAGGCTAGAATACAGTGATGTGATCTTGGCTCACTGCCACCTCTGACTCCCAGGTTCAAGCGATTCACGTGCCTCAGTCTCCCAAGTAGCTGGGATTACAGGTGCACACCACTGTGCCTGGCTAATTTTTTGTATTTTTAATAGAGGCAGGGTTTCACCATTTTGACCAGCCTGGTCTCAAACTCCTGACCTCAAGTGATCTGCCTGCCTTGGACTCCTGAAGTGCTGGGATTATAGGCGTGAGCCACCAAGCCCATCCTATCTCAGCCATTTCTTCTGTTATTTACCTCCATCATATTTCTGAGTATTGATTTTTGTTCTCCCTCTTTTCCTTTTTTTTTTTTTTTGAGATGGAGTCTGAACATGTTGCTAAGGCTGGTTTCAGACTCCTGGACTCAAATGATCCTCCTGCCTCAGCCTCCTGAGTAGCTGGAATTGCAGGCATGAGCCACCATACCTGGCTTCTGAGTAACATTTCTATTGCAATTTCCTGATTCACTGGCTTTAGACTTCCTATCTTGGACCTTAAAAGTTAGCTCTTTTGCACTACACTCATGTCCCTTCCTTCCCATATAATTGTATCATAATTTTCATTTAAATCAATTTAAATTGGTTCTGTTATTATGGATATGTAAATATTAAGTCTTGTAGAACCAAGTAGTATGCGATGATTATATTTCTTTTCACATATTTTTTGAAGCAATTTTTCATTTGCCTGATTTTCATTATACATATTGTAATTATTTTCCTGTCCTCCAACAGCTTTCCCACATTTTCAAATAAACCTGTCACATTATCTACTCAATCATCCATTTTTTCCCTGAAGACCTCTCTCTATCCTCTTGTTCTGCTCTAGCCCACTGTTCCGTTATTACTGCTGCTCATGGAGAATATGATCAAATTCTCTCCTATACCAGATTTACTATCTCCTGGTCATCCTCTGATTTATTTTCTTATTTTAATGGATCATATTTTCAGTAGTTTTTAAAGAAAGAGCATATCATAAGTGAAAATTTGAGAAAGTCATGCATGAAATCTTTTTTTCCTACCCTCATATTTGATTCAAGTGTGGAAATCTTTTTCATTCAGAATTTCAAAGGAGCCTGGGTGCAGTGGCTCATGCCTGTAATCCCAGCACTTTGGGAAGCCAAGGCGGGCAGATTACTTGAGGTCAGGAGTTGGAGACCAGCCTGGCCAACATGGCGAAACCCTGTCTGTACTGAAAATACAAAAATTAGCTGGGCGTGGTGGGGTGCACCTGTAATCCCAACTACTCGGGAGGCTGAGGCAGGAGAATCACTTGAACTTGGGAGGTGGAGACTGCAGTGAACCGAGATCACGCCACTGCACTCCAGCCTGACACAGTAAGAATCTATCACACACACACACACACAAATGGTTTTCAAAGCAGTTGGTCCATGTTATTCTAGATCCAGGCAAGGAGTCTAATCTTTTCATGAAAACTACCATCAATACCACTTATGAAAGTCTTGAGGCTCACACTGCAATAGTATATGATTCTTTGCTTTTTTTCTCTGACCCTTAATACAGTAATAGACCTGGACCCACAGGAGCAGCAAGACCGAAGGCAGTTTCTGTTCGACATGCTGAATGGACAAGATCCTGATCAAGGACAGTAAGCATCTGCTTTCCACTTTGAAACAAAGGAGATATTGAGACAGAAATTCAAAAGTTTGAGTTTGATTTTGTGCTGATGCTGAATATTTTAATGACTTTTTTTGAGTTAATTTACTCTTAATGAATTTCGTATGTACTTGAGTATAATTTATGTTTGTGACTACCTAATCAAGTATGTAATCTTATAGGTTATTTATTTATTTATTTTTGAGACAGGGTCTCACTCTGTCGTCCAGGCTAGAGTGCAGTGGCGTGATCTTAGCTCACTGCAACCTCCGCCTCCTCAGACTCAAGGGATTCTTGTGCTTCCACCTCCCAAGTAGCTAGGGTTATAGGCATGAGCCACCATGCCTGGCTAGTTTTTTGTGTTTGTAGTAGAGATAGGGTTTTGCCATGTTGCCCACGGTCTGGTCTTGAACTCCTGAGCTCAAGCGATCTGCCCTCCTTAGCCTCCCAGAGTGCTGGGATCACAGGTGTGAGCCACTGTGCCCAGCCCATAATCTTATAGGTTTAGTTCATTTCTCACCCATGCCAGCCTGATGGGCCCTTTTTTTGTGGCACAGTTTACTTGAATACTGACAACGCCCAAATGGAATGAGCAAAAAGTGTTGACATTCTTTTTTTTTTTTTTTTTTTTTTTGAGATGGAGTCTCGCTCTGTTGCCCAGGCTGGAGTGCAGTGGTGCAATCTTGGCTCACTGCAACCTCCGCCTCCTGGGTTCAGGTGATTCTCCTGCCTCAGCCTTCCAAGTAGCTGGGATTACAGGTGTGCGCCACCATGCCTGGCTAATTTTTGTTCTTTTAGTAGAGACAGGGTTTTGCCACGTTCGCCAGGCTGGTATTGAACTCCCAACCTCAGGTGTTCCTTCTGCCTCAGCCTCCCAAAGTGTTGGGATTACAGGTGTGAGCAACCACGCCTGGCCAAGAGGAATTTTTGGATATTGACATAACTAAGTACATTTTAGATCTCCTTTAAAGTTTTAGGAAAGCCGGTTGTCCTTATTATTCCAATAATCTGAAGAAGGCCTCCTTTTAGAGTTTCCAGATAAAATATGGGATATACTTATCCTAAAAAAAATTATTTGGTCGGGTGCGGTGGCTCACATCCCAGCACTTTGGGAGGCCAAGGCAGGCGGATCACTTGAGGCCAGGAGTTAGAGACCAGCCTGGCCAACATGGTGAAACCCTGTCTCTACTGAAAAAACAAAAAAAATCAGCTGGGCTTGGTGGTACATGCTGGTAATTCTAGCTACTCAGGAGGCTGAGGCATAAGAATCATTTGAATCTGGGAGGCAGAGGTTGCAGTGCGCTAAGATTGTGCCACTGCACTCCAACCTGGGTGACAAAGCAAGACTCTGCCTCTAAAAAAAAAAGTTATTTGTTGTTTAGCTGAAATTCAAATTTAAATAGGCATATGGTTTTTGTTTTTGAAATCTGGCATACATACCGCCTCTGCATGTGTGTGCATAAGAAATAATATGGAGCTGGTATTTTATCTTACTTTTAAATTTTTTGTTTGTTTGTTTTAGAGACAGGATCTCGCCATGTTGCCCAGTCTGGTCTTTCAGCTCCTGGGCTGAAGCAGTCCTCCTGCCCTGCCTTCCAAAGTGCTGGGATTACAGACGTGAGCCACTGTGCCCAGCCCGGTGTTTTAAGCACTTTTTGAAAGGCCCAATACATTTGTTTAATCTGCTTTTACTTTGTCTTTGGTTGGTCACAGAAAGAACTGAAAAAGGAGCCAGATGAAATAAACAGTGAATCTGAGTTCAGTATCACTGTGGGCTTAAACAGATATAAGCTTACAGAGAACTTTTGGAAATGGAAAGTGATTTGGCCCTTTCCTTTCTGTGCTAATGTTAAATTTAGCTTTTGCTTTTTTTTTGGTCCCAGCATTTCCAGAACTCTCTCTTCCTTTATTCCCTTACAGTGATAATCATTTTCTACTCAATTTTAGATTCGATTGGTATTACCTGTGGCTTTCTTTTTGCCAGTATGGTCTAGCAGACAGAACAGGTTTTGTAATCACACCAACCTTGTTTTTATTCTAGACTCTTTGACTTACTAGCTCTTTGATCTTTTTGACATTAGTTAATTTGCAGGCTCTTGTGAGAATAAAACTGAGATAATATAGTTTACGTAAAGCACTTGGTATTGTGCCTGGCACATCAGAATCCTAGTTATCAACCCTTTCCTATGAAAATTGGGATGAGGGAGTCAGCATTATCCCTTTGCATTGTTGAAGTTCTCAATAATGGCATAGAAACATAGTTACAAATGAATATTGCCTAATGGGCTGAGAATGGATCCCTTTAAAGTAATTCCTTTGTTTCAGTTTAATCATATTTAGCTGTGCTTTTTAAGAGCTTGAATTTTTAGTCCTATTCCTGGCACTCTGTATTAGCTACCAATATTTGCTTTTAAAAATTAATAAAAATATGAAAAGTCAAGAATAGACAAATCCAGAGGGATAGAAAGTAGATTAGTGATTCCCAGGAGCTAGGGAAGGGGAATGGAGAGTGACTGCTTAATCAGTACAGGGTTTCTTTTCCTTTTACATTTTTCTTTTAAAGACGGGGTCTTGCTCTGTCACCCAGGTTGAAGTGCAGTGGCATGATCACAGCTCACTGCATCCTCAACCTCCTGGGCTCAAGTGATCTTCTCACCTCAGCCTTCCAAGTAGCTGGGACTATAGGTGCGTGCCACCATGCCCGGCTAATTTTTATTTTTATTTTCTATTAGAGACAGAGTGTCCCTATGTTACCCAGGCTGGTCTTGAACTCATGGGCACATCCCATGATGTTCCCTCTTCTAAAAGGACTGTTACTGCTTAACTTATACCAATTCCTGACTTTTTTGCTTATTGTCATTTTGTAAAATGGAGGCAAGGAAAAAGTGATTCAGAGAAGACGTTGTATTGTTTATGATTACTTCTATCCTTATTTTATTTTTGAAGCATTAAGAGTATCAATAGTGCTGAATTAAATGCAATTTCTTTTTAGTTTAAAGTTTACAGTGGTAAGTGATCCTCTGGATGAAGAAAAGAAAGAATGTGAAGAAGTAGGATATGCATATCTTAAACTGTGGCAGATCCTGGAGTCAGGAAGAGATATTCGAGAGCAACAGCTAGACAGTGAGTAATTTTTTTTTTCAGTTCTAATTATTTCTAAGGAAATCATCCTAATAGTGAATGTATTTTATCTTCAATACATAATTATCACTATGAAGTTGACAAGACACAAACTGGATTGAAATCTTATCGCTACAACTGTATTTATTTCTGGATCCAGCATTAAAGTAGTCAGTTGTGTATTTTAACCCCCATATACCAGATTACAACCAGAATTGATTTTGAATCTACACAGTGTTTGAAAAGGGGATTTTTTTTTTTTTTTTTTTGAGACAGAGTCTCGCTCTGTCGCCCAGG
>NW_012122709.1:6739365-6764212 GCF_000951035.1 Colobus angolensis palliatus | reverse complement strand
ACGGAGTCTTCTTGCTCTTGTTGCCCAGGCTGGAGTGCAATGGACTGATCTCATCTCATCATAACCTCTGTCTCCCGGGTTCAAGCGATTCTCCTGCCTCAGCCTCCCTAGTAACTGGGATTACAGGCATGCACCACCACACCCGGCTAATTTTGTGTTTTTAGTATAGACGGGGTTTCTTCATGTTTGTCAGGCTGGTCTTGAACTCCCAACCTCAGGCGATTTGCCCCCCTCAGTTTCCCAAAGTGCTGGGATTACAGGCATGAGCCACTGCGCCAGGCCATATAATTTCTAAACTGGTCTTCCTGCCACTGGTTTTTTCCACCTCATTTCCATCTACTATAGTAAATGTTTCTACATAATAAATTTGATCACTGCCTTCTTCTTAAATCCTTTTACAGTTTGCTATAGATCAGCATGTTTTAAAAACATTTGTATTTGAATTCCTTTAGTTGGGACTGCGCTGTCCAGTCTTCACTGCTCCCATTACCTTACATACCTGGGATGTCACCTATCTTATCTGCTAGGACCTTTAGACACTTAAGATTATCCACTAGACTAATGTTTTTCAAACTTTCAGTCACACCCCATTAGTGGATGTGAAATTGAATTAGTAAATCACAACAGAAATTTGAAAAATGCAAACCAAAACTGTGGGAAAGAAAACAGGAATTAAAGTCTGGTGCGGTGGCTCATGCCTGTAATCCCAGTACTTTTGAAGGCTGAGACAGGTGGATCACCTGAGGTCAGGAGTTCGAGACCAGCCTGGCCAATATGGTGAAAACCCATCTCTACTAAAAATACAACGCCTATAATCCCAGCTACTTGGGAGGCTGAGGCAGGAGAATTGCTTTAACCCGGGAGGCGGAGGTTGCAGTGAGCTGAGATCAAGTCACCGTACTCCAACCTGAGTGACAGAACAAGACTCTGTCCCCAAAAAAGAAAACAAGAATTAAGAGTACATTGTTTTGTGAAACTTGTTTTACGTAATGTTTAATGAATCATGATATAAAATTATTCTTTTGCTGATCATTATAAACATTTTTTGAGGAATACTCCTTCTCAGACCCTAAGGGTTATGAAATTTAAATGTTAGATAAGATTCTTCATTATATTTCTTTAATATCTTACCAGCTGTGATCCTGATGAAGTTATTAACCTTTTTCCTCACCTATAAAACGGGAATAACAGCAGTCTCAATCTCATAGAGTTGTGAAGATTAAGGAAGCACTTAAATAAAGGATTAAGATTAAGAAAGGGGCTTAGGGTAGTGCCTGGCATAAGGCAAGTGACATATCTTTGTGGGCTATTTTCCAACTTACTCCTGTCCCCATTCCTAAAGATGCTGTTCTTCCTGACCTCCACGCCATTTGTATGTGCTTAGGGAAAATCCACTTAAGACTTTTCTAGTGACCTCAGAATCCTAAAAGTCAGTGAATGCTTCTCTTTTTTTTTTAATAATTAGTAGAGAAACTTAGTCATTTCCTCATTATGGCCTCCCTTTCATTCAGGCTTTAAACATGTTGGTCTGCTTTTAAAAGCAAAACTCTTGCTTTCTATCCCTATAGCTACCTTCTCCCCATCACTTCAAAAGTCAGCTTCTTGAAATACTTGATCAGTCCGCAATAGTCTGTACTTTTGAAAACTGTTTTTAAATTTTTTTGAGACGGAATTTCACTCTTGTTGCCTAAGCTGGAGTGCAATGGCGCGATCTCCGCTCACGGCAATCTCTGCCTCCCAGGTTCAAGCAATTCTTCTGCCTCAGTCTCCCGAGTAGCTGGGATTACAGGCACATGCCACCACACCCAGCTAATTTTTGCATTTTTAGGTTTCTCCATGTTGGTCAGGCTGGTCTTGAACTCCTGACCTCAGGTGATCCGCCTGCCTCGGCCTCCCAAAGTGCTGGGATTACAGATGTGAGCCACCGTGCCCAGCCCTGTCTGTATTTTTCTACTTCCGCATCTCCATTCCACTTTACTCCATGTTTTTACCAGTTTTCCTAACTGACAAATCCAACTGGTCTTATTACTCATCTTTTTTTTTGAGAGTCTCACTGTCGCCCAGGCTGGGGTGCAGTGGCGCAATCTCGGCTTACTGCAATCTCCGCCTCCTAGGCTCAAGCAATTCTCCCTGCCTCAGCCTCCCTAGTAGCTGGGATTACAGGCACATGCCACCACACCCAGCTAATTTTTGCATTTTTTAGTAGAAATGGGGTTTCACCGTATCAGCCAGGATGGTCTCGATCTCCTGACCTCGGGATCCGCCCGTCTCGGCCTCCCAAAGTGCTGGGATTACAGGCTTGAGCCACCACGCACGGCCAGCTAATTTTGTTTTGAGACAGAGTTTTGTTCTGTTGCCCAGGCTGGAATGCAATGGAACGATCTCAGCTCACTGCAAACTCTGCTTCCTGGGTTCAACTGATTCTCCTGCCTCAGCCTCCCAAGTAGCTGGAATTACAGGCATGCACCACCACACCTAGCTAATTTTGTATTTTTAGTAGAGACCGGGTTTCTCCATGTTGGTCAGGCTGGTCTTGACCCCTGACCTCAGGTGATCCGCCTGCCTCGGCCTCCCAAAGTGCTGGGATTACAGGCGTGAGCCACCGTGCCCAGCCCTGTCTGTATTTTTCTACTTCCGCATCTCCATTCCACTTTACTCCATGTTTTTACCAGTTTTCCTAACTGACAAATCCAACTGGTCTTATTACTCATCTTTTTTTTTTGAGAGTCTCACTGTCGCCCAGGCTGGGGTGCAGTGGCGCAATCTCGGCTTACTGCAATCTCCGCCTCCTAGGCTCAAGCAATTCTCCCTGCCTCAGCCTCCCTAGTAGCTGGGATTACAGGCACATGCCACCACACCCAGCTAATTTTTGCATTTTTTAGTAGAAATGGGGTTTTGCCATGTTGTCCAGGCTGCTCTTGAACTCCTGACCTCAGGTGGTCTCCCTGCCTCAGTCTCCCGAAGGACTGGGATTACAGGTGTGGGCCACCATACCCAGTCGGACATTTTGACTCCTTACCATTCTCTAGGTGTTCTGTTTCCTTTGGAGGTTTCTTTCTTGTCTATTCTTAAAATTTTGGATTGTCTGTTGAATCCTTGGTCTTTTTTCCTCCACATATGCCCTCTTCCTGATTACATGAACTCTGAGTTTTACAGTCTAGAAATCATCTCAAATCTAGGTTTCTAGACCAGATTCTAAATACAATCTAGACTTAGAGCAGACTCATAGATATCACCACTTCTATCTCATGTCACCTTGGTACCTCAAACTCCCTTGACTGCAACTTTGTACCTCGTGTTCCCTCTTACCCACCATCTTGTTATGCAATTTAGAATGGCCATCCTTGATTCCAAGCCATTCCTTTCTAATCACAAAAATTGTTCACACTTCTTAACATTTTGAATATGTCCCCACCTCTCCACTCCATTATACTTCAGACCTTCATTCATTACTCCCCTCTTCCCGAATTACTGCAATATCCTAACTACTCTCCCCGGTTTAACTTTTGTCCTCCTTGAGTGCATTATCCAAATAAGAGTTATCTTCCAAGATCCCACGTAAGAACAATCACTTACATCTTCAGTGGAAACCACATACCTTGTAAGACAAACAAGGCTGTTTATAATGTGGCCTATGCAGGCTCATTCCTGCTACTCCTTGCAGTTTGCCAAACTCATATTATTCTCATCTTGATACATTAAGTATCTTTTACTCTCTAAAGACTTAGCTCACGAATTATCTCCAGAAATCCTTTTCCAGTTTGTCCATTCTGGTGCAGGTGCCTCTTTATGTGTTCCCAAAGCAAGTTGTGCTTTCATTTATTATATAGCACCTACATACTATATCGCAATGACCTCGTTTTCCTTTCTCCTTCACTAGACTGAGTCCTCTCATGAAATGGGCTAGTAAATTCATTCAGTGTCCCCAGTACTTAACCAGACAAATATCAAATAGTAACTGAGTGATGCTATTTTTTCCCTTTCCCAACAGTTGTTAGCCCTGAAGATCTGGCTACCCCAATAGGAAGGCTGAAGGTTTCCCTTCAAGCAGCTGCTGTCCTCCATGCTATTTACAAGGAGATGACTGAAGATTAGTTTTCATGAAGGAATAAGTGCTATTCCAATCCAAAAGTCTCTGAGGGAACCACAGTAAAAAAGTCTCTTATAAAGTTAACTTGCTATAAACATGAATTTGGTTTACTGTGATGTCTAGTGTCTCTCAATCTAATGATGAAAGTTTAGAATGATGAAAGTTTCATTTGTAACACTAGCTAGATAAAAGCATTTTTCTCCAATGCCTTAGCACTTTACCAGGCAGGAAGCAGGCGTGCTTTCAGGAACTGAAAAACGGTCAATTTTCAGTTGAAAATTGAAAACGGTCAGGTGAATTTACAAAAACAAACAACAACAACAAAAAAACCCACAGTTTATTCATCTTTTAGTTCTTCCAAAATTGAAAATATCAAGTCCTACTGCTAAGGAGAAAAAACAAACAAACATAAAATCCGGGACCCCTCCCCCCTTCTTCTCTTAAAGTCACAGAGCACGGAAGGAACTGCAGTGGGACAGGTGGGTGCAGAGAACCAGAAGGGGAGGATGGCAAGATAAACTCCCCAAATACTTCAAAAGCTGTTCAACAGAAACTGTGATAAATACAGGACAATGCAAGACAAAGTTAAAATAAGGAGCAGCAGTGCTGAGAGGCTGTGTTGTAGATACGGCCTCCCTTCCTCTTCTCTTTTCTTGTCAGGGTATTCTAGGCCCAAGGCATGACTTGTCCCTTCCACATCTAAATGTTGACTCCTTTGAGCCTTCCTCTAGATTTCACTAGAAGCAGTACATGAGGCACAACCTGATATATCTTCCTTGGATATATATCAGAAAAACAGTGGCAGTTTTGCCTTCTATCATTGTACCATGTGTGCATTCGTATGGAGAAAATAACCGAGCCAGGGAGTATCACTGCTTCTTATGTCTTCCAAGGCAGCAGATATGCCTCAGAATCTGCATGAGGCAAGAAAGCAGGAAAACTCAGATGAAGGCACCAGCCCAATCTGCCTCACTAGCTCAAGTTGTATGATTTATCACAACCATCAGGAAATTTCCAAGAACCTGGAGTATTGCAAAGATAAAACTTAAAAGAGATGTGAGGAAGGTCATGGCAGTAGGGCAGGTTGCAGGATTGAATGTGCTGGTCAAGAACCATGATACGGGTAATTAAAGGTCACCTTGTACCACTGTCTTGTAAATACAGCTTTGAGACACCAAATAGTAAGATGTCAGAAGCCATCGATGTCCTGGCAGAAGGTGACAGGAAGAGAGAAGAATGAAACAATATTTATTAACAGCGGGAGCCTCCTCCTGTCTTCAAGAACACCTCCTCCCTTGCCATCTGAATGGGGCCATTGACACGTGTCCTGGTGGGCCTGGAATTCCCCGAGTAGATTGGTCCACACAAATGGCCCCCTAAACCCATAAACACAAATGGCAAAACTTCAAATGAAAACAAAAGGAAAAATACAGTTTCTATGTCATGTAAAATTTTCAGGGGTTGGCTGGAGGAAGAATGGAGCTCAGGGCCAAAGTTCAGAAGTTACTTCCTCTTTTTCTTGGGGGGTGCAGAGCTGTGTCTGGAACCACGGTTAGAGCCACGGCCTGAACTGTGCACAGATGCCTTCCTCTTCCGGCTCATACTTCGACTCTGTTCTTCTTCTTCCTCGTAACGACTTTCTCGGTCCGCTAAATAGAAGAGGCATTATTAGTTAGAGATAGGTAGGCTAAAGGATTTAGGTACCTAATATCACTGGAGAGCATGAGATAGCACAGAGAATAAACTTTGGAATCAGACCCAAGTTTTAATATTGGACAAGTACTTTCTGAACCTTGGTTTATTTACAAAAGGGAGAATTATTTAAGGGTTAAATAAGGTAACCTATGAAAAGTACCTATTCCCAATGATTGGAACACAGCAGTTAATATTTATTTCCTTTTAAGCTTTAAACGTTTGTTTGGGGTTTGGCTTCAGAGTAACTAGATTAGCATTATAAAGACATGCCTAATCTGGAAGAAGTCTAGAAAAATTAAAGTATTATAGCATTTAGGTTTGGAAACTGAGTAGGCTAATTCTTGAGTATTACATGAATACGTGGCTACCACTGCTATAGGAAAGATGGGGGCTTGCACAGATGAAAACAGCATCCAGTTAGGCAGAGCACTGCCCACTAGAGAGTATGGACACATTCCACACCTCATTTTCTCCTTCAGTCAATTAAGTTGTATCTGTGGCTCCAAATCAGTTTTATAGTGTTCTTTTGTTACTTTCATTACACCATCCATACTAACACCTCAAGATATTGAAATGTGTTAGAAATTTGTGCGTCGTGGCCGGGCGCGGTGGCTCAAGCCTGTAATCCCAGCACTTTGGGAGGCCGAGACGGGCGGATCACGAGGTCAGGAGATCGAGACCATCCTGGCTAACACGGTGAAACCCCGTCTCTACTAAAAATACAAAAAACTAGCCGGGCGAGGTGGTGGGCGCCTGTAGTCTCAGCTACTCGGGAGGCTGAGGCAGGAGAATGGCATAAACCCGGGAGGCGGAGCTTGTAGTTAGCTGAGATCCGGCCACCACACTCCAGCCCAGGCGACAGAGCAAGACTCCGTCTCAAAAAAAAAAAAGAAATTTGTGCGCAGACACATGAATAAATAGAAAAACAACAAATTTTTAAAAACCTTTTCGGGCTTCTTCCTCCAGTTCATCCCAATCCTTTCCACTCTCTTCTTCACTACCCAATGACTCCTTAGAATAGTCTGGAAGAAAATTAAGCATCAGTCATCATGCAAGAACAGAATGGAATGACAGAGTTCTTTGTCTAAAAAAAGTAGTTTTCAAAAACGACATTAGATGAGGAAGCCAGGACGAACTTTTCTCTATAAGACTAACCTGACTCTTCTGCTTCTGATGAATAATCTTCATCACTGTCCTCCTCTTCCTCTTCATAGTCATCTTCTGAAGGATTAAAAGTCTCATCTTCAATTTCAGACTCTGAGTCCCCTTCCTCAGCATCACTCCCCTGGTGAGTTAGAGCATCATACTGATTTTTTTTGACATTTACCTTATTAATGAATGAATTCAGCCCACATAGTATACCAGTATTTACATGAAGAAAACAAGAGCAAAAAAATCTGAGTGATTAAGAGACAAAATGACTTGTTTAAAATCAGTGGTCAGGTGCAATTGTTATTTTACTATTATTATGTATTATTACATTTCTGAAAAATTCACGTTAGCCTTCCTCACCCAGGGAAATTAACAACAGAAAGACTTTCTGTATTAATGTATCACACAAACGTTAAGTGGACCATTTTTTAAAAAATAAGTTTTGCAAAATGCCCTGGAGGATTTTTTGCCTAAATGCTAAGAAATTCATTGAGGAAAAGTTTTTGTAGTTTCCAAGAAATCTTGTCAGGAGTTAGTTACCACTGTCCAATCAACTTTCATTTACCTGTAAAACGAATTTGAAGAAACAATAACATCAAGTGGTGTTCAGAGCTTCTCCCAGATGGCCTAGTTCCTTATGTGCTACTTATAAGCCATTCTAACTGAACAAATGATAGTGGGCAACACTATGTACCAGGAAAGAAACCCCACACTCACGCACCTCACCCTCAGGCTCCAGGAAGGACCAGCCACCTTGTTCGAAGAAGCCCTCAGGGTCATCAACAATGGTCTTCATGATTTTAGTCCAGTTGAGGGACTGTACTCCTTCTGTGTACTTCAGGTCACAGGAACTAAGAAAAATGACAAAGTAAAATCAATCTTCTGTATTTTCTGCGAGCAGATATTCTTTTTTTTTTGAGACACAGTCTCGCTCTGTCTCCCAGGCTGGAGTGCAGTGGCGCAATCTTGGCTCACTGCAACCTCTGCCTCCCGGCTTCAAGTGATTCTCCTGCCTCAGTCTCCCGAATACCTGGGATTACAGGCGTGTGCCACCATGCCTGGCTCATTTTTGTATTTTTAGTAGAGACGGGGTTTTGCCATGTTGGTCAGGCTCGTCTAGAACTCCTGACTTCAGGTGAATCACCTGCCTCAGCCTCCCAAAGTGCTGGGGTTACAGGTGTGAGCCACTGCGCCCGGCCTGGGAGCAGATATTCTTTGCACTATGCCAATAGAGCATGTCCCAGTGGCTGCTATTTGATCTCCTACAGCACTAGCCCTCACAACAGACCAACATTCCAACTGCAACAAGCTTTCTCCTTCACCTGAGTCTGAGCTCATCCTCTCCCATTCTTTCTTTAATACCAATTTCCCTGTTCTTCACTTAGTCTTCTATTCACCCATCCTTTTCTCTGTCACTGACTCCATTCTTATTTCCAAGTACTTATAACCACTTCTGCGATTCTGTTTTTCACTACTATGGTTAAGAAACAGGGACAATTTTCAGCCACGTGTGGTGGCTCAAGCCTGTAATCCCAGCACTTTGGGAGGCCAAGGCAGGCAGATCATGAGGTCAGGAGATTGAGACTATCCTGGCTAACACAGTGAAACCCCATCTCTATTAAAAATACAAAAAATTAGCTGGGCATGGTGGCACACGCCTGTAGTCCCAGCTACTTGGGAGGCTGAAGCAGGAGAATCGCCTGAACCTGGGAGATGGAGGTTGCAGTGAGCTGAGATCACGCCACTGCACTCCAGCTTGGGCAACAGAGCCAGACTCCATCTCAAAAATAGTAATAATAAAAAATAAAAATAAAAAAGAAACAGGGACGATTTTCAATGGCCCTAGCCTTTCTTCTTCAACCTTCCAGTGCTTGCTTATGTGTTGTTTTTTTGATGCAAGATTGGTATAAAGGTAGGAATAATTTTTTTTTCTCTGGTACCTAAAGTGCCCTGTATTTAGACAATGCTCAAATGACTTTCTCTTACTCATTTCTGTTGAGGAGAGCTGAATCAGTTAAGAGTGGGTAAGAAGAAAAAAACCAAAGAAATGACAGTAGTAAGGATAACAACCACCGACCATAAAATCTGCCTGAGAACCAGTGGCATAAACCCACTTTAGACAATATACACAGAAACTTCTGCTTCCAGCCATGATGGAGTAATAACCACTAGATTTACCTTCCCACCTTAAACAACTACAAAACAAAATATGAAACAACAGTTTTCAGACATCGGATAAAAAGCAGCACAAGACCATAATCCCTGAAAGGAGGAAACAAGGGTTAATTGAACATTTGCCCTAGTTTTCTGTCTAGAGGCAATTCCTAGTCTGCCATGCAGGGAGAGAGAACCCAGTCAGAACCTGATGGTTTCCAGGAACTGAGACAAAGTAGGATTTGGGAAGGTTGAGACAGCTAGAATTTGTGGAGAAGAGTATAGGAAGAAAGAATTTCCCAGAGAGAAAGCTCCAGAAATCGGCAGAGGGGTCCCCCTCAAGTCTTTGGTGGAGGGATGATCTACACATTCATGAGAAAACTGGAACTGCATAAAGCAGTATTGGATGGCAGTAGGCCAGACAATTCCCAGTCTCACACAGAACTAGAAGTAAATTTATTTCCACCACCTTTCCACCAGCTTCAGCAGAGACCTCATAATCCACAGGGCATCAGGCAGACTCTGAAGAGTATTGCCTCGTAGTAAGGCCAATTACTCAGAAATTTTTGAGTGAAACTTTTGAAGGCTGTTCTAAATCCACACCAACAGACATTTGAGAACAAGCTTTGAAAGATCAAACAGAATCCCCGGGCCGGACGTGGTGGCTCACGCCTGTAATCCCAGCACTTTGGGAGGCCAAGGTGGATCACGAGATCAGGAGATTGAGACCATCCTGGCTAACACAGTAAAACCCCATCTCTATTAAAAATACAAAAAATTAGCCAGGCATGGTGGCGGGCGCCTGTAGTCCCAGCTACTCGGGAGACTGAGGCAGGAGAATGGTATGAACCCGGGAGGTAGAGTGTGTAGCGAGCCAAGATCGCACCGCTGTGCTCCAGCCTGGGCAACAGAGCGAGACTCTGACTCAAAAAAAAAAAACCCAGAAAAACAAACAAAAAAGAAAGATCAAACAGAATCTAACTAACTTGACTGCATCCCAGAATAACCTCATCTCTAGTAAAAAAATGAGCTGGGGCCGGGCGCGGTGGCTCAAGCCTGTAATCCCAGCACTTTGGGAGGCCGAGACGGGTGGATCACGAGGTCAGGAGATCGAGACCATCCTGGCTAACACCGTGAAACCCCGTCTCTACTAAAAAATACAAAAAACTAGCCGGGCGAGGTGGCGGGCGCCTGTAGTCCCAGACTCGGGAGGCTGAGGCAGGAGAATGGCGTAAACCCGGGAGGCGGAGCTTGCAGTGAGCTGAGATCCGGCCACTGCACTCCAGCCTGGGCGATAGAGCGAGACTCTGTCTCAAAAAAAAAAACAAAAAAAAACAAAAAAAAATGAGCTGGGTGTGGTAGCCCATACTTGTAGTCCCAGCTACTTGGGATGCTGATGCAGGAAGGTTACCTGAATCCAAGAGTTTGAGGTTGCAGTGAGCTGGGGTTGTACCACTACACTTGAGCCTGGGCAACAGAGTAAGACCCTGTCTCAAATCAGCACCACCACCACCACCACAAAATATGTAGAAAATATAAAAAAAAAAGATCTTAAGATTTTGATTTTCTTTGTGTTAAGTATGGATAAACTATTGTTGGGAATTCAAGAGAAAGTGAACAGCTCCGTTATCTAATAGATCTCAAGTTTTCAAGTCCTGGTCTGTAACAACCAAAAGGCAGTCTCACCTTAAGTATATCAGTAGATTTTATGCACAACACACCACATTTAAATTCTGTAATACAGGGTTCATGGGATAGATAGGAGACTGACTGATGGCAGATTTACTTACTTCAACCATTCCTTGATGGGGTCAAGAGAGGCTACAGGAATGGCATTGATCATGGTCACTTTCTTGCTATAGTCCTTGTAGACAATCACCATATCAAAGTTCTTCAGGTGAAACTGGACCCGCTCAAAGTGAATCAGCTCTACTTCATCCAATGTCACCACAAAAGGTGGCTGTCAGGGAGAAACTGAAACATTAGCATATAAATATTTTCCCCAAAGCAATAATATTTCAAGTAACTTTCATGATCTAAATCACTACATAAAAGATAAGTAAGCTGTTTTTTGGGTTTTATTGAAAGACTGAAGCAGTACAACATACTGAAGCCACAGAAAAACGATCTGCAAGATCAAAAATCATCCCTCAAGGAGAATAAACTCAAGGAAACTATGTGAAAAACTATTTAAATAGACATTATCTGAAAAAAAGAAAGGGGAAAAAAAAGAGGTTCTTGCTTTGTTGCCCAGGCTGGTCTTGAGTTCCTGGCCTCAAGTGTTCCTCCCACCTTGGCCTCTCAAAGTGCTGGGATTACAGGGGTAAGCCATCATGTTTGCCCTAAAGAGACTTTAAATAAAAGTATCATTTGTTCAATGAGTTTTAAGTCTAAGTAAATATCAAAAATGAAAATCACAATAATTAGGATAAAGAACACCTATCCTCCTTTATTTTCTCTAACAATGTTTTTACTAAAAAAGGGTAAGAAACACTCACCCATTCCGTAGCATTTACCAGCGCACTACTAGTGGGCTGAAGGAGGCAGGTACTCCTATAGGGAGCTCCGTTAAATCTGGAAGAGAGAAACTTTTGAGACTGAGCTCATCACAAGAGAGACTGCTGCTGCCACAACAGACAAACTTCTTCCCTCTCCCGATTCCAAATAGCTCTAGCATACTCACTGGAGACTCATCTCCAGAGGAAGCCTCTTAGAGTTAGCCACTCACCTAAACCCTTAAACATTTTCAAGAAGAAATGGATGTCTCAAAGATTATTAGCCATAGGAAAAAAGGATATGACATGTTAAATTATTATTAAAGGAAGAACTATTTATTGTACTGAAAGGCAGACCAGTGAAACTTCAGACCAAAAAGAAGATGAGATATGTTACCCCAAGTCCCTAAAAGGCACTTCAAATTCCAGTTCCTCCTTAGTTAAAGCCTCTACTTTCTCAATGAAATTTTTAAAGGCTGTTTTCAGTTTGTGCCTCATTTCTCGTTCCATCTGTAGAAAAAAAAAAAAAATCAAATATAGCCATCACATTTGTTAATAGTACCTCCCCTCAAAAAGTCTGAAGTGCTTTTGTGCTTAAAAAACAAATTTCAGCTTTTAAGTTCAGGAGTACATGTGCAGGATGGGCAGGTTTGTTACACAGGTAAACATGTGCCATGGTGGTTTGCTGCACAGATCATCCCTGAAGTGCTTCTGTAATCCTTCATTCTCAACTATGAAACTAACATGTACATATACCTTATTTAAGGCCACCATGCCATTAACTGTCAAGCTGAGTCTGCAACCTAAGCCTAAACTATTGTAATACACCATCTCAGCAGATACTTGAGTTGTTCTGCACAGATTCAGGGTTGTTTATTTATTTTTTGAGATGGCGTCTCACTCTGTCGCCCAGGCTGGAGTGCAGTGATGCTGTCTTGGTTCACTGCAACCTCTGCCTCTTGGGTTCAAGTGATTATCCTGCCTCAGCCTCCCAACTAGCTGGGACTACAGGTACGCACCACCACACCTAGCTAATTTTTATATTTTTAGTAGAGACGGGATTTCACCACGTTGGCCAGGCTGTTTTTGAACTCCTGACCCTCAGGTGATCCGCCCATGTTGGCCTCCCAAAGTGCTGGGATTACAGATGTGAGTCACTGCATCGGCCCAGGTTGTTTACAAAATACAATCCCTGAGCTTGGATTTGGCCTCATCCTCCCTATCCTGCAAATACAATACTAAACTTCACAAACCTGCTCAGCATAGAGGTCATCTCGGTCATGCATATGCTGATGTTTTCCCAAGTCTGTGGTTATCTCTCCCACTTCTGTGTAGAACTGCACATCCGTGTGCCGCTTCTTCCCAAACATGATGGCATTCTGTTGGCATAAAACGGCAAGAAGACAGAAATCAGAAACACAAAGGTACCTGTGATGGAAATGGCAGTGATCCAAACTTGGGCCTCCACAGCATGCATGCAAAAATAATTAAACCATCCCTGGTGTTATCATAAATAATGATGCTTGGGAATGTGAAACAGTGTACATTTGAAAAAGTGCTGGGCTCCTACTTACTATAGGAACTTTGGAAATTATGTTGCTAACAAATCTTATCTAAAGCAAAACCTTTTTATTTTAGAAAAAGAAATCTGGAGATGTTGTATGTTTTGCTGGCCATTATATAACACACCAAAGGAACAATCATGCTTATGAGCACCTTCTAGATGCCAGGCCTTGTGGCCTTGAGAGGCATTATTTTATTTAATCCTCTTAATGTTCTTATGTGAAAGGTGATTTTTTTCATCACTATTTTCTAGGAAAGAAGCTGAGCGAAATGAAGTGTCTTGCCCCAGAGCTCAGTTAGTTATGTAGAAAGGTGTACCTTGAGGTGAAAGTGCAAGACAATAATCATTTCTCCATCGCAGGGCTGGAACAAAGCATGCTTAATATTATTGTACAAAATATCCACCTTGTCTCCTCGAACAGATGTGAAGCGGAAGCCTGGGGAAAAGAATGAAGAAATGTCAAGCAGTATAATTAGGTTAGGCCAAAAGGCACTGCCACTCTTCTGGCTGATTTGCACAGGGTCAGAGGAAACACCAACAACTGTACAGAGCTTTCCTTTCCTTCTGGCCACACAGCAGTAAAGGAGATTCCTCCCAGCATTTCCTTATCATACTTTATTAACGCCATGCTCTAACCAACTGAGCTAACCGCCGATAGCTCTTTGTCAAACTTTATTATCTGATCTGTCATTCCTACAAATGTGCCCCTGAAGACAAAGCCTAGGTATAGGAGAGATCATCAATACCATTGACATGGGCCTCCAGTGAGCCTTGCATCCTCTTTTGGGCAATATTTGGGCGAATGTATAGATCTTTCAGTTTGGGATTACTCCGGTTTAGATTGATCACCAGTGAGTCTTGTTTTACAATGCCCTAAGCAAGAAGAAAATTAATGTGAATTGTCACATATCCTTACAAGTCTCCAAAAAATACATGTCCTTTGTGTAAGAATGTTTTGTCTGTGTTCAGGCTCACCTCCTTCTCTTTCTCTTCAGCTTCTCGAGTTTTATAACGTTTCTGTACTTCTTTAATAATTCGGAAAGCATTCTGAAGGTTCAAGGCTGGTACTGTCTGTTCCCCAGGTGCCTTAATATTTGATGCTCGGTATGTACTGTAGAAAAGCAGCAGCATTTATAGTCATTTATTTTTCAGGCCAGGGAAATTGTACTGATTTACTTTATCTTACAGCCAGCTTAATCTCTACTTTTTTTTTTTGAGACAGGGTCTGGCTCTGTCACCTAAGCTGGAATGCAGTGGCCCGATCTTAGCTCACTGTAACCTTCACCTCTTGGGTTCAAGCCATCCTCCCACCTCAACCTTCCAAGTACCTGGGATTACAGGCACACACCACTATGCCCAGCCTTTTTTTGTTAGCAGATACAGGGTTTTGCCATGTTGACCAGGCTGGTTTCGAACTCCTGGCCTCATGTAATCCGCCTGCCTCTGCCTCCCAAAGTGCTGGGATTACAGGTGTGAGCCACCATGCATGCCCATTCCTTCTTTTTCTTAAATGGAGTATACTACAAACAGCTAGTTCACTGAAGTGGGGGAAATCACATTTTCATTTTTCAAATCTGGCATAACATCCCCAAATTATTCCACTTCACATCATGAAATCATAGAATCCAATGTGGCACCAATTTTCTTGAGGATTCAGCTGTAAAATATGTTTATTATTTTTAACACTTATTTGCATAATAATTATGTCTTCTGAGATAAGGTCTTGTTCTGTCGCTCAGGCTGGATGGAGTATAGGCAAGATCAGGGCTCACTGCAGCCTCAATCTCCCAGGCTCAAGGGATCCTCCCACCTCAGCCTCCAGAGTAGCTGGGTGACGGGTGCACACCACCACGCCTGGTTAATTTTTTGTTTTTTAGTAGAGACAAGGTCTCACTATATTACCCAGGCTCAAAGTATGTTTAGTAAATATACAGTATCTTCAAGAAGATTCTAAATTGGGATCCATTCTGAAAACAGTACAAAGTCAAGAAGGCAATCTGAAATAAGTCCCAATGAGGAAGGCTTTGACATTTACTAGGTACGGAAAAGCAGCACAGAGAATGAAATGTTTCTGAGAGTACCACTCCAGACAAGATGAATCTGGGTATGACTATTTTCTTGGGGACTCACATTTCCTTGACAAAAGTCGCTTCAGGGTTAGGAAAGATGTTGCCTTCATTCCTGCCCAGAGCACTGCCTGGGCAATAAAAGTTGATTCGCAAGTAAGTATAATCTCCTTCCACGGACATACTTATATTCTGTTCAAAGGAAAAGCATAAAAAGTAAACAGATTTCTTTCCTAGAGATTAGTAGTTACAGCAATGTTAAAATTAAGTTAGGAGTTAAAAGTTGACTGCTCTTAACCTTAATCTAAATCTAATCAACTTATACATATCTTTTTAATAACGAAGTATCTTTTCCCCCCAAAAATCTCTGAATTCTCAAAGTACCTTGTACCATGAATACAACTACAAGCTAAACAATGCTTAAATGAAGTTGAAAAAAAGATAGGCAAATTATGTTTCCAGACTAGTTTAGCTTTCTACTAAGTGAAAAAAGCTGGAAGAGGAAGGAGAATGACAGGACAAGAGGGATGTCAGTAAAGTGAACAGAGTCTGAAGGAGTGGGACACATGATGAATGCAGATTATTTATGGCAAATACAACTACTATTTTAAGAAACAGTTTGGATGAAACCTGATGCATTGAATGTTAGTACCTTGATTGTGGCAATGTGAAAAGGTGTTGCAATGCCAAACACGGGCATTATTACAGTCTCATATTTCTTATCGATGTAGATCTTCATTTCCCGAATATGCGGTTCCTTAGGCATCAGAGATGGGTTTTTATAGGACACATTAGATTTGCGAGCTCTGGAGTGGGATAAAAAACAACTGAGAAATTTCTGCAGTCATACAGAACCCTCAGATAATCTCACTGCTCAATGAAAACTCTTACTTCTGAATCTGCTGTTCTCCCTTTTGTTCAGTCAGTCGTCTCTTTGCTTCTTCATTGAGTTGAGCTGCTAGTTCTTTTTGATGTGCTCTTCGCTTCTCTTCTGCAGTCATTTCATTCTGGTGAATGGAAAATCCAATTTATCACAACATGTGAGCCATATGATAGGTGAGATCAACGTAATTCAAAACAGTAAACTTACTCTTGTTCTTTCTGTAAGTAATGCTGCCCGAGAACCTCTTCCCAAAAGGTCCTCTGCCTCATCTTTCTCCTCCTCCTCTTCTTCCTCATCTTCATTCTATGGAAAAAGTCATAATCAAAAAATGAAATTTTAATTATTTTAGCCAATATTATTTAACTTCTTTATATCCTAAAGTTCCTATACTACTTATCTATCTTCTTCCTACCTTTAGGAAAATCCCCACATTCTTCACTTTCTTCTTCACAGAAGTGAGAACAGTAGCTGGGCCATCCTAGAATTAAAAGGAGAATGAAGACACATAATTTAAAAGAGGCAATTTCATTTTCTAACCTAGTAAATGGCTGGGCAATGCTTTGAATCTTTTGGACACTAAAATGTTTGACAATGGAATAAATACAGTTTTTATCCTTCTAACCTCTAACCTCTTGTCAGGAGCTACAATTTGTTTTTTCTTTTTTTTTTGAGCAAAGTTTCACTCTTGTCAACCAGGCTGGAGTGCAGTGGCGTGATCTCAGCTCACTGCAACCTGCACCTCCCGGGTTCAAGCAATTATCCTGCCTCAGCCTCCTGAGTAGCTGGAATTACAGACGTGTACCACCATGCCTGGCTAATTTTTGTATTTTTAGTAGAGCTGGGGATTCACCATGTTGGTCAGGCTGGTCTTAAACTCCTGACCTCAGGTGATCCACCTGCCTCGGCCTCTCGAAGTGCTGGGATTACATGCGTGAGCCACTGCACCTGGCCAGAAGCTATCATTTGGGAGGCAACATTGGGTAATTGTTAATACAGGTTTGATATGAAGGCTGGCTCAGTTGCTTTCTAGCTCAGTGACATTTGGCAAGTTACTTAAACTTGTCTGTGCCTTCAATTTATTTAGTAAATGGAGGTAATAAGAGTATCTACTTCACAAGGTACTATTTCAATGAATTAATGTAAACTGCTTAGCTTATGATAAAAACACTGAACTACCTGTGCTCATTATTGTTAAAAATCAGTTCCTGCTGAGGGAAAGAAGTCAGTAACAAAAGACCACACAGGGTATGACTGAATTTATATCAACTGCCCAGATATTTAGCAAATCCTTAGAGAGAATGTAGTTTAGTCACTGCCTAGGCCTGAAGAACCAGTAGGGGAAGGGAAGGGGGATAGGGAGTGACTGCTAATAGGTTCAGGGTTTTTTCCTAAGGTGATGAAAGTATTTTCAAATTAGATTGTAGTGATGGTTACACAAATGTGAATATACAAAAAATCACTCAATTGTACATATTAAGTCAGTGAATTGTACAGTATGTGAATTGTAGCTCAATAAAGCTGTTTTTAAAAAGAAAAAAAGAATAATCAGTTTATTAGTATTAGTTCTTGATATTATCATTATCAAGGTTCAAGCCACAATATGACAATATGATTTAATGGTTTAAATCATTCCCTGTACCTGGGCTACAGTCTCTATTCCTAGCTGCATTAGGTTAGGCTGTCACATGGATTCTTCCCTTTAGCTAGCATTTAACAAAGCAAGAAAAAAACCACAGGGTCCACAAACGTGCCTCAAAAGTTAGCTCATGAAGACTCCAAAGTTTAGAGACAATACACACCTCATCCACAAGCACTGTGTCACCAATAAACAGGGCATAGGTTTTCTCTTCTGGCTTTTTCCCCTCCTTGTTAGTCAGGTCTGAGAATCCTAAATTGATGCTGAAAACCATTCCTAAAACAGTAAAACAAGGATCGGTCTGTGGCTGTGACAATGTGGAGAGGTGTAAGATATATGCCTAAAAGAAGATAAAGCTAAAGGAAGTAACTCACAAAAGTATTTTCCTATTGTATGTGAAACCTACCTTTCTTCAGTTTGTATTGATTTTTACTATTGATTACTAGGGAGCCTTCACGGAATTCAATTCCCATCCCAAATCTGAAAAGAAACAGATAAAAATCAGCAAAAGGCTAAAGATCTCTAACATGGATCAAGTATAATATGTTCATTTCAACTTTCACAGTAAGACAGGCAAACATGTTTGAAATGATTTACCCCTGCTGACCGCTCAGTTAGAAAAGAGGATTCAAAGACAGTCTTTGGCCTCTAAATATGCTGTATAATCCCATAGTGAAAAATAATTTCCTAATTGATTATATCAAGCCTTTTAAATTTTAGCTTATTTGCCCACATTTAAACTTTAACCTTCTACCATAAAATCAAGTCAGTAGTATTCCTGTAAACAACATAGAAACTATTAAGGGCTACATTACTAAGACAGTAATAACCAGATTAAAAGGGGAATTTTTAGTGGAACACTGGTAACCAGATTCACATTTCCTCTTCTCCATGAGAGAAGTCTAGAAACTATATACCACAGACTAGTTTTCATCTAAAGAGAGTGCCTACATAAAGCTTTGTTTCCAAATATGTCCTTTGTTCCATAACACGTTATTAGATATTTGTAGGTGTTCAGTGATAAAATACATTTGAGAAATATACTGGATTTGAAGGGGTGGCCTGCCCCTCCACACCTGTGGGTAGAACGATAGACTTGAGAAAAGAAATGAGACACAGACACAAAGTACAGAGATAGAAAAAGTGGGCCCAGGGGACCAGCGCTCAGCATACACAGGACCCACGCCGGCACGGGTCTCTGAGTTCCCTTAGTATTCATTGATAATTATCTTTACCATCTTAAAGAAAAGGAAGTGGCAGGATAATAGGATCATTATAGGGAGAAAGTCAGCAGTAAGACATATGAATAAAGTTCTCTGTGACATGAATAAGTTTAAGGAAAAGTGCTGTGCCTTGATATGCATATGTAAACATCTCCATAAACCTTTTTAGTGCATAAAGAGCAGCATTGAGCTAGCAAGTCCCGCCTTTCACCCTAAGGCGGTTTTCTCCTTTCTCAGTAAACAGAACATACAATTAGGTTTTATATCGAGATGTTCCATTGCCCAGGGACCGGCAGGAGACAGATGCTTTTCTCTATCTCAACCGCCAACAACCGCCAAGAGGCCTTCTTTCCTCTTATACTAGTCCTCCTCAGCACAGACCCTTCACGGGTGTAAGGCTGGGGGACGATCAGGTCTTTCCCTTCCCACGAGGCCATATTTCAGACCATCACATGGGGAGAAACCTTGGACAATACCTAGCTTTCCTAGGCAGAGGTCCCTGCGAACTTTGGCAGTGTGCGTGTCCCTGGGTACTTGAGATTAAGAGAATGGTGGTGACTTTTAACCAGCAAGCTGCCTTCACGCACTTGTTTAACAAAGCACACCCTGCACAGCCCAAAATCCTTTAAACCTTGAGTCACCACAGCACATGTCTCTTGCAAGGACAAAGTTGGGGGTAGGGTCACAGATTAACAGCATCTCAAATACAGAACAAAATGGAGTCTCTTATGTCTACTTCTTTCTATATAGACACAGTAACAGGCTGATCTCTCTTTCTTTTCCCCACAGGATTGAATAAACAAACTCCCCACCAACCCAAAAACAATAATAATAATAAAAAAAACACCCAGGCACAGTGGCTCACATCTGTAATCCCAGCACTTTGGGAGATCAAGGTGGGAGGACTGCTTGAGCCCAGGAGTTTAAGACCAGCCTGGGCAACATAGCAAGACCTTGTTTCTACAAAAAATATAAAAATGAGTTGGGTGTGGTGGCACGTGCATTGGTCCCAGTTACTGAGGGTGCTGAGATGGGAGGATTGCTGGAGCCCAGAAGATCTAGATGCAGTGAGGCATGACTGCGTCACAGCACTCCAGCCTGGACAGAGTGAGACCCTGTCTCTAAATAAAATATTAGGGTATCTCAGAGTACGTAAGTTGCAAATGTGCATGGAGAGAGGAAATACAGTATGTATTAATATTTCCTAACACCTGTAATTAGATCCTGGAACACCTGTGGGCTGGAACACCACACTGGTCTAGAAAAATCTCTCTTACACACTTGGGAGAACTTAAATCTGTCTCACTTTCTCTGATAACATCATGTGCCTGGCACATAGTATAGTTTGCTAGTCCATAAATGTTGGTTGAATCAATCAATTAGCCTAAAGAAATCAGACTGACCATTGACAGTCTAATTGAAAACTGACTCAAGAATGACAATATACATCATAGCATACCCTAGGTTTTTGGTAATTTTGTTCAGCAGCTCTGGCTTCTGCTTTTTAACCACGTCCATGACAGCGTTATACACGTCACATATCTTCACACCTAATAATAAGACAGAAAGGAGATATTAAAGTATCTTTTAGAAAAAACACTAACATTTTGAAATCAAAATTTACGTCCCCTAAAGCAGTGTTTCTCAAAGTGTGAACTAAACAGTCCACTCATTCTTTTTTTTTTTTTTATATTAGAGACAAGGTCTCATTCTGTCACCCAGGCTGGAGTGCAGTGGCATGATTATGGCTCACTGAAGCCCTGACCTCCCAGACTCAATGATCCTCCCACCTCAGCCTCCCAACTGGGACTACAGGCACATGCCACTATGCCCAGCTAATTACTTTTTGTAGAGACATGGTCTGCCATGTTGCCCAGGCTGGTCTCAAACTGGGCTCAAGCAATCCTCCCACCTTGGCCTCCCAAAGTGCAGGAATTATAGGTGTGAATCACTCTACTTGGCCCCCTTCTTTTTTTTTTTGAGACAGAGTCTCGCTCTGTTGTCCAGGCTAGAGTGGAGTGCAGTGGCGCGATCTTGCTTCACTGCAAGCTCCACCTCCCGGGTTCACGCCGTTCTCCTGCCTCAGCCTCCCCAGTAGCTGAGACTACAGGCGCCCACCACCACGCCTGGCTTTTTTTTTTGTATTTTTAGTAGAGATGGGGTTTCATCGTGTTAGCCAGGATGGTTCTGACCTCGTGATCCACCTGCCTTGGCTTCCCAAAGTGCTGGGATTATAGGCTTGAGCCACCGCACCCAGCCCCGGCCCCATTCTTAATCATACTATTTGAGAATCGCTGATCCAGGAGGACACTGGAACACCAGTTGGTCTTAATACTTTAAGAGTTGATAAACGGTATCACGTTAAAGTTATTATACATTTTCAAAAACAGATCCTTGTGGTGAGCCTGTTCTATTTATCACTAAATGGGTGAATTACTGTTATGAGGGCCGTGGCCTTAATTTTTCAGGATCTAGACTATGAATGGGTATGTCAAGCTAAAAAGTAGTCTAGATATGGTGGCCTCAGAGGGATCTTTATCTTCACTAAACTATCTATGGCTATGATTTCCAACAGGACTTCTTAGGACCGACTTAGAGATAATGTGGAAGAATGGTGTCTGGAAGCTCAGCACCCTTCGTATTGTTTTGATGTAGGATTAACATTATATATCCTGTTGGTAGAGATACTAGTTCTCAGATCTTTCTATAACTAAGGAATAGTAATAAGGCCAAGGTATTTTGTGAAGATCTGGACATAGAGGGCCTAACAAGTCAGAGAGGTTTCTATAAACATCAATGTAAACCACAATGATCACTCATGCCTCAAAGAAATGCAGATTCAAGACGTACATGCTAGGATGATTCAACATTTGTAAATCTTATTCTGTTTTTAATATGACAGCCTCAGAGACATAAACATAACACTAATGACATTTCTTTTTTGAGACAAGGTCTCAACTCTATTGCCCAGGCTGAAGTGCTGTGGCGCAAACATGGCTCACTGCTGAGGTATAGTCACAACTCACCGCAGCTTTGACCACTCAGGCTCAAGTGATCCTATCCAACCTCAGTCTCCTGAGTAGCTGGGACCACAGGTGTGCACCACTATGCCCAACTAATTTTTTCATTTTTAATTTCCTACAGAGATGGGGGCCTCATTGTGTTGCCCAGGATGGTCTCGGACTCCTGGATTCAAGCAATCCTCCTGCCTCGGCCTCCCAATGTTGCGATTACAGGTGTGGGCCACAGCTCCTGGCCAATGACATTTTTGTTACGTAACTTCCAAACCTCCTTTTCTAAGGCATCTCACCATGTCTTAATTCCTTCAGCAGCTCCTCTTGAAGCTGGAGTAAAAAGTTGTAATTTTCTTGGACTTCCTGAGAAGGATCAACCATCAAAGTGCGAACAAGGTTGGAGCAGTAAGACTTGAAGCGAATACCCATGGCACAAGTGATAGCCCCAAAATGCATATGATTCTTGTCACTAGAGACCAACAAAGAAAGAAAACATTTCATTACCAAAACTAGCGAAGTCTTTGGTATCAATGGGACACAGTATCAATAATCATTACTTTTCCCTGCCATATCCTAAAGCTGTGGCTGAATAAGGACCTAAACTTTTTTTGTGTTTTGTTTTAAATAAACAAGCCAGTTTAATAAAGGCTCTGGAGTAAAAGTCAGTGACCAAAACTTTTAGGATAAAAATTCAGTGAGAAAGTGAGTACTGGATTATAAAAATGCAAAAGATATACTGAATTGTATCCATTATAGTCTAATTGTGGGGTTGTAAGGAGTCACTTACCCACTAGTCCTCTATGAATTGTGAGTTGTAGTTAGTCTTAAATATAGATAACAGAGACTGGAAAGGGTAAGTGTGTGGGGGGGCAGGCGAGGATGAAAAGAAGTGGATTACAAGGTAGTACAAACATAAAGTAAGATAGAAGGAATAAATTCAACGTTTGACAGCAGAGTAGGGTGACTATACTTAACAAAAATGTATTGCACCTGCGTGATGGACACCCAAGATAATGACTTGGTGACACTATACATTATGTACTTGTAGCCAAATTTCAATGTACCCCATAAATTTGTAGATTTTAAAAAAAGAAAAAATAGGCTAAAGTCAAAGCGCTACATTACGAAGTCTTCATATACTTACCTCACCACACTGAACTTGAGATTATAGTTGCCACCACTCTGAATGATAGGAGGGTAACACATTTCCACAGTAGAAGGGTCTGCCCCAGCAAGGTATTTTTTCTCTTCAATGGCCTTTTCCACAGACTCAGCCAGTTTGCTGTGTCGAACTTTCTGTAAGAGCATCCAGAAATAAAGTAACACTTACTAGAGGGTAGCAAAGCGGGGGTATGTGGACACTATGAAGACAAAATATATCCTTGTATAAGGATGATATAAAAAAGGTCTTATGAAATGGTTTATGCACCAGGCAATATATTGGTATGCGGGCAAAACACATTTTGGAGAACAATATGTAGGACCTACAGCTATTCCTAGGATTCTCAAGTGAAATAATGGGTTACCTCAAGAAAACATAATGCAGGCTTACCATTATTTTGAAAGAGAGATGACATAATTAACACCAACTTAAGTGTCAGTCTTAATTTCAAAGGAACTGAAAGAACACACCAACAGATTTGCGTGATAGACTTATTACTGCTTCATTAAAACACTAAAAAGACCCTCTCATCTCCATTTACCTCATCTGCATCAACTATTTCCATGACTCTTTCCTTGAAGAATTTGTTGAAGACTTCAGAAGTGATGCTGGCTGCTTTCTTCATTAGGTTGAGCTCCCCGTCCTCCTTTACAGCGATGGTATATGCCACAACTGCACTGATATCTATCTGCAGTCAAAGTGACAAGAGTTTCTAACATGCAAATATAGAATTACAAAATAAATGCATCTCTCCAATTTGAATATTATCAGTGATATTTCTGTTACTTAGCAAACTATTTATCACTGGTTTGCAGAATATTCAAATATTCTCTTCTTGAACTGAATTAAACATTTGAAATAGCTCTTTGCCAGGTCACTGTGTGTATTACAAGAGGTGTTAAACTAATGTACTACTTAAAATGTAAACTGCCCTCTCTAGATGTTTTTGTAAAGGTAGATGGAAGAAAGGCAGGGAAAAGAAATTTTGTTTCCAACTCTAAAGTGGCTGGACTATCTCCTGAAAGTCCCATCTACTGGCTGAAAAGTAAAACTGGCGCACTGCTCAAAGGGGATAAAATGTGAACAAACATACAGGTTTCCCAAAACAAACGTCCTGCACTATCTGTTATGGAAGCCCATCACATTTCTGTCTTCTCAACTCTTGATTTGCTACTTTCCAGTAGTATCTTACTTTGTCAAAGCCTTCTTTGTTGAGGCAGTCATTCCAGCTCTTCATGAACTCTCCAGGGAATTTGTCTTTGCTGAACACTCCAATCTTCTTTCCATTCTTGCTTTCTTTAATGGCTTCAATCATTTTGTCAAAGCTACTCTTATTACTTTCATTCTGTCAGTGTCACAGGGAAGAAAAGGGGTCTGTTAATTAGACACGTATGTTTTACCAGTAACAGGTAGAGGAATATTCTAAACTATGGAAAAAATAAATTCTCCTCCCATCCCCACCTACTTTTTAAAGAGACAAGGTCTTGCTCTACTACCCAGGGCAGAGCACAGTGGTGTGATCACAGCTCACTGCAACCTCGAACTCCCAGGTTCAAGCAGTCCTCCTGCCTCAGCCTCCCAAGTAGCTGGGACTACAGGTTCATGCCACCATGCCTGGATACATTTTTTTATTTTTTTTTTTGAGGCCGGGCGCGGTGGCTCAAGCCTGTAATCCCAGCACTTTGGGAGGCCGAGACGGGCGGATCACGAGGT
>NW_012122709.1:6735414-6738245 GCF_000951035.1 Colobus angolensis palliatus | reverse complement strand
GCCAGGATGGTCTCGATCTCCTGACCTTGTGATCCGCCCGTCTCGGCCTCCCAAAGTGCTGGGATTACAGGCTTGAGCCACCGCGCCCGGCCATGCCTTCCCATCTTTAAGGAAGACTGTAATACACCAAAAGTGAGCAAAACATTTCTTTAAATATTTTTATATACTCAGGTGAAAGTGCTGCCATAAGTTGACCAGACTATTCCTTTTTTTAAGAGAAGGGGTCTCACATTGCCCAGGCTGGTCTCAAACACCTGGGCTCACTCAAGCAATCCTCCCATCTCAGACTCCTGAGTAGCTGGGACTACAGGTGTGTGCCACCATGCCTGATACAACTATACTTTTTCTTCAGGAAGTTAAGAAACTCAAACACATAAGTGAACAATATTCTGAGAAAACATCCGATGTTAGGTGGGCAGTATGACAAAAAAAAATTACGTTTGATAAAAACTGGAAATGATTTGTATCTAAGTTTCCTTAAGGATATTTACGGTTATTTGCTCTAATTAAGGCACACAGATGAAAACAAACTAAGTGTCCTCAAGAATGGAGACATAAAGTCAGTGTTCACCAGAATTTCACAGCCCATCTGTTTTGCTGCAGTACTGATAGGATTACTGAATTCTTTTCTTCCTAACAATGAAGACGTGACAGAACTTTGTAATTACAACAACAGCCACCTATAATTTCCCCTGCGTATTCTTTCAAACTCCTATAAGGCATTTCCGTTCATCCCTTTTGAAGATTCTTCCACATTTATAACACATTATTAATCCTGACCTTTTCTCGTATTAGCAGTGTGATGGCAGGGGCTCCATTAGCATTCTCATTGCCCTTAGTGTTGGCAATCTGTTTCAAGAACTCCACTTTTTTCTTGCTGGCCATAAAGATGATTTTGTCATCACAAAAGACCATGATAGTATCAGTTAGTTCGTAACCAAAGAGCCATGTCTATGGAAAAAGACAACAGTGACAACAGCATTTACAGATAGAAAAATTAATGCACTCATACAGATATATAGAAATACTTATATACAAAAATAACATGTCTGAGATTAACTCCAAGGTAATTAGGCTGGGGAGTCTGCAGTGGACACAAATTAAGCAAGACTGGCCAAGAGCTGACAATTTATCAGAACAGGACAATGGGGTTCAATGTATTATTTTCTCTACGTTTATATGCTTGAACTATCTATAATTAAAACCATCAAATCAGTTGAACAATTTGTGTTTACAGGAACTATATCAATATTTAGCAAAACAGAAATGGTTAAAACAAGGGACAGAGTGATACAGAACCGTTTGTTACTACCTCCTCAATTACCAGTTGCCTACCAATTATTCATTTCTTCTTCTCAAAGAACTGACATTTTTTACTGGGGATACTGTCCAGCATGAAAACTCTTATTTCCCATCCTTCCTTTCAGGTAAGTATGGTCATTAAGATCAAATTTTGGCCAATAAATGGAAGTACTGTGTGCAGCTTCAGCAAAGTCTTCTTAAAAAGAAAAGGTGGCCTCCCATTTTCTTCCCTGTCTCTTTTTGCTTGGAATGTAGATGAAACACCTGGAGTTCTAGAAGCCATTCTGTACCATGTGCAAGAGGGCTATGTTCTTTGGGTGGCAGAACAGAGAACTGGAAAAAGCCTGGGTCCCTGAAGACTATACATAAGGAAAGGAATATTTTGTTTAACTCGCTGTTACTTAGCTTTTTGTGTTATAGCAGCTAAATCCATATTAATTGATACTAGTACTTCTTTTTCCTTATGTCCTAAACCACTGCTAAATCCAATTGAACCTTATGTGATGGTGAAAATACCATTTATTTGCTCTGTCCAATATGGTAGCCACTACCGAATACCAGAAACAGCTGATGAGACTTGAGAAATTGAAATTTTTTAAAATAAGAGACAGGGTCTCACTGAGTTGCCCAGGCTGGAGTGCAATGGTACAATCTTGGCTTACTGCAGCCTCTATCTCCTGGGCTCTTGCCATCCCCTGATCTCAGACTCCTGAGTAGCTGGGACTATAGGTGCACACCCCCACACCTGGTTAATTTTTTTGTATTTCTTGTAAAGACAAGGTTTTGCCATGTTGCCCAGGCTGGTCTTGAACTCCTGGGCTCAAGAAATCCACCTACCTCGGCCTCCCAAAGTGCTGGAATCACAGGCATGATCCACCGCACCCAGCCAGGAATTTAATTTTTAATGTGGCTACCATACTGAACAATGAAGTAGATAATCCAACAACTCTAAGGGCTAAAAATTGCTCTAAATCTCTCACCTGTAAGGCAGTTGATTTGGCATAAACAATTTCTTCATCAACACCCACTGATACAACAATGGCATCAACATTGGCATACTCATCTTCTCCTTTCTGAAAAGAGTGGGTAATCGTCAATTAATTTTCACACTAGCAAAACAGGAATACAGACTTCAATATTTACCTAGGATATGCATAATTTTTTCCTGATAGAAATGTCAAGTTTAAGGTACATGCCTGCTTGGCAGTCTTATAGCTATTCTATTTTTTGTTTTTACAGTACTTGTTAATTGTTGATAAATAACAAGAGAAATTATTCCTTAGTCCCCAGATCTATGCTTCATAGTTCAGGAATACAGATCAGTGACAAATGTCCTATGTAATTCAAAGACATATTTTATTTTTTAAAATTTTATTATTTATTTATTTTTGAGATGGAGTTTCGCTCTTGTTGCCCAGGCTGGAGTGCAATGGTACAATCTCGGCTCACTGCAACCTCCGCCTCCTGGGTTCAAGCAATTCTCCTGCCTCAGCCTCCCCAGTAGCTGGGATTACAGGCGCCCGCCACCA
>NW_012122709.1:6726569-6730234 GCF_000951035.1 Colobus angolensis palliatus | reverse complement strand
ACCGTGTTAGCCAGGATGGTCTCAATCTCCTGACCTCGTGATCCGCCCGTCTCGGCCTCCCAAAGTGCTGGGATTACAGGCTTGAGCCACCGCGCTCGGCCATTTTTTTTTTTTTTTTAAACTGGGCTCTATGTTGCCCAGGCTGGTCTTAAACTCCTGGACTCAAGTAATCCTTCCACCTCAGCCTCTGGAGTAGCTGGGATTATACAGGTATAAGCTACTATGTATTTTTTTAAAATCCTTCCTGAGCCACAGAAGATAGCTGTTGAATCTTAAGAGAACAACCCAGAACAAGAAACTAAGCTACCATAAAAATGTGCAAAGAGCCAGAAAGCTCCACTCAAGAGAAGCAATGACACTTTAATTCATTAGCTTCTTCAAAAGCACAAAGTTTCTTTGGGGTCAGTCTTCCACCACCCCAATCCTGACCGTTGGTGTAGGCTCACATGAATGTGAGTATTCCTTCTGAAAACAAATCTTTTTGACATTTTATGGAATTCTTTGAGATAAAAGGCAGATGAATGAAGTCAAGGTCCACTCATAGCAGAATGTCCCAACAGGTAGGTCTCAAATGCTAAACAGATATGCCTGGAAATTGTGCCCCTCAGTCCTCAAAGCAGCTGGAACCCTAGGATGGTAGATAACCTCTTTTGTTTCTCTCAATGAGCAGCACTAATCATATTACTTGGTTAAAAATAATCATAATCATGAAAAGGCTGGCAATCTCTGAATAAGGATATAGCAAGCATAAGAGGACAAAGAAGCATGAAGCCCATTTCCATGATCCACTACCACTTGGGATATTCTAATAATACAGAGAAAGTGCTGCAAATCCTTTCTGCTCTTAGCAGCTCTCACTTAAAAAATAAGAGGCAAGACTGGATCTAGACTCAAACCTCCAGGAGTCATAAAACAGTAGTACATTCTAGTCACTGTGAAAGGTCTCTTGTTGATTTTTGACTAACTCCATTTTCCCATCTCTAAAATGACACGATTTACTTAGATACAAGGCTTAATACTTTTGAAATTTCTATTCAGTTAAAAGTACGTGATAACTGCAATTGTTTTTAGGACGTAAGTTATGAAAGTTATAATTAATAAATAGTATATTTTATTTGCAATAGCCTCAAAATAGGTACCTAACTGAAAATTAACTTGCAGATAGGTAAGGTTAGTTCCTACTCTTATTTTTAAAAAAGGAAAGAAAAAGGTTAGTAGCTTATCAGTTCTCCACAATCCTGTGTACTTGTATTTGGAGTGATGGAACTACCAGGTTCAACCACTACAGCTTTTAAGAGCTTATAATCGAGAGTATTTAAAATTAAAAAGTGGGTGTGGAGCCCAAATCATTTTTTAGTTAATTTTAGTCACAACTGAGTGTTTTTTTTTTTTTTTTTTTTTTTGAGACAGAGTCTCTCTCTGTTGCCCAGGCTGGAGTGCAGTGGCGCAATCTCGGCTCACTGCAACCTCCGCCTCCTGGGTTCAAGCAATTCTCCTGCCTCAGCCTCCCCAGTAGCTGGGATTACAGGCGCCCGCCACCACGCCAGGCTAATTTTTTGTATTTTTAGTAGAGACAGGATTTTATTACGTTGGCCAGGCTGGTCCTGAACTCCCGACTTCAGGTGATCCACACGCTTTGGCCTCCCAAAGTGCTGGAATTACAGGCATAAGCCACCGTGCCTGGCCCAAAGTAATTTTTTATATTCTAAAATCATCTTGCACTCTCAAAGATAGGCCACCTTCATCTCAGAATCTTTCAAGGAGTTATAATTTATGCAGAAATCTATATATGCCTTCTTTTTTGGTTCAGTCACAGCAGTTTTAATAAAGAGATGTAACCCCGTGGTAAAATGAACACTTCAACAACATGAAATCACAGATGCCTGGCCAGAAAGCCACATATCTGAGGTTTCATGACAGCACTGGAAGCCATGGTAGTTTTCATCCTTATAGTTTTTGTCAACCTCAACACCAATGCACTTCCTGGCTGATGGAGAAACAGCAGTTATTTTTTTAAAAAAGCTTTAAGATAGAATTCACATAAAGTTCAAAAGTATACAATGTAATGATTTTTAGCAGAATTATGCAACCATCACAATTTTGGAACATTTTAATCTCTCCAAAAACAAACGCTGTTGTCCTTCAGCACAATCATTCCCCAACTCCCCCTACCTCCATCTCAGCCCTAGACAACCACTAATCTGTCCCTATGGATTTGTCTACTCTGGACAATTCATATACATGGAATCAAATAAAATGTGGTCTTTGTGTCTGGCTTCTTTCACTTGTTTTCAAGGTTCATCTGTGTTGTGGCCCGCATCAATACTTCATTCCTTTCTACTGCTGAATATTTCATTCTGTAGATATATCACATTTTATCTATCCATTCATCAGTTGCAGGACACTTCCTCAGCCTCCCAAGTAGCTGGGACTACAGGTATGCACCACCATGACCAGCTAATTTTTGTATTTTTTAGTAGAGACAGGGGTTTCATCATGTTGGCCAGGCTGGTCTCGAACTCCTGACCTCAAGTGATCTGCCCCCACTTGGCCTCCTGAAGTGCTGGGATTACATGCACGAGCCACCATGCCCGGCCCTCACTGTAGTTTTGATTTGCATTTCTCTAATGGCTAATGATGTTGAGCATCATTTCATATGTTCACTGACAATTTGCATACATCTTGGAGAAACGCCTGTTCAGATCCTCTGCCATTTTGTAGCTGAGTTACTGCTTTATTATCGAGCTGTAAGAGTTTTTATATTCTAGATACAAGTCCCTTATCAGGATCTGCAGACATTTTCGCCTATTCTGTGCATTTTATTTTCACTTTCTTGATGGTATCCTTTGAAGCACCAAAGTTTCTAATTTTGAAGTAGTACAATTTACCTATTTTCTTTTTTATTTCGGAGTCAGAGTCTCACTCCATTCCCCAGGCTGGAGTGCACTTGCACGATCTTGGCTCACTGCAACCTCCGCCTCCTGGGTTCAAGCAATTCTCATGCTTCAGCATCCCAAATAGATGGGACTCCAGCCATCTGCCACCATGCCTGGCTAATTTTTGTATTTTTAGTAGAGATGAGGTTTTGCCATGTTGGCCAGGCTGGTCTTGAACTCCCAACTTAGAGTGATCTGCCTGCCTTGGCCTCCCATAATGCTAGGATCACAGGTGTGAGCCATTGTGCCTGGCCTATCTATTTTCTTGTGCTTTTGGTGTCATATCTAAGAGGGTTCTGCCTAATTCAAGGTCACTCAGATTTACTACGTACTTCTTCTACAAGGGTTTCATAGCTTTAGCTGTCACAGTTAGGTCTATGATTTGTTTTCAATTAATTTTTTTGTATGGTCTGTGGACTAACCCAACTTCCTTCTTTTACATTGAATATCTAGTTGTTACACCATCTGTTGAAAAGACTATTCATTTCTCACTGAATTGTCTTGACATCCCTGTCAAAAATAAAATGACCATAAATGTGAGGATTTATTTCTGAATTTTCAGGTTTATTCCACTCTTCTTCTTTTTTTTTGAGGCGGAGTCTCGCTCTGTCCACCGGACTGGAGTGCAGTGGCCTGATCTCAGCTCACTGCAAGCTCCGCCTCCCGGGTTTACGCCATTCTCCTGCCTCAGCCTCCCGAGTAGCTGGGACTACAGGCGCCCGCCACCTC
>NW_012122709.1:6715302-6725633 GCF_000951035.1 Colobus angolensis palliatus | reverse complement strand
GAGCTTGCAGTGAGCTGAGATCCGGCCACTGCACTCCAGCCCGGACGACAGAGCCAGACTCCATCTCAAAAAAAAAAAAAAAAAGAATGTCCTTGATGAAGTAAAATGATTACCATCATAAAATCCCAACCCTTGCATCTGTCTTTTAATATTCAACGTAAAGAAATAAGAAATATAAATAAAGCACTTCTGTGTGCAGTGAATTTATGATAGTTGGCTCAAGGAAAAGCACTTGAATACGTATTTCAGTAGCAAACTAAACTAGCCATTTGAAGACCTGGATTAGCCGGGCATGGTAGTAGGTACCTGTAATCCCAGCTACTCGGGAGGCTGAGGAAGAATTTCTTGAACCTGGGAGGCGGAGGTTGCAGGAAGCTGAGATTGCGTTACTGCACTCCAGCCTGGGTGACAGAGTGAGACTCTGTCTCAAAAAAAGAAAAAAAAAAAGATAAATGAACAGATTTAACCCAAGAGGTCTAAACCTTACCGAACAGGAATTTCAGAAAGAAAAGACATCACTAGGGAAATGCAGGGACTAAAATAATCAAATAATGCACCCTAGGACTGAAGAATGTGAGCTTGAGACTAAAAGGATTTCCCCAAAAGAGACTTATCAAAGCACATTGCTGTGCAATTTCAAAACAGAAGGGATGATTCTAAATTTCAGAGAGAAAGGCTATGTATGTATACTGGAAATAGAATCATATCGGCCTTCTCAAAAGTAACACTGAAAGCTCTGAAGCCAAATGGCTTCAAAATTCTGAGCAGAAAATGATTTTCAACACAGAATTTTATACCTACTACATTAACAAAGCCAATAGAGTTCACTTTGGTTAATTATATTATTAACCAAAAATGACGACAGACTAACACTTTAAAGACATGCAAGGACTAAAGACATTTATATTCTATGCATCCATTTTTTTTTTTTGCATGGGGTTACACTGGAGCTAGTGGTGAGCTTTTTATTTATTCTTCTTTTGAGACACAGTCTCACTCTGTTGCCCAGGCTGGAGGGCAATGGCACGATCTCAGCTCACTGCGGCCTCTGCCTCCTGGGTTCAAGAGATTCTCGTGCCTCAGCCTCCTAAGTAGCTAGGATTACAGGAATGTGCCACCATGCCCGGTTAATTTCCGTATTTTTAGTAGAGATGGGGTTTTGCCATGTCGGCCAGGCTGGTCTTGAGATCCTGGCCTCAAGTGATCTGCCCACCTCGGCCTCCCAAAATGCTGATATTACAGGCGTGAACGAACCACTGCACCCGGCCCATTTTTTCCTAGGAAGTTCTTAGAGAAAATATGCTAAACAAAAAACAAAGCAGAGGCTCTTGGTATATAGGGGACCCAATACTGGAAAGTCCTGAGGTTCAACAGGCCTAAAGAGTAACCTGTACAGATGGAGCAGGATAATGTGGGGGGTAGAAGTAGGGAGTGAGGTTGCTTAAAAAGAAACAGAATAAAACTCGATGAGTGTGAGAAATTTGGAATAAAAGATTGGTAACACTATGATAGACCTGTTGGAGAAAATTAAGGCTAGGGAGATTTTTTTTTAAAGGAGAAAAACTGAGGAAATCATTAATGCCAGGAAAAATAAAAAACTGTAAAAAAAAAAAAAAAAAAAAAGAAAGTCATCATACTTTATTACTTCACCCAGCAATGAAAACATTTCTATGAACATAAACAATGTAGGCCGGGCGCGGTGGCTCAAGCCTGTAATCCCAGCACTTCGGGGAGGCCGAGACGGGCGGATCACGAGGTCAGGAGATTGAGACCATCCTGGCCTACACGGTGAAACCCCGTCTCTACTAAAAAATACAAAAAAGTAGCCGGGCGAGATGGCGGGCGCCTGTAGTCCCAGCTACTCGGGAGGCTGAGGCAGGAGAATGGCGTAAACCCGGGAGGCGGAGCTTGCAGTGAGCCGAGATTGCGCCACTGCACTCCAGCCTGGGCGACAGAGCGAGGCTCCGTCTTAAAAAAAAAAAAAAAAAAAAACTAAAGTGAGAGTTAAATAAAATATAAAACAGATGGCAAAGAATCTGCAAAAATTGTGAAGGTGGTATCTGGGTGACAAAAGTTGGAGAAATAGTGCAGCAGAAGAACAATTATCTTCCTTTGAACCAAATGGGATACTGCCTTAAAAAAAGAAAATATTTTTGCAGTCTGGTTATAGCTAAATACCCATATAATCAGTTACCACTGTTCACTGAGTGACTACTACATGCCAGGCACTGTAGTTGTTAACAGGGATAAAAAGTAAATACAAAAGTAGAGATCTAGGGCTGCGTGTGGAGGCTCACACCTGTAATCCCAACACTTTGGGAGGCTGAGGCGGGTGGATTGCTTGAGGCCAGGAGTTAAGAGACTAGCCTGACCAATATGGTGAAATTCCATCTCTACTAAAAATACAACAATTAGCCAACCATGGTGGCACACACCTGTAATCTCAACTACTCAGGAAGCTGAGACATGAGAATCACTTGAACCCGGGAGGCAAAGGTTGCAGTGAGCTGAGAATGCATCACTGCATTCCAGCCTTGGTGACACAGTGAGACTGTCTCAAAAAAAAAAAAAAAAAAGAAAGTAGAGAACTAGATTATAAAAGCTGAGTAAGCAACATTTTAAAAAAATCTCAATCCATCTGGGAATTTATTTCCATCTAACCCTCTTTACTCAGCATTATTAAAAAGTTTCTTGGCCAAGTGCAGTGACTTTACACCTGTATTCTCAGCACTCTGGGATGCTGAGGTAGGCGGATCGCTTGAGCCCATGAGTTTGAGACCAGCCTGGGACAACATGGTGGAACACTGTCTCCATAAAAATTCAAAAAAAAAAAAAAAAAAAGGCCAACTGTTGTGGCTTGCACCTGTGGTCCTAGCTACTCAGGAGGCTGAGGTGGAAGATCACCTAAGGCTGGGTTGGTTGAGGCTGCAGTGAGCCGATACTGTGCCATGGCAATCCAGCCTCAGCCAGAGTGAAACTCTTAAAAATAAAAACAAAAACAAACAAAAAAACCTCTCTATCCCACTCCAGAGATAAAGGAGCTGTTAAGAGGGGAGTGTGAGTGAAAGTAATCCTCCGCGGGACTGAAATAACAGGAAATGCCTATACAGCTAGCTCTCCTTATCTGTGGATTCAACTGTGTACTGAAAATTAAAATGGCCAAACATTTTTCTATGTCATTACCCCCTAAAACCTAAGTATAACTATTATTTACACAGCACTTACACTGTATTAGGTATTAAAGCAATCTAGAAATCAAAAATAATGAGAGGATATACATAGACTATGCAAATATGATGCCATTTTGTATCAGGGACTTGAGCATCCTTTGATTTAGGTATCTAAGTATGCCCTGGAACCAACCCCCAATAGATACTGATGGAAGACTGAATTTTTTTTTTTTTGAGATGGAGTCTCGCTCTGTCGCCCGGGCTGGAGTGCAGTGGCCGCATCTCAGCTCACTGCAAGCTCCGCCTCCCGGGTTCACGCCATTCTCCTGCCTTAGCCTCCGGAGTGGCTGGGACTACAGGCGCCCGCCACCTCGCCCGGCTAGTTTTTTGTATTTTTTTTAGTAGAGACGGGGTTTCACCGTGTTAGCCAGGATGGTCTCAATCTCCTGACCTCGTGATCCGCCCGTCTCGGCCTCCCAAAGTGCTGGGATTACAGGCTTGAGCCACCGCGCTCGGCCATTTTTTTTTTTTTTTTAAACTGGGCTCTATGTTGCCCAGGCTGGTCTTAAACTCCTGGACTCAAGTAATCCTTCCACCTCAGCCTCTGGAGTAGCTGGGATTATACAGGTATAAGCTACTATGTATTTTTTTAAAATCCTTCCTGAGCCACAGAAGATAGCTGTTGAATCTTAAGAGAACAACCCAGAACAAGAAACTAAGCTACCATAAAAATGTGCAAAGAGCCAGAAAGCTCCACTCAAGAGAAGCAATGACACTTTAATTCATTAGCTTCTTCAAAAGCACAAAGTTTCTTTGGGGTCAGTCTTCCACCACCCCAATCCTGACCGTTGGTGTAGGCTCACATGAATGTGAGTATTCCTTCTGAAAACAAATCTTTTTGACATTTTATGGAATTCTTTGAGATAAAAGGCAGATGAATGAAGTCAAGGTCCACTCATAGCAGAATGTCCCAACAGGTAGGTCTCAAATGCTAAACAGATATGCCTGGAAATTGTGCCCCTCAGTCCTCAAAGCAGCTGGAACCCTAGGATGGTAGATAACCTCTTTTGTTTCTCTCAATGAGCAGCACTAATCATATTACTTGGTTAAAAATAATCATAATCATGAAAAGGCTGGCAATCTCTGAATAAGGATATAGCAAGCATAAGAGGACAAAGAAGCATGAAGCCCATTTCCATGATCCACTACCACTTGGGATATTCTAATAATACAGAGAAAGTGCTGCAAATCCTTTCTGCTCTTAGCAGCTCTCACTTAAAAAATAAGAGGCAAGACTGGATCTAGACTCAAACCTCCAGGAGTCATAAAACAGTAGTACATTCTAGTCACTGTGAAAGGTCTCTTGTTGATTTTTGACTAACTCCATTTTCCCATCTCTAAAATGACACGATTTACTTAGATACAAGGCTTAATACTTTTGAAATTTCTATTCAGTTAAAAGTACGTGATAACTGCAATTGTTTTTAGGACGTAAGTTATGAAAGTTATAATTAATAAATAGTATATTTTATTTGCAATAGCCTCAAAATAGGTACCTAACTGAAAATTAACTTGCAGATAGGTAAGGTTAGTTCCTACTCTTATTTTTAAAAAAGGAAAGAAAAAGGTTAGTAGCTTATCAGTTCTCCACAATCCTGTGTACTTGTATTTGGAGTGATGGAACTACCAGGTTCAACCACTACAGCTTTTAAGAGCTTATAATCGAGAGTATTTAAAATTAAAAAGTGGGTGTGGAGCCCAAATCATTTTTTAGTTAATTTTAGTCACAACTGAGTGTTTTTTTTTTTTTTTTTTTTTCCCCAGATGGAAGCTGAAAGCAAAAGGTTTGGGATTGCTCTATTTATTTATTTATTTATTTATTTATTTTTTAAAGACGGGGTCTCATCCAGGGTGGAGTGCAGTCGCGCGATCAGAGCTCACTCCAGCCTCAAACTCCTGGGCTCAAGGAATCCTTCCGCCTCAGCATCCCAAGTAGCTGGGACTACAGGAACACGCCACCACGCCTGGCTAATTTATTTGCTGCTTCTTTTTTTGTAGAGACGGCGGCCTCATTATCTTGCCCAGGCTGGTCTTCAACTCCTGGCCTAGTGCTGGGATTACAGGCATGAGCCACGGTGCCCAGCCAGGATTGGAATTTTTACCATTAACTTCAATTTACTCTATTTCAATCCCAGTTTTCTCATTAAAAAAGAAAAGGTGTAAAAGAGAAAAAGTTATACAACACACCTATATATCCCACTATCTTTCTGCTATATCCAAGAGGATAAACAACCAGCTTTAACCCAGGAAACTACTATCTCTAATTAAGTATATCAGAATGGAAGCACTGTAGGCTGAAAAGACTGCATACACAAAGAACTTCTACAGGTGGGTTCTGGACATATTAACACAAAAGCAGTCTTTTGTGTTAATAAAAAGTCTTATTCAAGTAAGTTTTTCATCCACAGGTTTTGTTAACTGGTACATTTTTACACAGACTTGGCGCATAACTTTATTTACACCATCAGTGTCTTATCAATGTCTAACATTCTCCCAAGATGATGTCATTAAGGTAGTAAGAGGACCAAGATAAACTTCAGTGATTTTTGAGAAACAAAAAAAACGGTGGGTGGGAAATAACTTTCATGGATTTACAGACCATTATTTTATATTAGGTTTGCCAACCTGTCTTCAGGCCACAGTTAATTTGTAATGAAAGGGAATTTAGAGCTACAGATTAGTTTTCATGAATGGTATAGAGAGAATGAAATGATTTGATGAATCTGAATCACTGAAACTAGAAACAATTTTCGATCAAAGGTTTATAGTTTCAGGGTTTATGGGTAGAAGAGAGCGTTTCGGATTTTTAGTACTTACTGATCATTAGAAAGTATCAAGGTTTTAAAATGTTTTTCTAACATAGATTATGTTCAAATAATAATATGACACTGAGAGAAGGTGCAAAAAATCATTTGGTAGAAATTAATCAAAAATTTAAAAAAATAAAATGTTCAGCATTCATCTAGCATTTAGTTCTTATTTTTGCTTTTCATAAAATGCAACAGAATCAATTTTATTTTCAATTATTTAATGTATTTAGCCTCAAAAGATGAAACATGCACGGGCACCTTTAATATGAATGGCAAGGAAACAACCAATTTTAATGGCTTGGTTTAAGTAGATGATCAGTTTGAAAGATAATATTTACAATGCTGAAATGAGAACTGATCATTTTTCTCAAAACGTTTTTCAGGTTAAAAAAAAAATCTTTATTAGTTGTATCTTCCCTTGATGACAGGGTTCAGGGGCAAGACTTAAGCTAGCCAACTCACACTACATCACAGAATGCAACCAAATGTTTGCTCAATTAGTAAGTTAACATCATAAAAATAAGTTTTAACTGTGGACGATTTTAAAGCAGCAAAACTGCCGAATCTTTAAAAAACTGGGAACTGCCACAGCTCTTTTAATGAACATGTGCCCCGGATACGCTAGCAAGGAACTAATAAGGTTTTAGGCATCGTTTTGTTTTGTTTTGGTATTACTAACGTCTGCAGGCTTTCAGCGTTAGGTCTCTCTCTGTAACCCATAGCAGGGCCTGGAACATGAGGCGGTTGCGCGTGAGCAGTATTTCTTTTTTTAACTCCAGGAAATGCCCCGCAAACGATAAACGCTAAGAGCCCGATTGACATCCTTCTTGCCCTTCCATCTCTTCTTTACGAAGACGGTTATAACCCTGGCGGGACCAGGGGTGGAATTTGTGGTTTTGGAGGGACAGAGCGAGTGCGTGGGTGCGTGAGAACACGGCAGGAAGGGGCAACAAGACGTGACCACTGAGCAGGAGGGAAGGATGTTGCCTCTTCTAGGGCGGGAAGAGACTGCGAGAGGTGCTGTTATGCATGACCAAGGCTGGCACGCGGGGAAGATGGTGATGGCCGCAGGACAGGGTGAATGCGAGGGATTCCCTGTTAAGGGGCAGCGTTCGTGGCCGCCTCCGGTGAACGATTCGGGAGCAACGAAAAGGGTGAGGCACTGAACCCGGGAATTCCTGACCGAAAGAGAAAAAAGGGCGCCGAGAAACAGGGTTATTATGGGATGGCTGAAGGGGCTCCCTAGGAAAAATTACAGGATCTTCCTCACCCGCCAATTGCTGTACAGTCTCTTCACTCGCCGATAATAAGCGTCTTTGTCCAGAGTCACAGCCATAGCCCCAGACGCCGATTCTCCTCGGGTTCCGAGAATCACGCGAGGTCCCGGCTCCGCCACCCGCTCTCGGCCCAGGAATCCCGCACTCTCCCAATGACCCGGAAGTATCGACCTCAAAGATGCCCTTTCCGCTTCCGGGTCCCGACAGCGTTAGGGATTTCTTTTTTTTTCTCCCCCAATCCTCTTTCGGATGGGCGGGGGAAAGAGAGAAGGAAAAACGGGGGAAAATCAACAAAATGTGCGAGGCAAAGAGTCGATTTTCGCGGGGTTTTCTTGTGAACTTCGCCACTGCCGCACGCGAATCGACGTCGTCACGTGACGCTCTGCCTCCGCCCTTAACTCTTAGCCCAAGCCGCGGTTTCCAGGACCTCAAGACTTTTTGCCGAGGCGGCAGCCACTAGGCAAAGCGAAGGGGGTGGTGCCTGCACCGCCCCACGAGAGCTGCCGCGCGCGGGTGTAATAGCTCCACCCCATCTGCAAAGGAAGGGGAGCGGAAAGAGCGGGATCTAGCGTGGGATAAAAGTGGTAATACTACAGTGTAACTGGGCATGCGCCCCTCCTGGAAATGATGGGAATGCGAAAGCCTTTAACTGCTCCAGAGCTGGAGGGATCCTCGGTGCCAGGATGCTGGGTCAAGCCGCGGGGACAGAGAACTCATACCCAGGGAAATGGAGCCCAGCCTCGCGATAAACTACGACCCAAGCTATGGGGAGGAACCTAGCTTTCGAAAGGAAAATAGTATGTCCAAGCTGTAACTGAGCAGTGGGATGGTATAAGTCAGAGGAAACAAATGACTTCAGGGGCTCCACAAACTTCTAGTTCTTTCTCACAACCCCAACGCCTCAGCCAGTCGTGGCAGCATCCTTCCAGTGAGCCAGTCCTCTTACTGCAGTTCATGAAAACTGACACTATTCTAGGGCTTGCCCCAAATAACCGTTACTTCAGTTAATTAGAAACAAAATGTAAATGGTTCCCGATGACATTCTTGTGCCCTGTCTCTTCTAAAAACTTGGGAGTTTGAATCCAGAAGTTTGCCTACCTAGCATTTACCTTAAATAATTCCCTTGCCTTTAGCCAGCTGGACAGTCTACATTTATATATACCCTTTAGAGGAGTACAGATGACTTGTCTGCTCCACTATGAACAACTCAAAATCAATGCTCACATTGGGTTTGAGCAAATATAGAACCAAGGAAGAGTGGTAAAGGATTAACTTAAATTTATTAATGCCAAGGGGAAGGAAGGTAACAGTTCCTGACCCTCCAGCTGTATCCACAGTTTGGTCAGGAACAGGCTCTGCCAGAGGCTAGGGCCAGCGCTACATAGTCTGTGGTTAATGGAGGTGACTAGGGAGGGGTGAGCGCACCAGCCGCTCTAGTCTCCTTTCCTTCCCCAGAAATGAGGAAGTGGTCATGTATTATTTTAGGAGTTCCCCTGCCCACCCAATCCTCTCATAATTGGGAGCAATCAGGTACATTTTTTTTTTTTTTCCTTTTCACCTCCTGGAGTCCTGGACTTCCCCACATCTCCCCTGCCCCTCCCACGTTTCCATAGTCCAAGGGCCAGAGTAAGTGAAAAATACAGCAGCCGCCCAAGCAATGGGGCCCATGCTGGGGCTTCAGTCATCAGCATCTTCACTGGAGTCTGAGTTAGCTGGCATCATAGGATCATCAATGAGTGAGAAGTCCCTTTCTGAGCTATCATAGCCCTGAGATAAATCATCATCATCTTCTTCATCCTCATCGTCATCCTCCTCAGGTTGCAGTGGTGGCAACCGCAAGGTAGTACCAGAGGCGGTAGTCGCTGGTGAAGAGGGGTAGCCAGGGGCTCTCAAGCCTGGATGGTGATGGTGGTGATGGTGGGGGTGGGGGTGGTGGTGGTGGTGATGAAGCATGGTGCTGGAGTCTACATGAGGGGATGATGCTGCACCACCCATCACAAATGGCATAAAAGGCAAAGATGCAGAAGTGGCACTGCTGTGACCCAAAGATGACACAGACTGTAGGCCACTACTGCTGTGTTGGAACGTGTTATGCAGAGATAGAGACCCAGTGCTTCCACCCTGCATGAGGGCCATCATCTTAGAAAGGTCTGGTCGCATCCTACGGGCCCGCTTCTTGCTGCTCTCTGGTGCAATAGGCCCTGGCAAAACCCGGTTGAACACTGTTTCAGTGTGATAACCCTAGGAGGAGAGAATAGAAGATAATAAAAAGAAAGAATGGGGAAAAAAGAAAAGAAACCAAAGCCAACGGAGTCCTAGCTTACAATGCTTTTTTACTGAATGTACCTTAGAAGAGGCAAAACAAGCATAGCCATACTAGGCTTGATTGGTGGTAATGGGAAGGAGGAAATGCTGGACTTAGCTGGTTGAAACATTCTGATACTGAAGTTAACATCAATGATTTCATACTGAAACTCATATTAACCAGCTTTTGCTTTTTTCCCCCCTAATTATATTGTATCTTCAGTCAACCATTTCACAAATAATTACCTTTGTTAAGAAGGGGTGTGGGTAAGACAATGAATGAATTAGTAAATGCACATAAAAAACGCTTAAATGTCTCCTGATGGCAAGTTGTTCACCTGTTCTTACTATGTGAAGTGTAGCACAACTATATTGACATTTACAATAATATCCTCTATTAGCACATTAAAGCAGGGTAAATTCAAGACAGGTCAGATAAAGACTTCTACATGTCTAGAACACCAAAAAAACTGTCAGAAACTCCTCACCAAATTTAGTAAAATAATTTTTGTTCCACATTGATAAAAAACATATATCTGAATTTTAAGTGGCTTGTTCTAGATGTTCTGACTAAAAATTCTGATTAAGTTCACTGAAGCTAGAAGTTATTCCTGCAGGTCCCAGGAATAATGTAGTGCTAGATTCACTGTCAATTCTATATTAAGAATTCTGGGCCGGGCGTGGTGGCTCATGCCTGTAATCCCAGCACT
>NW_012122709.1:6709641-6714093 GCF_000951035.1 Colobus angolensis palliatus | reverse complement strand
AGGAGAATGGCGTGAACCCGGGAGGCGGAACTTGCAGTGAGCTGAGATCCGGCCACTGCACTCCAGCCTGGGCGACAGAGCGAGACTCCATCTCAAAAAAAAGATATTCCATGTGGTTATACAGACACATAAATATATGTGTATGCACATAGCCTTCCATATCCATGGATTCAACCATCTGTGGATTGAAAATCTTTGAAAACAACAAAAAACTAAAAAATAAAAAGAGAAAATAATACAAATTTTAATACAGTGTAACAACTATTTACATAGCATTTATATTGTGTTAGGTATTATAAGTAATCAAGAGATTAAAGTGTATCAGAGGAAGTGTGTAGGTTACATGGAAATACTACATGATTTTATTTTATTTTTATTTATTTATTTATTTATTTTTTTGAGATAGGGTCTCACACTCTATTGCCCAGGCTGGAGTGCAGTGGCATCATCATGGTTCACTGCAGCCTCAGCCTCTGGGCTCAAGTGATCCTCCTGCCTCAGCTCCCCCCATAGCTGAGACTACAGGATTGCACCACCAGGCCCAGCTAATTTTTTTAATTTTTTGTAGAGATAAGGTCCCAGTGGGGTCCCCAGGCTGGTCTTGAATTCCTGGGTACAAGTGATCCTCTTGCCTCAGTGTCCCAAAGTGCTGGGATTACAGGTAAGAGCCACCACACCTGCCCCTACACCATTTTATATACAAAGGACTTCAGCATCCACGGATTCTGGTATCTGTGGGGGTCCTGGAACCAATCCCTCACAGATACCGAGTTTTCTGTAGAAGATCAAATGGGGGAATGATTAGATAAGGCAAGTGCTAATCCATTTTAAATGACTCTACCAAACAATGATTTATGTATGCTTTAAAAATACAACTATTGACCAGGCGCTGTGGTTCACGTCTGTAATCCCAACACTTTGGGAGGCTGAGGCGGATCACAATGTCAGTAGTTCGAGACCAGCCTGACCAACATGGTGAAACCCCGTCTCTACTAAAGATACAAAAATTAGCTGGGCGTGGTGGCATGCACCTGTAATCCCAGCTACTTGGGAGGCTGAGGCAGGAGAATCACTTGAACCTGGGAGGTGGAGGTTACAGTGAGCTGAGATCAGTCCATTACACTCTGCCGGGGCAACAGAGCGAGACTCCGTCTCAAAGAAAAAAAAAATTACAACTATTGACCAGAAACAGTGGCTCATGCCTGTAATCCCAGTACTTTGGGAGGCTGAGGCAGGTAGATCACCTGAGGTTGGGAGTTTGAGAAGAGTCTGGCCAACATGGCAAACCTTCTTTCTATTAAAAATACAAAAATTAGCTGGGCATGGTAGCATGCACCAGTGGTCCCAGCTACTCGGGAGGCTGAGGCAAGAGAATGACTTGAACCGGGGATGCAGAAGTTGCCATGAGCTGAGATTGTGCCATTGCACTCCAGCCTGGGCAACAGGGCAAGACTCTGTCTCAAAAAAATAAAAAATTTAAAAAAAATACAACTATTGCAGAAAGTAAGGTAAGCATAGCCAAGAGAAACTTTTGCAGTTGTAATTTGGTGGAAAGAAGAAACTATGGGTACTTAAATCCACCAAATGGCCTATTATCCATCATAAAAGTGTAAGTAAATTTGAAAATATAGAATGACTTAATGGCCAAATTTATTATTATGAATTATAAAATACAGTTTCCTCTGCTTTTTCCATTACTGACATATTATTAGTGATTCTCAACCTTTTATATATTGGGAAATCTCATGACTATTTTCCTTAGTAGACCTGTCCGAACACTTCTAAAATATATAGAATTAGAAAACTTAAGGCCGTGTGCAGTGGCTCAAGCCTGTAATCCCAACACTTTGGGAGGCTGAGGTGGGTGCATCATGAGGTCAGGAGTTCAAGACCAGCCTGGCCAAGATGGTGAAACCCCCATCTCTACTAAAAACACAAAAATTAGCCAGGCACAGTGACAGGTGCCTGTAATCCCAGCTACTCAGGAGGCTGACGCAGGAGAATGCTTGAACCCAAGATTGCACCCGAGATTGCACCACTGCACTCCAGCCTGGGCGACAGCAGAGTGAGACTCTGTCTCAAAACAAAAACAAAAACAAAAACAAAAACAAAAAACAAAAAACAAAAAAACTGGTTTCCTTATTGGTGAATTCAAGATAATTTTTCACAGAAACATACATAGGAAAAAAGATAAATAACATTAGTCACAATCATCATTGAAAGCCTTTAATGTCACATCTAGTGTGGGAACAGAGTAGTAATGCTGCAATTTCTCTCACCTTTTTCCCATTTCTAGAGTTAGCTGTCTGTACTGGTTCCATTCCCAAACAGTTCAATTCTGCCTTATTATTTTTTTTACATCTTTGCCACTTCTGTTTTCTGCGATCTTCCATATACTGCAATAGAAAAAAGTCAGTTATCCTACAGGAATAGAAATTTTCTCTGGAGTAATTATTAAAGTACTAGTGTCTTTTGTTTGATAATAAATGCTTATTACATAGATAAAGGATTAATCCTAGTGGAAAACTGCCATTAAGTGGGATCTCTCCAAAAAATATTAGATGGTTTATATAATAGTTCGATAGTAAATATTTGCCTAGCACTTAAGGTACTTCAACATTATTTTATTTTGGGCATCACAATTGTGAGGTTGGAAGACTGGGTATTACTAATTATTACCCTTATCTTGCAGATACAGAAATGATGATATAGTATGTCATACTTTCTCTTTCTCATGCAGCTTAAATACCGAAGGAATGACTTTAAATCTTGCTGGATGGGACTGCCACTCACCGCTAGAAATCGGGGATCAACAGCAAACTCTGGATGACCCTGTAACCACATCTCCAGTTCAGCCCGGCGAGGGGCATCCTCACCCACCAGCAAAGTACCATCCACCTTATTGATGACGGGGATCCGGGTCTCCAGGTCCACATCAAGGTGATTAGGCTCTTCCATGCACTCCACCTCCAGCTGCAAACCCAGAATCCACCCCCATGAGCACATACTCTTCTTTGGGGGAGGGAGGGAGGGGGAGCAGAGCCAATGGTAGTCATGAAATGACTCTAGTATTTTCCATTCCCACAATCCCACTGCCTTCATCAATTATTGGGAATAAAAGGACAATCTAATCATCAGGTTAAAGACTTTCTCTACCACCCACCTCTACCAGCTTCTTTCTGTTCCCCTTCTTCTTATGAAACAGTGGATGTCCATCTCCCATTACTCCATTCGCCATCAACTTGTGCTTCTGGAATGTTAACTTCAATCCTTCCTCCTAGGAAGACAAGCCACCCACTCAAGACATCATATGGTACATGTTTTTGAAAGTAAAGATTAAGCTTTGAGGGATGTGGGCTATAAATCATCCTCTTGCCCAACGATGGTGAGAAGGCAGGCCATCTGACTAAAGGGTAAAATTAGGAATACAAGAAAACATATACACTTTTTCCTTAGAAAGATTTCACTTCTTCACCTAGTGCCCCTCAGCATTTACGAGAAAGAGTTTATTTCAACAACACCCAATGCAGGGTAAAACTCCCTACCTGGTGTCTCCGTATTAGCATGGCAACTCATCACAGGGGCAAAATCCTGCTATTTCTAAACATACTAATTTAAGAAACTTTTTTTTGTTGAATATTAATAGGATTAATAATCAATAGGGTTCAATAAGGAAAACAACCAGGAAAAATGACTCTTCCTAAATAGATCTTTGTAAGCTCTGTGTTCTCATTTTTAAAATCAGCTAACCAAATGAGTTTAGTAACCTATTAGTAAAATTAGTTACAGCAAGGATTCCAGCCTCCTTCCCCACTTCCCAATGCCCATATGCTGAGCTTACATCTTTGATTTGAACTGTAAACTCCTTTTCATCGATGCCTCGGCGAAGTTTGGTGAACTGGGCTGCTGCTGTGGTGACTGCGGATGCTTCCTCCTCTGCCATGGAAGCTGCACTACTACTTCGTGGTGTGGGGACTGGAGAGTCACCATATTCTCCAGGAGTCAATGAGGGACTGTCTAGCAAGTGGTTGCCTGGCCCCAGAATTCCTCCTGTTACCATTTCCTGGCTCCTACGGCTAGAAGGCCACTTCCCTGAGAGTACGGCCTGGCAGACGAGGTCAATACGGTTTATCAGGACACGATCCTGAATGGGGAAAGAAAGAAATACCATTTTAAGAGTCTGAGTACCAGCTGTGTGATCCTGTGATACTCAATAGTGCCATCACTACCAGGATGGGTAAAAATCATAAGGCAGAAAGGAGGAAGTTAATACTATTAAGATTCCTAAGTTGACTGGGAAGTTTCCTGGAAAAAAAAAAAAAAATGCAGCAATAAACACAATTTTAAAAAACCAGAACTGGGCCAGGCGCGGTGGCTCAAGCCTGTAATCCCAGCACTTTGGGAGGCCGAGACGGGCGGATCACGAGGTCAGGAGATCGAGACCATCCTGGC
>NW_012122709.1:6700623-6709591 GCF_000951035.1 Colobus angolensis palliatus | reverse complement strand
ATGGCTATTACTAAAAAATGGATTACAGGGCCGGGCGCGGTGGCTCAAGCCTGTAATCCCAGCACTTTGGGAGGCCGAGACGGGCGGATCACGAGGTCAGGAGATCGAGACCATCCTGGCTAACACGGTGAAACCCCGTCTCTACTAAAAAATACAAAAAGCTAGCCAGGCGAGGTGGCGGGCACCTGTAGTCCCAGCTATTTGGGAGGCTGAGGCAGGAGAATGGCATAAACCCAGGAGGCGGAGCTTGCAGTGAGCTGAGATCCGGCCACTGTACTCTAGCCCGGGGGACAGAGCGAGACTCTATCTCAAAAAAAAAAAAAAAAAAACAGAACCATATGTTCCTTGTTCCCTGGATATAATGTTACACTGTATTTCTGGACTCTACATGTCCAGGGATGAGGCTGTTTGTTACCTTGGGCCACTCAGAGGCTCTTTGTCTTTCTTGCAGTAGCAGAAGCTCAGGGGTCATTTGTTCTCCATCTTCATTTGGAAACCCATCTTGGGACATAGTGAGGGACAGGAGACTCTCTTCATCATAGAGCTTTGAGCGGGACTGGTCAGCTGGTAAGAGATCCCATAGAATGTGTGAGAAAAGATGGAAGAATAATGTCATATGGTAATGGTATTATATGGGCTTTGAATAAAGGCCCAAAGAATAACAGGTCTCTTTTAACATTTTATCAAATCAAAATAAAAATCTCTCTCAAGAGGATGCATTTAGAAAAGGGAAAGAGAAGAGGGGGGAAACAAGAAAGAGGGCCAACAGCCTGTCGCATGCACTCACTTAGCTTCTCTTCCTTCTCGTCCTCACTCTCATCAGTGCTGGAGCTGGAGCTGGATGACGATGAGGAAGAAGAAGATGATGGTGACAGCTTGCTCAAGTCCAGCTCAGAGTCTGAATCATCCTCATCCTCCAGTTTGACTGGTGGAACACTCCGAGAAACCAGAGGGGTAGTATCAGAGGGGGCTACTCGCATCTCATAGTCTTGTGGGGTTGGTCGGCTCCTGGCCACCACCTCATGCTCTAGCTTTAAAGTCAGACTCTCCAGACTGGGGACCTGGGCAGCTGTCTCCTCGGGTGACTTTTCAACAGGAGCATCTGGACGCAGGGGCAATGGTGAGGCAGTGCGTGAGGTATACTGCTGGTGCAGCAGTGGAGTAGAGCAGCGTGACAAGGATGGAGCTGGTGCTCCTGCTTGATGGTTCTGCATATAATTCATACGGGCAGCCAGAAAAGAGAAGTCTGGGTCCTGCATGATGTTGCAGTCTGTTTGGCTCACCCCATGGCGGGCTGCCCCTCGTAGAAGCTCCCCATCATGCCGAACAGGCTCCCACCATTTGGGCAATTCAGGACCAGGAGGCTGACACAATGCCAGTCGATCTTCCAAAAGGGGGTGGCATAAAACTTGTTCCCGTAAGCGCCGAAGCAATTCTATACGGTAAAGAGTCCGTGAGGCCCTCTCCTCAGTGATGGGCTCAATGAACAGATTAGGGTCTGGGGGTTCTGCAAGAGACAGGAGTAGAAGAAGAAACTAACAGAGTTGCTTCTGTTGGCATCCATCCCCACCCACTCTGCAATCCTGCTTACCATCTCCAGCTGCTGGGGGAAGGCGGCATACTTGGCGGCACATGGCCACAAAGCCATGGAAGTACTTGGTAAGGCTTTCATCTGTTTTTTTGTCTAGTCGAGCAAAAGTGCGGAAGCGATCCCAATGGAACTGCATGGTGTCAGGGTCATATTCCACACCAAACGTAGACACCACTCGATAAAAATCTGTTTGTTCACGCCTTGTCCATCTACAAAAGGAAAAGTAGGGCAACAATAATCAGAAGAACACAAGAAAACTGTTTATTTTTTAATGTGTTTTAGAATATCTGAAAACACTAAAATTGAAAGTAGACGCAAAAAAAGAAAAAAAAAAAAAAAGGCCCAGAAGAAGCAGTGAGAGGTACTCTGTAACGAGTAAGAATTACAGAGCCAAGGGGGAAAATGGCACAGGCAAATATCAATGAGAATGTCTACACAGGAGGCCTACCTGAGAGTTAATGATTACTGTACACAAGTGAGGTTTTAATTTCTACAGGTTTAACCACCCAAAGCAGAAAAAATGGTCCCTCTGTAGAGAATTCCAAATAAATCCTTCCTGAGATGGCTTTCAGTATAGGGACCATAACTGAAGACACAGATCAGCACAGGTTCCCGGCTATATTTTACCGTTGTTGTTTCTCCCGCCGTGCAATTTCTTTCAGCTTGAAGGCTGCTTCACAACGCCGCCTTCGCCGGTCCCCACGTTCTGCAGCCTCTATCTTCATCTGTTCTCTCTTGTAGCTGCGCTGATATGCTGTTACTAGGCGCCGAAGTCGAGCTGTTAGGGCAGAGCCTGGAGGCCAGAATAAATGGCCTGGCTGTTGGGTCACCTGGGCTGTGGAAAACAAAGTAGAATGAATAGGAAGTATAGCAAGGGTAGTAGAGGCAATACTAGTATTTTAACCCACCCAAAGGCAAAGCTCTTAGAAATCCCAGGATAGGACAGAATTCAGTGAATAATTCCCCAACCCACCACCCCACACAGAATTATACTAGTTGACCTAGAAGTTTACCTTCATCTCCATCAATCACTGAGATCTCCTCATCCATCATCATCAAGGGATCACCCTAGAGAAGGAGATCCACCCAATAGGATGGAGCGGGGAGGGAAAGGGGGGGAAGTTGGCACTCTGAAATCACTTTCTTGTGTGTGTCCTTCTATGGCACCAAGGGATCAAGAAAAACTTCTAAAGAAATGTACCCCACAAAAACTTGGTAACAACCAACTAAAAGAACAAGAAAGTAGAACCTGAAAGGTCAGTTCCTATTAATGACTCAAAGATAATAGAAGTCAGGAATTTATTAGTCAAATAATATCCTTCAATGTCCAGCTCCTCCAAAAAGTTATCCCTGATCTCCCCCGACTGGCATTACAATCTTTTCCATTAATACTTTCTATTCTCAAATGGTATAATTCATTTTCCACTTTGTATTATAAATTAACCAATATACTTCAAGATTCAGAAAATGGGAGAAGACTTAAAACTAGTAAGAGAGAAAAGTGAGACTCAAATGAGAATTCCTTACCTCATCATCTTGGTCCTTTGGGGGACCTTGGAGTGGTTTATATTCAGGATCTTCACAATCTTTATCAAAGTCAACCCTAAAATTATGCAGAGGCACAAGAAAATGTTAATAATGTATCTTCTATCACTAAGGGGACCTGGGATGAAGACCTAGCCACATGTATATCTAGCATGAAATAATCTTTATTAGTATAATTTTTGAGACAGGGTCTCACTTTGTTGCCCAGGCTGGAGTGTCATGGCCCTATCACAGCTCACTGTAGCCTCAACCTCTTGGACTCAAGCGATCCTCCTCCCTCAGCCTCCTGAGTAGCTGGGACTACCGGTGTGCGCCACCACACCCGACTAATTTTTATATTTTTTGTAGAAGTGGGGTTTTGCCATATTGCCCAGGCTCATCTCAAACTCCTGGGCTCAAGTGATTCACACGACTTGGCCTCCCAAAGTGCTGGGATTACAGGAGTGAGCCACCATGCCTAACCTGAGACGGAGTCTCACTCTGTCGTCCAGGCTGGATTCCAGTGGCATGATCTCAGTTCACTGCAACCTATGCCTCCCAAGTTCATGCAATTCTCCTTCCTCAGCCTCCTGAGTAGCTGGGATCAATTTTTGTATTTTTAGTAGAGATGGGGTTTCGCCATGTTGCTCAGGTTGGTCTCAAACCCCTGGGCTCAAGTGATCCCAGCCTGGCCTAGTCTTTATTTTATTTTATTTTATTCTATTTACTTATTTTTTGAAATGGAATCTTGTTCCATCGCCCAGGCTGGAGTGCAGTAGTGCCATCTCGGCTCACTGCAACCTCCGCTTCCCGCGTTCAAGTGTTTCTCCTGCCTCAGCCTCCCGAGTAGATGGGATTACAGGCATGTGCCACCACTCCTGGCTAATTTTTTTTGTATTTTTAGTAGAGACAGGGTTTCACCTTATTGGCCAGGCTGGTCTCGAACTGTTGACCTTGTGATCCACCCACCGTGGCCTCCCAAAGGGCTGGGATTACAGGCATGAACCACAGTGCCTGGCTTAGTATTTAATTTCGTGTTCACAGGAATGGCAGGCCAGGTGCAAAACTTTGGGTCAGTCTGGTATAGCATCCAATGGAATAAAAATAATTACAAGAAATTGACAATTACCATTCATAATTGCTTGAATTTGAAACACTTTGATCAACACAGTTCCTTTTTCTTGACAGGACTTTTTATTATGTAATTCTTCCTCCTACCCAACTATTTACTTTTTATTACTTCATTTGAATGGCTTATGCTTTTTTGTTTTCATTACTTTGTTCTTCTGAGCAGACAGGTGGCATAAATGATTTGCAATGAAAAAATAACCCCATTTCCTCTGAGGGTCCTACACTAGGCAAACTGAGGGTGTGATCATCAAAGAGAAATCTCTCAAGTCATGATGGAATGGGTAGGTATTCATTAATTAAGCCAACTGTTTCACATGCCCCTCAGATCTTCATGTGAGAAGTTTTGTTAAACTCACTGGCACCCAAACCAGGGCAATACTGCCCTACCTGGTGGCTCAGTATTAGCATGGCAACTCATCATTGGGACATGTATTCAGGCAAAATAAGTACCTTTATGTGTCAGGTACCATTGGGAGATGATAAACCAGGGCTGAAAGTGCCTAAGGCTCTTCCACAGAAGCAACTTATAAGAGCTGCTGGCCGTTATCTTTCAAGAGACCAGTTATCCTCTCAGCTACTGCAGCTGTACAGAAAAGTGTTGTAAACCAAACCAAATAGAACATCAAATAAGCCATTTAGAAGTGACATTCATTTTCACCCTCAGATGTATCTTATGGCAACATGTGGTTTATGCAGTTTATGGAGTCCTTTATGCTCGTCCTATTTTTGCTAAGGATCTATCACTTTTGAGTATAATTACAATTAAGAATCCCACTGGGTTCAGTCAAGGCTAGAGTTACCTCACAGCATAAGTTAGAGTTTTAAAAGAATAAATACTAATGCTTACCCTTCTACTATGTCAGAGAAGTTATCCAACACTCGATGTTCTGCTGCAATTGCTTTGTCATCTGGTCGGCCAGCCTTTTCTAGGAAACATAAGGCTGGGTCTGCCCTCATAGTATTATATTTCTCATAGCCTAGAAGAAAAAGGGTCATAGTTGAAGAAAATGAGAGATTTGTTTTGCCTTTATGCTTACTTTATATACTACTGGAATAATCAGAATATGTTCTATACTGCTCATAATGGAAAATACAGTTAGAATGTTATCTTGGACAACTACTGGGTTTATTACTATATTTAACATTTTTATAGCAATTTAGAATCATGAAGGGTTTTTAACTAGTGATTGATAGCCTTAGGCTCCCAAAGTGTTGGGATTCCAGGTGTGAGCCACCATGCCTTGCCTGCAGTTTTATTTATTTTTATTTTATTTTTATTTATTTGTTTTTTGAGACAGAGTCTTGCTCTGTTGCACAGGCTGGAGTGCAGTGGTGCGATCTCGGCTCACTGCAAGCTCCGCCTTCCGGGTTCACGCCATTCTCCTGCCTCAGCTTCCTGAGTAGGCGGGACTACAGGTGCCAGCCACCACGCCCGGCTAATTTTTTTGTATTTCTAATAGAGCCAGGGTTTCACCATGTTAGCCGGGATGGTCTCAATCTCCTGATCCGCCTGCCTCGGCCACCCAAAGTGCTGGGATTATAGGCGTGAGCCACTGCGCCCAGCCCCTGCAGTGTTATTTATCCCATTAAATGTCTCAAAAAAGATGTAGATTAAGTGCCATTACTTTTATTTTGTAGAAAAAAACCCAAAAGTATTCTTTTAAAAAAAAGACATTCTAATTCACAAAGTCACTTGGCTGAAAGTTAATGCTCACTGATTTTAGTGCCTGGGATTTGGTATTAGGCAAAACTGCTATGAGAGTAAGGAAATATTCTTACCCCTACTTGTTTCTGTTTTGGCTAGTCAGTCTCCCTTCTTACACTCTATTTTCATTTCACTCAAAAACTGCTGCTCATACCTATATCAGAGTGACTACTGAACATTTAGACAAATGAGACATTTACAAAACTAGAAGATTTTCAGCTCTTTCTCTTCAGTGAGGTGGCCAAGCTGACATAGACATGCAGATCTCTGTAAAGACCCTCACAGGAAGAACCATCACCTTTGAGGTCCAGCCCAGTGACACCGGTGAAAATGTCAAAGCCAAGATCCATGACAAGGAGGGCATCCTACCTGACCAGCAGCATCTGATATTTGTGGGCAAACAGTTGGAGGATGGCCACACTCTTTCAGATTATAACATCCAGAAAGAGTCCACCCTGCAGGTGGTACTTTGCCTCTGAGGTGACATTATTGACCCGTCCCTCTGCCTACATGCCCAGAAATACAACTGTGACAAGACGGTCTGCTGCAATTGTTATGCTAGCGTGCATCCAGAGGAAAGTCATACAAATTAAGTGTGGTTATTATTAACAATAGTTGGGGTATATTACCTGCCCTGATTCGTGGGACCCTAACTTACCACAGCATACAGTGCAGTAACACACGGCTAACAGTGATTAGAGAACAGATGGGAGGCTCCCTACCTTGAGATTTACCTATCCATCTGGTCCTTCTTGAACATCTATTTATAGGAACTAACTGCTCTGCTCTGGATATTTAAGAACCAATTTCCTACTCAAATTTATTGAAGATCAATTAGATAACTCAGTTATTTCTCAGAAGCATTTTGATAAATGTTCCATCTGTGAACATAAATCTACAGTACGAAAGGAGTAGAACAGGAGAAGGTACATACCATGTTTAAAGACTCCAATGAGCAGCGACTTGTCAGCCTCACTGTCCCACCATGTTGTTGGAACCTCCAATTGATCCACTACTGGGAACCATATGTCAATCTCACTAAAGGTATAAGAGGGCAGAGTCAGCACAGAAATGCAGGAAATTAAAGTGAGAATCCTTGCAAAGGTTATTATAGGTATCTTCCTGTATCTATGAATTTAAATACTCATGCATCTACCCTATTTCCTCCCACTAGTATCAAGTATAGGATTAAAGACCTGATATATATATAGATTTAAATTATCAGGTATCCCAAAGATAGCATAAAATGAAATAAGCAAACCAATCTTTCCTCAAATAAGGCAGACATAAATCAAAAAAATATAGCAGAATTTTACCTGGCAATGGCACCCCCTAACACCTTTTCTGCTTGGTCTCCAATAACCTCCTGCCTCAGGTAGTACAGCATTCGTACCCGCAACAGTACCCTAGAAGGGAAAGAGGAAGAGTTGGCTCAGTAACAGTGTAGAAAGTTTGAGGTGGAAAATGTCTGCTAAATTCTATGCTTACTTGTTACACTGATGTTTCAAGTGCTTCTTATAACTTTCATCTTGGAACAAAGTGTCAGGGTTATATTTCCGGATCCAATCTGCTTTATGGATATCGAAAGTGCTTTGTGACTTTACTTTTTTTCCTTTGCGTCCACGAGGCACAGGAATAGATAGACCTGGGAAAGGGGAGACATCAAAGACTTGGATTGAGAAAAACCCTTGGACCTGAAAAGGATTAGATTAACCTATAGAAAAACATAAAGTAAAGAGTTGATAATTACCTGAATGATTCTGCAATTCTTTTGTCTTGCCATTTTCGGCTGGGCTAATCAAGTCCCAGATGAAACCTTTAATATTTTCATCCCCACGGTAGTGTAGAAGACAGTACACAAGAATGGCCCGACAAATGGTCTCCACATCTCGTTCAGTCATACGCCGCTTGAAGCGTCCATGAGATAAAATATCTCGCCATCGTCCCCAACTAAAAAACATAAAACTACATTAACATTTTTCTGAGAAATGATAGTCCCCTGCCCCTCAGAATCATGTCTCTGAAAAGGTGTGAAACAAAGATCTTAAAAAACATAGTAACAGAATGAACAGAAAAAACTCCCTCCAAGGCAAATATTTTTTCACATGATCCCTTCACTAATCAGAGCCCCCAATTTGAAAGGCAAACAGAGAGTATCAGGATGGAGATGCAGTATGCACTGCCTCTAATGGTAAGTTGGGGTCTTACCCATATACCAGGAGATGCTTTTCCACCCGAAAGCAGTCAGTGCGCCCATAGGCATGATGACGGTCATGTCTGCGGGAGCGAGGCCGCTCGTCATCCTCACTTTCCAAATCAGAGAATTCTACCAGGTCATCATCTTTCAGAGTGCTGAAGTGGCGCGTCTGTTTTCGTACTCTAGGTGTGTCAATTACCAAATTATTCTATGAAGAGAACAGAAGGAGAAGTAATTCTCTTCCTGATTTGCTCATGGGAAAAGAATAAGACAATTGTGGACTACAATAACCTTGGATGTAACATGTGTAGATACTCAGAGATTTTTTAAAATGACATGTAAAATAATCTACAGAAAGCAAAATTATTCAGAAAGCAACTACTTTTCTGGGGCCTCCTAGGTAGAAAGTATCCACAACAGCCCTTGTATACAATACACTATCATAAACAACAATTAGCATCAAATAATCAAGAGTAGCTGTAAACACTCCTGAAAGAAGTGTAGTCTTCTGCAATACTTCCTCCCTAAAAGAAGAAGAAACTCACCTTGCTGTTGAGCAGATCCATGTCTAGGTCAGCCTTTTTGGCCCATTTCTGCCAAAAGTTGGGGTCATCCAAAGAAATATCTGTCCTATTTTCAGAAGCAACAAAGCTTGCCTAGAGAAAAACAAATGTAGAGGTAAAGCTGACTTATTTTTTTAAGTGGTACAAAATCAGCAACTATTTTTTTTTGTTTTTTTTTGGTTTTTTTTGAGACGGAGTCTCGCTCTGTGGCCCGGGTTGGAGTGCAGTGGCCAGATCTCAGCTCACTGCAAGCTCCA
>NW_012122709.1:6665433-6700150 GCF_000951035.1 Colobus angolensis palliatus | reverse complement strand
GTGAGCCACCGTCCCCAGCATAAAAACATAATTAAATCCTAGAGATTCCAGTCTCTATCTCTGCCTTTCTAGCCTCTGGCACAGACAGAACATGCCTTGGCAAAGGTGGAACCTTTTCCTTCAGATTCAATGGTGATGGTTGTAGTTCGTCTTAACAAGATCTGGTCGATATCCTCTTCACAAAACTTGGAGCCTTCATCATCTTCCTCCATGATGGCTGCATATGCTCCTTTTCTTAAAAGATCTTCAATCTCCTTCTTAGAGAACTGTTGGATCTGTAAAAACCAATAGAAAGATGAAAAGACTATCAACAGAATAATATCTAACCATGTCATAATATTTTCTCTATTACATTTTAAGAAATAATAATTGAGAATCCAAATAAGGTAGTCAAATCCCTGTGTAAAAATAGCTTTTGTTTTCCTCTATCACAACGACTCACTACAAACTTATCTATAAACTAAGAAGACTCACTCCAGTAATGTTGCCATCCCGACCACTCATCGATTGAAGCACAGCTTTATCCAATCCCAGCTTGAGGCTAGCCTTATCAAACATCTCTCTCTCGTAGGAATTACGAGTGATGAGGCGGTACACCTTCACAGCTTTGCTCTGCCCAATTCGATGACATCGTGCCTGGGCCTGGTTTAAAATAAAAATGAAAGGAAAGAAGAAAGATATCATAAAATTAGCAGGGGAAAGGATACAAAATACCAATTTATGACTCTTTCACCTATATAGAGCAGCATGAGATCAACTCAAAACCAAGAGTAAATTTCAAGATGAAATTATCACCCCATCATGTAGACCAGGTGTCAGCACACTAAAGTCTGCGTGGACATCTGTTTTTATAAATAAAGTTCAATGGGGACACAGGTGGGACCACCCATTCATTTACATATTATCTATGGCTGTTTCTGTGCTACAGGATTTGGAGGTGAGCAGTTTCAACAGAGAATTGATGGCTCACAAAGTCTAAAACATTTACTATCTTGTCCTTTACAGAAAACGTTTGCTGATTCCCTGACCTAACTGCCACCCTTAACTAAGGAAACAATTCCAAACTCTCTGAAAGGCCTTTCTAAAAGATCCCATTCTTGTTGAAAAATCTCCCAAGTTAGGTAGTTACTCCCTAAGACAATGAATTCCTTTACCTGCAGGTCATTTTGTGGATTCCAGTCTGAATCAAAGATGATGCAGGTATCAGCAGCTGTAAGATTAATACCAAGTCCACCAGCCCGGGTACACAGTAAGAAGACAAAGCGGTCTGAGTCAGGTTTGCTGAAGCGGTCAATGGCAGCCTGTCGAAGGTTTCCTCTAACTCGCCCATCAATGCGTTCATATAAGTACCTGTTCACAGAAAAAAAAATATAAGTGGCTAAACAGAAGTGGAGACCAAAACAGCAGGCTAGGATCAATACCAGTACTCCCATATAAAAGCTGGTCAAAAACCCAAGTTGAGAGTGAGAATCTTAAAAACTCCTGTTACTGCGATTCGTCAACTCTAATTAAACTCAGGCCCTCCTACTTTTTGCTGCTTTATGAGGACAGAGTAACCACAGGCTAGGACGACTCTTTTCTTACCTCCTCTGGATTAAATAATCCTCTAGGATGTCTAGGCAGCGTACCATCTGAGAGAAGATCAGAACTTTATGGCCACCAGCTTTAAGTTTTGGAAGTAACTTGTCAATAAGAACCAGTTTGCCAGCTGAACGAACCATGGCCTGCAGATGAAAGTCATGAGGTATAATATGGCAAGCTTCACGGAATTCTGTTAGGATTTTTTCTTCAGCACCTGCCAAAAGAAAAATCAAGTTAAACTGAGATCCAGTGAACCATATTAAGGTTGTAGTCTTTTTAATCATGAAAGCAAAGGGAAAAAAATGTAATTTAAGACCAACATTTCTCACACACAGAATTTCAGCACCAAAAGATCTTAAAATCAGCTGGGTACGGTGGCTCACGCCTGTAATCCCAACACTTTGGGAGGCCGAGGCAGGTGGATGGATCACTCGAGGTCAGGAGTTCGAGACCAGTCTGGTCAACATGGTGAAACCCCGTCTCTAGTAAAAATACAAAAATTAGCTAGGTGTGGTGGCAGAGGCCTGTAGTTCCAGCTACTCAGGAGGCTGAGGCAGGAGAATCGCTTGAATCCGGGAGGTGAGCTTAGATCGCACCACTGCACTCCAGCCGCCTGGGTGACAAAGCAAGACTCTGTCTTTTTTTTTTTTTTTTTTTTTGAGGCGGAGTCTCGTCGCCCGGGCTGGAGTGCAGTGGCCGGATCTCGGCTCACTGCAAGCTCCGCCTCCCGGATTTGCGCCATTCTCCTGCCTCAGCCTCCTGAATAGCTGGGACTACAGGCGCCCGCCACCTCGCCCGGCTAGTTTTTGTATTTTTAGTAGAGACGAGGTTTCACCATGTTAGCCAGGATGGTCTCGATCTCCTGACCTCGTGATCCGCCCGTCTCGGCCTCCCAAAGTGCTGGGATTACAGGCTTGAGCCACCGCGCCCGGCCAAGACTCTGTCTTTAAAAAAAAAAAAAAAAAATCGGTTGGGCTCGGTGGTTCACGCCTGTAATCCCAGCACTTTGGGAGGCCGAGGTAGGTAGATCACCTGAGGTCAGGAGTTCAAGACCAGCCTGCCCCACGTGGCAAAACCCTGTCTCTACTAAAAATACAAAAAATTAGCCGGGCGAGGTAGTGGGCACCTGTAATCCCAGTTACTTGGGAGGCTGAGGCAGGAGAATTGCTTGAACCCAGGAGGCAGAGGTTGCAGTGAGCCGAGATCACACCACTGTACTCCAGCCTGGGTGACAAGAGTGAAACTCCATCTCAAAAAAAAAAATTTAAATCATCCTTCGTTGTGTCATACAAAATATGCCAAGTAAGGCAGGCCTATGATAATTGGGTAAAAAAAGATGTAAATATGTGGACAAGAACTAAGATGGAAGACACTATCAGCACCCAAAAAAGAGACAGAAACAGCAAAATGGAGGGTCGACGAGGACATTTATCCAAGGAACACAGTAACTTGAGATTTTGTTTTTTTTGAGACAGGGCTAGCTTCAAACTCATGGGCTCAAGCAATCCTCCTGCCTCAGCCTCCTAAGTAGCTGGGACTATAGGTACATGCCACTGTGTGGCTAACTGAGTTCTTATTCATGAAATTCTAAACAGCAAATACTATTTAATTTTGGAGATCATGCAGGATCAAAGGGGTAGAAAGAACTAGAGGAAAAACATTCCAAATAAGAATTGTTTTTATTGACTTTATTTGGAGACAGGGTCTCACTCTGTCGCCCAGGCTGGAGTGTAGTGGTGCAATCTCAGCTCACTACAACCTCTGCCTTCTGGGTTCAAGCAATCCTCCAAGCTCAGTCTCCTAAGTAGCTGGAATCACAGATGCCTGCCCTCACACCTGGCTAATTTTTTTATTTTTTGTAGAGGTGGGGTTTCATCATGTTGCCCAGGCTTAGAATCTCTTTTTTAAAAGGAGAACCATTTCCCATTCCTCAGTCCCCACCCCAAATTAGGTTGGATGAGTCAATGCATCCATTGTCCCCAAGGAGTATCATCTGGAGAGTAAACACAGGTACTCAGAAGTTCAGGTATATACCAAGAATTCCCTCACCATTGATGAGATATGGGTGGTTGCAGCACTTGCGCAACTCCATCATTGTGTTAAGTAGATTAGGCATGTTGGTATGACCTGCCCCTTTGGAAAGGAAGGAGAAATTCTTCTCCAAAATAGCCCGATAGTATTTCTTCTGGATATTAGTCAGCTCTACTTCAATAATAGTTTCCTGTTTGGGTGCCAAGTTTTTTTCAACATCCTCTTTGAGTCTTCTCAGCATCATTGGCTTAAGAATGGCCTGTAGCTTTTGAACCTGTGGTCCATTACAGACAGAAAAAGAAATCAATAATATGAGGGCAAACATTCTCACATTATGTAGAAACATGGAAAAATTACAGTTTTCCATTATCTAAGAAATGTATACTTTGGATGATGCCACAAATGATGTAGGCACAAGGTTATAAGGAGTTCAGAAAGGCCCTCGAGATACCCATGACAACAGATGTCTGCCTTGTACAAACTTCATCTTTTTTGTCCTGAGTTAGTACCTCATCAGATAGATTTCCTACCTGTTCCTCTGTCTTGAGATCCCCAAAGTCCTTGAGAAACTCTGATTCTGAGGGAAATTGTGACGGTTCCAAGAAATGAAGCAAGCTAAACAGTTCTTCTACAGTGTTTTGCAATGGTGTTCCTGTGAGTAGCACTTTGTGTTCCTAGAAATTGAGGAAACAAAAGAATAAAATTAAAAAACATGACGGACTTCTGGGGTTTCCTGCCAAGCATATAATCTTTAACAGACATAACCTTTAATTTCTTTATCTATAAAATGATGAGAATGGACCAGATCACTGGTCCATTAACTTTTCTTCCATTTCTCCCCTTTCAATAAACACAAAGCATTCAAGAAATCCCACTGACATTAATGTATTGAGATAACATAATTATAAGCAAATTTAAAAACAGTAATTCAGATCATGTTTATTCCAATTACGTATGTCTCTCCATATTCAACTCTCCACAGATATTCTAAAATCTGCTGTCCTCTAGGGAATGTAACTGAGCTGGATTAAATATGGTCATTAATTTGCTGTTGTTCCTATCAAGGTTCAGCCCTAGGCTTGCCTTATTACTTGCAACAACAACAAGAATGTAGCAGAAGTGACACTGTGTGAGTTTCAGAATACTGCCCTGAGACTACCACACAAAGAAGCTCAATCTGGCCTATGGAGGATGAGAGGCCATGTGGAACCCAGGTGCTCCAGATAAGAACCACCATCAACTGCCAGCTGCAGCAATACTGACTCTAGGCAACAGCATCCTAAGAACCAACCAGCTGAACTCAGCCTAAGTGGTTGAGCTAGAAGATCATGAAAAATGTACTTGTTGTAGGACATTAAGTTTTGGAGTATTTTGTTATGCAGTAATAGGTAACCAATATAGTTTCCTACCTCTCCTTCTGGTTATCACTAAACTTCCCAATTCTAAAATTTATGACTTTTACATGACTTTCAGGTTACCATTCCCATAGGTCATCCCCACTGTTCAATACCAAGATTCAGACTTTTCTTCTCCTCTGCTAAACTAGGGTTATTTTAATACCACAAGGAATTAAGGTGAATTCCAGTTGTTTCTGCCCACAAGTCAGTGTGGAACTCACCAGGTCCATGTGCTTGAGACTATCAAGCAGCTTGCAATTACGGTTTTTCAGTCGATGGGCTTCATCAATGATAACACAACGCCATTCAATTTCACGAAGCTCAGGACAATCTGACAAGATCATCTCAAAAGTGGTGATCAGAGCGTCAAACTTGTATGCACCTGGGATGAGGCGTCCCTAAGCACGAAGGCAGTAAAGTCAGAAAAAACCTAAAATGTACCTAAATGAGGAGCTCTTCTGAATTACTTGTCTATATTAAGGCATGTTTAATAGGAAATACAAACTGCACCACCACCCACCTCCACCGCTGTTTATCTTCCTGAAAAATAGTGCCATATCACTGAATGTAAGATACATTGCTTCCTCAACATATTCAGCTTCTTGGGAAAATGACAGACTCATTGAATGAGAGGCTAGACATTTTTTACTCTGCTGTATGCCTAGCTCATGTATCTCTGCCCTAGATCTTTTGTTGATTAACAATGAAATCCACAACTGCTGGACAATGCTGAAACATACAAGATAATAAAAATGAAAATAGCTAATACAGAACATAATATTGGCTGACGTCTAAAAATTGACAAAAGAACGAAATCATTTTAACAAAATTAAAAGCTGCAAAATATGACCAGAAGATTTGACTTGGTAGAAATAAAAAAAAGAAAACTAATAGAAAAACAATAAAATTCATGTTAATACACGATAGGTAATTCCAATTTTGTTTTCAAATTTACAGGGAAAAAGGAACTGATCTTTTTCTTTTTTTGAGACACAGTCTCACTCTGTCGCCCAGGATGGAGTGCAGCGACACGATCTCGGCTCACTGCAGCCTTCACCTGCTGGGTTCAAGCAATTCTCCTGCCTCACCCTCCTGAGTAGCTGGGATTACAGGTGCCCACCACCACAACTGGCTAATTTTTATCTCTTTAGTAGAGATAGGTTTCACCATGTTGGCCAGGCTAGTCTCGAATTCCTGACCTTAGGTAATAAGCCCACCTCGGCCTTCCAAAGTGCTAGGATTACAGGCATGAGCCACCACGCCTGACCATTTAGAAAAAGAAACTGATTTTGATGAAAATTTCAGGAGACTAAAAAGGGGAAGAGAAATAAGGTCACCACCACACGGATTAAGTGGCTAAAGGAATTTAATTTCTGTAAAATACTGTGATTAAAATTCATTGATGCTGACAAAATTCTACTTAAAATGTGTATGTTCACAAATAAAATCAGAATTTCTACTGGATCAAATGTCTACAGGTAAAAAAATAGCAAAGTCAAAAAAATGCCCTGCACACTGCTATACAAAAATGCCTTAAACCATAGGCATTTTTGCATAGGCATATTTAAGACTTTCGATAAAAGCCTTCTATTCATATATAGCCCCTAAAATTCCAGGTACCTTGGCTAACTTTCTCTAAGCTATAGTATTCCCAAGACATACAACTTACCCGTGAATCTTTGCAGTACATTTCATACTGTTGGATCATCTGCCTGCTGGCCAGACTGCCATGGTACACAATAGTGTTCATTTCTGTCCATGTATTAAATTCTCGCTCCCAGTTAGTAATTGTGGACAGTGGGGCAATGACCAAGAAGGGACCATGGATGCCCACATTATATACTTCCTGCAAGAAGGCAATGGACTGAATAGTTTTGCCCAATCCCATCTCATCAGCCAGGATGCAGTTCTGCCTGCAGATTCACCATGGGGAAAAAAAAAGAACGTTGAAAGATACTATCTTTAAAAAAATAGAGTATGTAGGAAGAAATTGTTTCAATAGAAAACAAATAAAAACAATCCCAGAACTAAGCTTACATCTTATGGGCCCATTCTTTCCTTTACCTGTTATACCAATTAAAGAGCAGCCAATTGACCCCTTCCAACTGATATTCCCGTAGCTGGTTTCTGTTTTTATATTCATGTGACAGCTCCAATTTCTTCCAGGCACTTGCCTGCGGACGATTCTAAAAAAACAAGATGTTTGAATAAATGGAGTGGAGACACTAACGAAAGGTAAGACTTAACTAGGTAAGTTCTAATGGTTAAAGTCAATTCAAAACAACATTGGATTAAAACATGTCAAATATATTTAAATTCATGAGTTCATAACGTTACTTTATGGGTCCATAATGATCACAAATGGCTGACAACATCACAAAACACAACCTGATGGAAGTACACACCACCATCTATGAAGCAGTTACTGGCTTCCCTCTCACATCTGATCAAGCCTGTAGAACAGTGATGTCTAACAGAGCTTTCTACAATGTTAAAAAACAAACAAACAAAACACATGGCTAGTGACTACTGTATTAGACAGCACAGCTCTAAAATGTTTTATTGGACAGTGTTGATCTAAACCTAAGCATTCATGTGAAATATCAGGGACAGCGAACATGTAAAGAAGTACCAAGAGTAATGTAATTAGCAAACTTCAGCCTATGGAAAATCCTACAAAACAAATCACCTGATTTCTTCATGAGAAAATTATAATGGAGGGAGAGGAGGAGATCAAGGGGGAGCTTACAAGAAACTTGAGACACATTAACTGATAGCAATATATGGACCTTACTGAGAATCAAATTTAAATGATTTAACAAAAATTAGAAGGCAATCAGGGAAATGTATGCAATGACTGGTACTAGTGACTTGACGATATTAAAGAATGATTAAATTTTTTTAGGTGCAATAACGGTATTATTTCTTTTAGTAAAAACACTGTAATATTTACAGATGAAATAAATGAATCTGGGATTTGATTTAAAATAACCTGGGAAACGGGAATTAATGGGTAGGAAAATATATGACACAAGATTAGATGTGTACTGATAATTAAGTGGGTGATGGGTACATTATACCATTTCTTCAATTTTTATATGTTTGAAATTTCCATAATAAAAAGCTAAAACAACAAAAAATTCCATAGGGGAAAAAAATTAAACCATTTCCTATGTAGGTCTTTATACTCCAATGCAAATATACTTACCACCCTTTTGAGTTCTGGATGTCTTGACTGAATCCGTTTAAATTCTCGAATCTTGCCCTCATCAACATCTTCTTTTAGCTCCCATGTGCTATCCTCATAGGGCAGAGAGCACCATTTCACCAGGTAGTAAATAACAGGCTAGGAGAGAAGAAACCAAAGGCTTAAGAAACTGATTCTGTGTTCTCTGTGCCGGTTAAATAATAAAAATTTGATTGTAAAATCAGATCACGAAGTATCAGTACCTAAAAGCTGTTGAAAAAGTCAGGCCAAACACACCGACCAAAGGTTCACCTTCTGATACACTATATGGCTTTGATCATTCTTCAAAGCAATTTATCTGAATCTGTTCTAAAAGGAAATTTCTACCCACTAGTTTCTAGAACACTAAGCACTAAAATATTATCCTCATCAACTAAACAGACTAAAAAAAAAAAGGCTAATCTTTTCCTATACCATGTTGAAATTAAAAGACATGTTTCTGTGCCATACTGTTCTCCTGGAGCCAAATTTGACACGGTGGCAGCTAGGCTACCTTTAGGATGAGGACTATCAGCATATACTGGCTTCTGGGCCCCTAGAACTCAGTGCAGATGCACCTCAAGAGCACTTATATGGTGGTAAAGAAATGTCCTTGTGAGCCCCAGGAAGCTAGGAGCTAACAAGAATTTATCACCAAAAAGAGGTAATAAAAGTAAAGAAGAAGAGAAAATGCTAAAAAGTTCCACTACAGTAAGTACTAGTTTATGTAGGTATTCCACTGAAAGTGAAGGAGCTAATGGTAAATGGTAAATGGTAAATGGTAAATGGCTCCTATTTTCACTATTCAAGATGATCACTGCACTTACTGCATCTCCATTTTTGGCTTATAAAGTATAAAGCAAGGATTAGATTGGGTCTAGTGTAACCAACAAGAATCTCTAATTATCAATTCATAGAAAACTTAAAATAGCCAAGAAAATATGTGAAAGTGCCTCAACGTAGTCACAGATCTTGAATCTCTGGAATTGATCCAGCTGCTTGCTCTTTTACCTTTTTCTTTAACATAGTAACTCAAGTCACTCCCTATATAAAGCCATTTGTCCAGGTCACACATTTCCAGCATAATATCTATTGTAATTTTTATTTCCACTATTAGGTAATATAAAAAGGATGACAAACTTATTTTGCAGAGGGGGTGGAAAATGGGTATATAGAATAGTATTAGCCAATACTGGGAGCATAAATTAGAGTATTAGAGTATGAAAACATTATCATCTGTTATGTCATTGCAAGACATTCCAAAGGGGCCTAACTAAAGGCCAATTGCTTTTAGAAGGGTAGCTATGATAAAAAGCATAAGACTGTCAAGGCTGGAAAGGCTGAGATCCTGAAAAATGATGAGAATTTAAAAATAGCTAACAACCTGCCCTAAAATCCAGCCCATTCTCCACTCAACTCACACAAACACACACACAATACTACCACCCCAACTTCAAAAGCAGAATATGTTATGTGAAGCATGCTTGTTAGGATTTAAAGACAATGAATTATACTGGGTCCTGGATATCTAAGATTCTGACTACTTGAGTGAACCTGAAGACTTATAAAGTAGAATAAACTTTGGAATTTAACTCAGAGGTCCTATTAGAATGATGTATGGGAGGATCAAGTCACTTGAAAAAGTCATGAAAAAGCCCAGTTTACCCACTCAACACTAACATCTTAAAAAAGTTCTGCTGTTCTCTACTGGGTCACTGTAAAGTGTCAGATGTGATAAAAAATTTCTTTATGACCCTGTGCTAAGCTAAACCAAAAAGTCCTACGAGAAGTAAAAATAAAGTGACAAATTCTAAGAAAATGATGGTTTATAGCCTAAAAAAATTTAGAAGTAAATTTAAAAGAAGAATTCACTGGTGGCTAAGACCTAGATGACCATTTAAAAATGAAAAAGGTGCCAGGTGTGGTAGCTCACGCCCGTAACCCCAGCACTTTGGGAGGCCAACGCAGGGAAGATCACCTGAGGTCAGGAGTTCAAGACCAGCCTGGCCAACATGGTGAAACCCCGTCTGTACTAAAAATATAAAAACTAGCTGGGCATGATGACACACACTTGTAGTCCCAGCTACTCAGGAGGCTGAGGCACGAGAATTGCTTGAATCGGGGAGGCGGAGGTTGCAATTGATGAGCCAAGATCACACCATTGCAACCCAACCTGGGTGACAGAGTGAAGACAGTCTCAAAAGAAAAAAAAAAAAAACAAAAAAAGAAAAAGAAAAAAGAAAAAAATTAACTAATTACAATACAGATTCAAATGTAGATCTGGTTTTTTTTTGTTGTTTGTTGTTGTTTTTTAATTGAGACGGAGTCTCACTCTGTTGCCCAGGCTGGAGTGCAGTGGCATGATCTCAGCTCGCCACAACTTTTGCCTCCCGGGTTCAAGAGATTCTCCTGCCTCAGCCTCCTGAGCAGCTGGGATTACAGGCATGCACCACCACACCCGGCTAATTTTTGTATTTTTAGTAGAGACAGGGTTTCACTATGTTGGTCAAGCTGGTCTCGAACTGCCGACCTCATGATCTGCCCACCTTGGCCTTCCAAAGTGCTGGGATTACAGGTGTGGGCCACCGCACCTGGCCAACAGATCTGTTTTAATGACAAATGAAGAGACATTTAACTAATGGTGAGTTCAGGAAGTAGCCCATTCTCAAGAACATGATTTGTAGAAAGCTAGGAGTGAGCCTGTACAAGTATCTTTATATTCATAAATTTAGGAATTTGTGAAGTATCCCCTTCCCCTGCCCCACACCCCACCTCCAACTGTATGTCAAGAGTCTCCCATTTAAAATACGAGGAAAAATGAGACCAAGATGAATGACTTTTCTGTACTTAGCTTCTACATGTTTGACTTTACAGAAATCTTTCCTTTTAGCATCTCTCCCTACTCCCTTACCTTCCATTATCTTTCAAAGGATTCCACAGAAAAATTTAGAAATACCTTTTCAGTCCAAGGGATTTTGCAGCCACACCTGAAAAAGAAAGGACTGACAAACCCACTAGCAGAAATATAAGAGGATGGTCACGTTACTCCATGTCTCAACAACTCACCTCCCCATTGTCCTTGTCAATACTGTGAGACTCATCCAATATCCTATCCACCTCTACGTAATCTGGATTAAAGGGCTCTTCATCCTAGATGAGTTATGAAACCAAACAATAAGACCAAAAGATCACTGTCCAGCAAACCCACTCTTCTACCTCACCTTTAGCAGAGAATCCTACTTCAAAATTTTTAAAGAAATTAGAAGCTATCTGATGGGCGTTCCCCTTTCTCATAACATCAAATCCTATGAATTTACCAGGGTCTACACCCAACTTCTCACCTGTTACCAGTGAGTGTCTCTTTCTAACAGAGGTCATTCTCTCCATATATGCTCTGGTGTCCATTGCTTCTTATATTCTTAGGAATCCCTGAGTCATTGCCATAAATACACGTGTATGTTCCATATTTCAAATTTTAAAATAAGACCTCCTTTGATTCTACATCTCCTGCAATGATTTTTCTACTCTGCTTTATACCTAAACTTTTTTTTTTTTTTTTTTGAGGTAAAGCCTTATTCTGTTGCCCAGGCTGGAGTGTAGTAGTGCAATCTTGGCTCATTGCAACCTCCACCTCCTAGGTTCAAGTGATTCTCCTGCTTCAGCCTCCCGAGTAGCTGGGATTACAGGCACCTGCCACTACGCCCAGCTAATTTTTGTATTTTTAGTAGAGATGGGGTTTCACTGTGTTGGCCATGCTAGTCTCAAACTCCTGACCTCAAGTGATCTGCCTGCCTTGGCCTCCTGAAGTGCTGGGATTACGGGCGTGAGGCACTGCACCCAGCACCATACCTAAACTTTTTCAAGGGTTTAAACACATGCTATTTCCATTCCTTCATCTCTTTCACTTGTTCATCCATTCCACTTTTTCTTCTACTTGCAACATACAACCAAAACTACTCTTATCAAGGATGAACACTGCAAATATAACAGACATATTTCTTCATTCATCTTGCTCCAGTGTTTATCAGTAAACTTGGATATTGGAAATTAAAGCTCCTTTATCCCTATTTCTAATCACACTGGATTAGAAATTTGAGAAAATAAATGTTCTCTCTTAATAACAGGTCTACAGAAACCATCAATAGCTAAAGACAGACATTAGAGGAAGAATGCCTCAAGTGGACCAGCAGTCAGTGTATCATCAGTTTTGAAAATACTTCATGTGCATTGAGGAAGTCAGTTTCAAAATACCCTATAACTAATAAATGAACCATATTTAAACCTAAGAAAACAATGCAACGGCAGTTAAGGAAAGTCAATGACCAAAATTAAAAGTTTACACCCATATATACAAACAAATTACAAGTATTTTGAAGAATCAGCTAAGGCTGACAACCCCAGTAATTTGTGCTTCTATGAAAGAAATGACAGGCAATACCTCTTCCTAATTACCTCATGGAAGAAGTGTCTCATCTGAGCCATTTTGGTTTTGAAGCGCTTTAATTTTTGATGGATCCTCTTATCCTTCTCTAGTTGGGAGATAGTAGCCCATTCACAATGCAGATAGGAGCTAAGGGGGATGGAAAAATCCAGTCATGGTGCAAGTAAAAGAAGGTGGCAGGCTACTATCTGAAATTTTGGGATTAGTCGGAAGCAGACATAACAAATATAGGCTTAAATTGGGAAAGAGTCTTTAGGTCAGTGCTTCTGAAACTCTAATTTGTATACAAACCACAGTGCTTGAAAGCCCACATTTCTAAAAAGCTCCCAAGTAATGCTAATTCTGCTGATCCACAGAAGACCATATTTTGAGTAGCAAGATCTTAGTGCTAAACTAACATAAAGAGAATCACAAGACATTTTATCAGGAACCACCCTCAGTCCACTTACCTACAAGGAAATAGTAAGAGTCATGTCAATTCCTGAATTTCTCTCTGAATAGACATTTTTCCCCATTAAAAATAGCAATCTGGGCTACAAGACTATAAAAAAGGGACACATTACCACCCAGGATACCCAGGAGAACTTTTTACCACCCTGTGGAATTTGGGGTGACAAGCTTTTTGCACAGATAACGTACTAGTTCTTGTACTTGACAAAGAATTCTTCTGCTTCAGTATATTGTCCAGAAGGAAGCTAAGAAAAAAGAAATAAATTAGTTACTAGTCCCTTATTGGTAAAATAATGAACTTTTAAATTTTAACCACACCTTGCAGAACTTCACACCAATAATCCCTGAATATATTAATAACTCAGAGATTAAGGAACCAGTCTGGTACTTCAATAATAGAGGCCTGATAGCTGGAAAAAGTAAGCCTTTACCCACTCTAAACAGATAAATAAAAGAAGCACCAGTAAAGCAGTTCCTGTTTTCTAGCTAACTTTCCTCCATGATCTCTCACAACTAGACCCTAGCAATATATCTGACATCCAAAGGTGCTCATTAAATAAAGCCTGTGAACATAGCATTACGGGTTAATATTAAGATAAAGAAGAGCCAGGCACAGTGGTGCACAATGGTAGTCCCAGATACTCAGGAGGCTGAGGCAGAAAAATAGCTAAAGCCCAGATGTTCACAGTACGCTATGATCATATCTATGAATAGCCACTGCACTTTAGCCTGGGTAACATAGTGAGAATCTGTCTATTAAAAAAAAAAAAAAATTAAAAAGCCTTCACCTCCTTCTTCACAATCCGCATAGAAAGCACTTTGTCTACAATGGCTGCATCTTCTTCACTGGGATTCTCCTGCAGCAAAAGATGCAGTCAGTCAACAGATGATTGTGATCAGCAAGGCAATCCTCTGAAATTACTTGAGTTTACAGCTTACCACAAAGAACTGCATGGAAGGCAAAGTCTCGCCATCTGGTTCTTGCACTGGTTCAGGGAGGATAGGCTCAGGTTTTATGGGACCAGTTACATCGACCTCTTCTTCTTCTTCATCATCTGTGATCTTTATATCCAGGTCCTCTGTATATTTTTTTCGCTTAACTTGGCGGTTGGAGCGTCTTTTCTGTAGAGCACAAAGTAGTTAGAGTGACTGGTTAGGTCTCTCACAGAGAAGTCTTTTAAAATTATTTGCTGGTGGTCATATACTTAGATTTTACTCCAAAATTTTCATGAAAAATCAAACCAAAAGATGATAAGGAGATTATTTGTCAAACAATGTGATTTATTCTATGTATTGATCATATATTAATTTGCTTAACTGCGTTATGAAAGGCCAAGAATCCACTGAGAAAAACCTGTCCACTAGTGGCAAGAAGCTCTGGGAAATTAAAACTGGATTCTCAGGCTGCAGGGTGCAATACAACTCACACTAGAAGCAAGCCAGAAGTGCAAAGGTGCAAGAATATTTTCTTTCCATTTTTTGCTTTTTTGTCTTAGTTCTAAAGGTTTTTTTGTTTTAATAAACAGAATCCACTGTATGTACTGTTCTGCCACTTACTTTTTTACTTAATGATATTTCCTGGAAATGTTTTCCATATACATTTTAGATTTACCTTATTCTTTCAAGTGGCTGAATTAAACATTTTCTAATTAAGTAATTTAAGTAACACTTCCAGCTCATGATAAAAAACTGGGAAGGAGGCCTGGTGTGGTGGCTCATGCCTGTAAAACCAGCACTCTGGGAGGCCGAGGCAGGCGGATCACCTGAGGTTGGGAGTTTGAGACCGGCCTGACCAACACTGAGAAACCCCATTTCTAATAAAAATACAAAATTAGCCAGGTGTGGTGGCACATGCCTGTAATCCCAGTTACTCGGTAGACTGAGGCAAGAGAATCGCTTGAACCCAGGAGGTGGAGGTTGTGGTGAGCCAAGATCGCACCACTGCACTCCAGCCTGGGTGACAGACCAAGACTCTGTCTCAAAAAAAAAAGGGAAAAAAGAAGAGATAAAATTATTTTTCAATCATGATTCTCTCTCTGGAAAACCTCAAAGAATCAAATGAAAGAACTACTGAAACTAGTAAACTTGATTCGTATAAAACTAACTTTTAAAAATTATTTCTATGTATAGATATAATCAACCAGAAAATATAATAAAAGATCCCATGTATGAAAACACAAAGATTAATTATCTACAAAACTAAATTGGCTGGGAGTGGTGGCTCACCCCTGTAATCCTAGCACTTTGGGAGGCCGAGGCGGGTGAATCACCTGAGGTCAGGAGTTTGAGACGAGCCTGGCCAACATGGTGAAACCCCGTCTCTGTTAAAAATACAAAAATCCCAGCACTTTGGGAGGCCGAGGCGGGCGGATCACAAGGTCAGGAGATCGAGACCACGGTGAAACCCCGTCTCTACTAAAAATACAAAAAATTAGCCGGGCGCGGTGGCGGGCGCCTGTAGTCCCAGCTACTAGGGAGGCTGAGGCAGGAGAATGGCGTGAACCCGGGAGGCGGAGCTTGCAGTGAGCCGAGATTGCGCCACTGCACTCCAGCCTGGTGGACAGAGTGAGACTCCGTCTCAGAAAAAAAAAGGTAAAACGCCTTCTCTAAAAAAAATACAAAAATCAATGGGCATGGTGGCAGATGCCTGTAGTCCCAGCTACTCAGGAGGCTGAGGCAGGAGAATTGCTTGAACCCAGGGGGTGGAGGTTGCAGTGAGCAAATCTGATTAGTATAAAATTAATTTTATACCAATACAAATATAATTTTATATTTAAAAATTTTATATTTTTGTTTCACCCAAGAGACTGGCAAAAATCAGCAAGTTTGATCAAAATATTTTGAAATAAGAATTCATACACTTTTGGTAAGAGTACACATAGGCACGACTTTCATGGAGAAAAATGTGGCAACACCCTTTGACCTATCAATTCCACCTCAAAGATACTATCCTCTAAATTTGCATATATGCACAAATCTCTAGAGCCTTACTTGTGGGAGTAGGAGACCAGAAAAAACCTGAAGGCCCATCAACAGGGGACTGGTTCAATAAATTATGCTATAGCCTTAAAACTGAATCATACTATGGAACTATTAAAAAAGAGTGCAGGCTGGATGCAGTGGCTCACACCTGTAATCCTAGCACTTTGGGAGACTGAGGTGGGAGGATCACTCGAGCCCAGGAGTTCAAGACCAGCCTGGGCAAGATAGTGAGACCCTGTCTCTATTTTATAAAAAATATAAAAATAGCTAGATGCAGTGGCTCACGCCTGTAATCCCAGCACTTTGGGAGGCCAAGGCTGGCAGATCACAAGGTCAGAAGATCAAGACCATCCTGGCTAACACAGTGAAACCCCGTCTCTACTAAAAATACAAAAAATTAGTCAGGTGTGGTGGTAGGTGCCTGTAGTCCCAGCGACTCGGGAGGCTGAAGCAGGAGAACGGCGTGAAGCCAGGAGGCGGAGCTTGCAGTGATCCGAGATTGCACCACTGCACTCCAGCCGAGGCAACAGAGCGAGACTCCGTCTCAAAAAAAAAAAAAGGTGTATATATACACATATATACACACACACATACACACACACACATATGTACGTATATATATAAATAAAAAAGAATGGGGTAGATTGATAATACCAAATGTTGAAGATGTGTATCAACTGGAACTCTACTGAAGTATAAAATGACATAATCACTTTGGAAAACTTACAGAGTCCTACAAAGTCATGTTTGTATATTCATAAAGTCAAATATTACTGAAAAAAAAATAAACTACTCATTTATTTAGCATGGATGAATTATTGAAAACATTATGCCTTTCTCACTGATGTGTGGGCAGAAGAAAAAGAACAGCAAAAAACTATGCTGAAAGAAGTGAGACCCAAAAGTACATACTGCATGATACTACTTAAAGTTCAAGGCCAGGCATGGTGGATCACACCTGTAATCCCAGCACTTTGGAAGGCTAAGGTGGGCAGATCATTTGAGGTCAGGAGTTTGAGACCAGCCTGCCCAACATGGTGAAACACTGTCTACTAAAAATGCAAAAAAATGAGCTGGACATGGAGGCGCACACCTGTAATCTCAGCTACTCGGGAGGCTGAGGCACAAGGATCACCGGAGTGCAGGAGGTGGAGGCTGCAGTGAGCTGAGATCACACCACTGCACTCCAGCCTGGGTGAGAGTGAGACCCTGTCTCAAAAAATAAATAAAATAGCTGGGCACGGTGGCTCACACCTGTAATCCTAGCACTTTGGGAGGCCAAGGCGGGCGGATTACGAGGTCAGGAGATCAAGACCATCCTGGGTAACACAGTGAAACCCTGTCTCAACTAAAAATTTTTAAAAATGAGCTGAGCATGGTGGCGCGTGCCTGTAGTCACAGCTACTTGGGAGGCTGAGGCAGGAGAATGGCGTGAACCTGGGAGGTGGAGCTTGCAGTGAGCCAAGATGGCGCCACTGCACTCCAGTCCAGCCTGGGCAACAGAGGGAGACTCTGTCTCAAAAAATAAATAAATAAATAAATAAAGTTAAAAAAAACAGACTAAGTTAATCTACGGTAAGAGAGAGCAGAACAGCAGTTAGTTGCCTATGCCCTGGAGTGAGGAACTGAACTGAGTACAAGGGAGTACAGGGGAACTTACTGCAGTGATGATGGAAATATTTTCTTCACTTGGTGAAGTGACTTGGATAAATTTGTCAAAACTACACAAATAAAATTTGTGCATATTTTATGATATGTATATTCTACTTCATTTAAAAAAGTCTGGGAGGATATATAAACTAAATTATTTCTAGAGAGTATTTCTAGAAGATATTTTCTACTTTTTACTTTATATATTTCTGGATGACCGGATTTTTATCACATCCATCATATAGTATTCTTAAAATGACCTTTTTTAAACAAAAATTTAGGAAATACTTTAAACAAGTTCTTAGATTTGCTTTAAAATAATCCAGGGTGGGCCAGGAGTGGTGGCTCATATCTGTAATCCTAGCACTTTGGGAGGCCGAGGCGGGTGGATTGCCTGAGCTCAGGAGTTCGAGACCACCCTGAGCAACATGGTGAAATCCTGTCTCTACTAAAAACACAAAAAATTACCTGGGCGTGGCAGCATGTGCCTGTAGTCTCAGCTACTCCGGAGGCTGAGGCAGGAGAATTGCTTGAACCCGGGAGGCAGCGGTTGCAGTGAGCCAATATCGTGCCACTGCACTCCAGCCTGGGCGAGACAGAGACTCTGTCTCCAAAAAATAAAAATAAAGAAAAAAATCCTGGGTGCTGTGCACTGGAAATCATGTCCGGAGACGGCAGCTGCAGCCAGACCCAGAGCCGGGCCATCCCTGCCACTCGCTGAGTAGTGCTGGGCAAAGGCATGCAGCTACAGCACAAACCCCTAGCGGCACAGTCTTCAGCACCACCCCGGGAGGTACCAGGATCATCTACGACTAGAAATTCCTGGAGCGCCGGAACTCACCCATGACCAAAATACCCCCGAGGGATCTGTCCACCATTCCTGGGGTCACCAGACCTGCCAGTGATGAGCTCCCAAAGGAAGCCAGCCAGAACCACCTGTGCAATAGCCCAGAAGATAAGTGGGTTAAGTGGGCGGGCCATGAAGAATCGCTATTTGAGATGGACATTTAAAGGACCAGCCATCAGATCGTGCATTGCCTATGGGCCCCTCCGGGCCTTCCTGGGAGGGATCACACCACCCAGGCCTTATGAAAGTTATCACAGTGGGCAAGCGTGGGACATGGGGTCAGCCACCCCAGCTTTCTCTCCCTCTCTCAGGGCACCTGCCCCCTCCTCTTTGTGAAAACTAGCAGATTATCTCCTAGTGACCTAGTGCCTCTGCTGATGCAGGAGCTGCTGCCCCAAGGGGAGTGACCCCAGATAGTACACCCTGCAGCAGAGTGCCAGGAGTGCCAGGAAGTGGACAAGAACGAGCCCTTCCTTCTAAATAATCCAATGATCGGCTCCTCTAGCCCTGAGCCCTGAGCTCTGGGGATGCAGCCACCCCTTCTTTAGGTTGATGTTTCTGGGAAAGCTCCCTTCCCCCTCCTCCCACAAGAGAGGAAATAAAAGCCACTTTCATTCGCCATAGGGCCAAAAGTTGGGCCCTGTCTGAAAAAATAAAATAATCTAAAAGGCGGGCAGGACTAGAGTGGAAGTAAGGACAGTGGGAGGTGAGTCATCTGTTGATAAATAATAAAGTGGGAGAATGGGAACATGGGACTTCATTAAAAATCTCCTTTTGTGTATGTCTGAAAATTTTCCTAAAAGAAAGTAGAGGAGGAGAATGGGTAGATCTGTCTTTTCCACTAAAGAACAACCTCCAAGACATATCATTAGGGAAAACACACAGTAGAGAAGAGTAGGTATGGAATACTAATATTTAGTGGAAGTAGAAGTAGAGTGTTCATGAAAGTAAGAAATATTTCCAGAAGGATATACAAGAAACTGGTAACAGAGGCTACCTCTGGGGAGAACTGGGAGACTGTGAGGCTGGGTTCTAGGAAACTTTTCACAGTGTCTACTTTATTGCACTGTTGTAATTTTTCTCACACACTTTTTTTTTTTGAAATGGAGTTTTGCTCTTGTTGCCCAGGCTGGAGCGCAATGGCATGATCTCAGCTCACTGCATCCTCTGCCTCCTGGGTTCAAGCGATTCTCCTCCCTCAGCCTCCAGAGTAGCTAGGATTACAGGCATGTGCCACCATGCCCAGCAAATTTTGTATTTTTAGTGGAGACAGGGTTTCTCCATGTTGGTCAGGCTGGACTCGAACTCCCAACCTCAGGGGATCTGCCTGCTTGGCCTCCCAAAGTGCTGGGATTACAGGCATAAGCCACCGCACCTGGCCTCATATATGTATTTTTAAACTGAAAAATAAAATAGCAAACAGTCAAGTTAAAAAAATTTCACACAGGGCCAAAGGATAAAAAATTAAAGTACAATAATCATGCCCCACTTACCATTCAACCCTTCTCTTCAAAGATACATATTCTTATCCATTTCTTGTATATCCTTCCAGAAAAAAATTGATGCATATACATATATGTACACACAGACACACATACATACTTTAAACATTAAAAAGAGATACTACATACGCCTGTTTTCATTAATAAGTCTTCCTTATTTTATTAGCACATCCCAACCTAGTTCACTGTTTTTAACTGCCATCTAGTATTCTACTGCATGAATATTGCCAATTTTACTTAACTATTTCTCCACCAATGGACATCTAATTTTTTTGACATTTTTGCTATTGCAAATATTGCTACAATACATATATCACTGCATTCTTTTGAGAACATATTCATAAGGTAATTTCCTAGGTGCAGAATCATTGAGTGAAATGAAATTAACATTCTAAATTTTTCTATATATTGAAACACCAACTTGCCAAAAAGATTGTCCCAATTAACATTCCCATCAACTGTGTCTAAGTGTCTGCTCCTTAACTTCACTGCCAATATTGTCATTCTCACTTGTCATAGACTGAATTGTATCCCCCCACCAAATCCACATGTTGAAGCCACTAATCCCCAGTACCTCAGAATGCGAATGTATTAGGGAAATTGGAAATATAGGGCTTTCAAACGGTCTAAGTTAAAATAAGGCCTATTTCTAAGTTAAAATAAGGCCACCAGCATGAGCCCTAATCCAATCTGACTAGCATCCTTACAGAAGGAAGAAATCTGGATACACAAAAAGACACCAGGGATGTGTACAAATAGAGGAAGGACCACGTGAAGACACAATGAGAAGGTGGCCTTCTGCAAGCCAAGAAAACCCTCAGGAGAAAACAAACTTGCAGACCATTTGATCTTGGATTTCTAGCCTCCAGAACTATAAGGAAATAAATGTCCACACCGAGTGCAGTGGCTCACACCTGTAATCCCAGCACTTTGGGAGGACAAGGCAGGTGAATCACCTGAGGTCAAGAGATTGAGGCCAGCCTGGCCAACACGGTGAAACTCCATCTCCACTAAAAATACAAAAATTAGCTGGGCGTGGTGGCACACACCTACGATCCCAGCTACTCAGGAGGCTGAGGCAGGAGAATCACTTGAACCTGGGAGGTGGAGGTTGCAGTGAGCCGAGATTGCGCCACTGCATTCTAGCCTGGGTGACAGAACGAGACCCTGTCTCAAAAAAAAAAAGACACAAAGAAACAAACAAAAAGAAAAGAAGTGTTCATAGTTTAAGACACCTAGTCTGTGGTATTTTGTTATGGTGGTCCTAGCAAACTAACAGACCACTTTCTAAATTTTAGTAATCTCTGTGTATTTTGTATTATTAAAAATTTCCTTCATTGTTTTTGTTTAACAAATACTTTATTACTTTATTTGCATAATCCTCTAATCCTTATTTAACCTTTACTTAAAAAACAAGTTGTTTTAACAAATCACGTCCATTTTGTGTTGCTATAACAGAGTACCCAGGATTGGGTAATTTATTTTAATAAAAAAAGAAATGTAGCCAGGTGCAGTGGCTCCTGTCTGTAATCCCAGCACTTTGGAGGCTGAGGCAGGTGGATCGCTTGAGGCCAGGAGTTGAACACCAGCCTGACCAACATGGCGAAACCCTGTCTCTACTAAAAATTACAAAAATTAGCTGGGCATGGTGGCGCACACCTGTAATCCCAGCTACTCAGGAGGCTGAGGTAGGACAACTGCTTGAACCTGCCATAAGGCAACAAATCAGAGATGGAAGCCTACAAATCAGAGATGCCTGCCATAAGGCAACAAATCAGAGATGGAAGCCTACACTTCTGGTCTAGTTTCTTTTGGTCTCTTCCAACGCCTCTCATCTTCAAAACATAGGAAGAAACTTTGTCCCTAGCTACCCTAGTTCACAGAGTTAGAATCCTGAAGTGTAGAAAAGGTAAGCCAAAGGGATTCTTGGAGAGTTCGAAGAGAGAGTCAAGTTTTGACCCAGCCAGAAGGGCAATCATGCAGCATGATTTCATATGATTTGCTTAGTATTTGAAACACTGGAATTTGAGAAAATGAGTATTGCTTTTTTTCTTTGAGACAGAGACTCGCTCTGTTGCCCAGGCTGGAGTGCAATGGCACGATCTCAGCTCACTGCAACCTCCACCTCCCAGATTCAAGTGATTCTCCTGCCTTAGCCTCCCGAGTAGCTGGGATTATAGGCACCCACCATCACACCTGGCTAATTTTTGTATTTTTAGTAGAGATGGGGTTTCACCTGGTTGACCAGGCTGGTCTCCAACTCCTGACCTCAGGTGATCCACCTGCCTCGGCCTCCCAAAGTGCTGGGAGTGAGTGGTGTGAGCCACTATGTCCGGGCAAGTATCGCTATTTTTATAGTAATATGCTCTTTGCCTAAAAAAATAATTTAAAGACCCTGACCAGTGAGAGGCCAAGGCAGGCAGATCACTTGAGGTCAGGAGTTCGAGACCAGCTTGGCTAACATGGTGAAACCTGGTCTCTACTAAAAAAATACAAAAATTAGCTGGGCATGGTGGTGCATGCCTGTAATTCTAGTTACTCGGGAGGCTACGGCAGGAGAATTGTTTGAAACCGAGAGGCAGAGGTTGAAGTAAGCTGAGATCGTGCCACTGCACTCCAGACCTGGACGACAGAACAAGACTCTGTCTCAAGAAGAAAAACAACAACAACAACAACAGAAAAAAAGACATTGACCAGGTCCACTGACCTTTTAGGCCTACGTCCAGTTTAGAAAAACCGAAGAAATGTGTATAGACTTATAACCTCTCAATATCTTCTTGGTTTGGTTAGCCATAATTAAACATGGTTTTTTTTCTACTAAATTCTTTTGGGATCCTTTTACCTGAATGCTGCTTTCCTCATCTTCTCGAGGTGACTGAGCAGGCATGACTTCCACATCTGAATTATCAGATGAGGTATTACGTTTTCTCTTCTTACCCACTACAGGAGTGATGGTGCTAAAAAGGAAAAAACCAAATTCATTTTCAGCGAAGGCAAAGAAAATTTAGCAGTAAAAAAACATAATTAATCTAAACCATCACATACAAAACTTCCAGACAGTCAATAGAACACACAGCTATTAAATAGGGTGTTTGAAAAAAAGAAGATATTAGGATTTGTAAACCACTGACTGACCCTCACACCATATTTGACAAATCCTTGTTATTACTGTGTTCATAAATATCTGAAGGAAGGTAGCACAAGATAGAAGAATAAATACCAGATTAAGATGCAGTTCCACTTCTGTCACTACAAGAGTATTAGTTTCATTATTTGTAAATATTAGAGAGATAATACCTGTCCTGACAGTTACTGAGGCTCAAATAAGAAATATAAAACTGTCTTTTAAAAGCTGAAAAATCCGGTACAAATATAAAGCATTATTATATTTGCACCCCAAAGCCTGAAGAATCCCAGAGAGTAAAAGCTAGTAAGAGAGGAGAAGATACAAGACATGGAAGGGAAAGAGAGGACACTCAGTTATGACAAGATTATGTGGCAAGCCATCACTTTTCTGTCAACACTGCTTAAAGTTAATGGTAGATGCTGAAATCTCCAATTCACAGATGAGATGCAAGAACAGGACAGCTATGCCTCCAGTAGTTCTCTTTTTACTGATGTGGGTGGTAGGAGGTAGTGAGAAATCTCTTTCACAGTACAGTAATACAAAATCAGGACAAATATATGAATGCAGAGTCACAGCTTTTAAAGGTAACTCCCAACACGGTGACTATCTTTCCTGTGCCTTCGTGTTTTCCTCTTAAAATATGCTAATTTCAATTTTCCATTTAACAAATCCTGTAAGCATTAAGACAGAAAAAAAGAAAGGCCCTATTATTTTCTATAATAGATCATCTTGAACTATGTAGCTAGTAAATACATGTAAGTTCCTCAACCCATTTTAGAAATGAGTCCTCTGCCCTCAAATGTCCCATCAAAACGGCAAAGAGTACTCACTTTAGCTTACTCTTGCCCTTTGTTTTGGAGGTACCAGATGTTTTATTCTTCTTTGGCTTTTCCTCTTTCAGCCTCTCCCCAGCACTCTTCTTCCTGCGTTTCTTCTCACCTTCCTCCTCTGGCCGAACGCTGGGCAACTCATCCTCATTTAAGACTCGAGGTATGTTCTGCTCACCGCGGGCACGGGCCCTCGCAATGGCCTCTGCTACAATCCGATTTGCTTTCTCTTGTTTCTTCTGGTGTTCCAATCTGCGGTTTTCCTCCATTCCTGTCTTTCCCCCCGAATGAGGAGCAGAGCTTGCTGGTGATGACAAAGCTGCCACTTCACTGGCACTTAGAACTTTAACTACAGAGAGCCCAGAAGAGGCCCCTTGGGAAGAGCCAGCCTATAGAAATAAAGACACTACAATTTCAACTTGCTTGTAGTTAAATGGCCTAAATAAAATCCAGCTGTGAAGCAGGGGGGCTAGAAACTAGTTCTTTAATCCCTCAAGAACCAAGCTCAGACTGAATCTTACTGAACCTACACCTATTTTTTAAAATGTATTCTTTTGGTGGGAGAAGGGTGAGAAAAAGCAAGAATTCTGCCAAAATAAACTTCAGTATCTTTTTGTTATGCTTCCATCAATACACATCTCCATTACTTCAGAAAAATTACAACTAATATATCCAATATTGGGCTCTGGCCTAACAGTAAAAAAATTCAAATTCTACGCTTGGCCTACCTTTTATCTGCCTGGGGGGTGGGGGGAGGGCAGGGTGGCGGGGGTGAGAGGAGGACTGATCACTTATTTCTTTATATCCTTTCTGAAATATCATTTAAAGGATATCACAGATCATTTTCATTTCACAATAATATTAGGAAAAGACTGTAAATGGAACAATTAAAAAATACATACTAAATAACCTCATATCCCAAACCCAACAATCCCTCTCTAACCTTTTAATAATATAATTAAAATAAGGTTTCCAGGGATGAAAGAATTAAGTCTGCATCTCAGTTCAGAGATACAAAACTAGAGTGGTTACCGAGGGCAACAGCAAAGGACTAAGTAGTTTTGTTTTCTTTCTTTTCCTTACTATGTAAGTCTCTCACCTGTGGCTGCAGTACCACCTTGACTGGTACTGAAAGTCTTTGTCCTGGGCTTTGTCCTGGTCCCATTATCTGAGCCTGCTGTACAGAGGACAGAGTCACTGGCTGGGTTGAGGGTGGCTGCTGGGGCTGTGGCTGCGATGACGGTGGTTGTGGTACAATCTGGATTTTTTGCTGTGGTTGCTGCACCTGCAGCTGGATAGTTACTACCTTGGCAGGCTGCCCTTGGGCATTCTTGGCTTGAGTCAGGGCTGCCAGCTGGTTGCCCTGTAACACTATCTTGCCTGGTAGACTCCCTAGCACAACATGCCGATGTCCTTGGGGACCTCCAGACTGTGGCTGCTGGAGGACCAGGGTGATGCGTTTCGATTCACCCTAAAGTGAAGAAAGGAAATTGCAAGAGGAGTACAACATTAAAGAATTGTATACTCTGAAATATTTACACCAGTTTTCTTCATCCTAGAATCATAAAAACTGTGGGTCAAAAGACACAGTACAATTCACTTTGTTCATCACCCTATCTGTCTTGATAGAATCTTTTTTGTTATTTTTAGAGACAGGGTCTCGCTGTATTGCCCAAGCTAGAGTGCACTGGCTATTTACAGGCACAACCCTACTGCTGATCAGCAAGGGAGTGCTGCTCTGCTCGTTTCCAAAATGGGCAATTCATCCCTCCTTAGGCAACCTGGTGTCCCTTGCTCCTGGGAGGTCACCATATTGATGTCAAACTTAGTGCAGACGCCTGATTAGCATAGCACACCAACAGCCCAGAAATCCTAGGCTCGAGTGATCCTCCCACTTCAGCCTCCTGAGTAGCTGGTACTATAGGTGCATGCACCATGTCCAGCTAATTTTTATTTATTTTTTTTGTAGAGATGAGGTCTATGTTTTCCAGGCTGGTCTCGAACTCCTGGCCTCAAGCGATCCTCCGGCCTCAGCCTCCCAAAGCGCTGGGACTATCAGCTATCCTGACAGAATCTTTTCTATAATGCTTCTGCTTAGTAGGTATCAAGCTATGTTTTTAAAACTCCTGATGGAAGGCTATCTTCTAATGCAGCAGTTCATTTATGGAAACCTATTAATACAAAATTCCTTATATTGAATTGAAATCTGCCTCCTTGTAGCTTCTTCCCACTAGACCTACTTTTTTTTTAAAGACGGGGTCTCACTCTGTGGCCCAGGCTGGTCTTGAACTCCTGGCCTCAAGCAATCCTCCTGCCTCAGCCTCCTGAGTAGCTGGGATCACAGGTGAGAGATATTATGCCTGGCTAGTCCTACTTATCTCAATCCTGCGCCCCCACCCCCACCAACTCTTTTGGCCCTTTATTCAGATGCTAGAGCCTCTACCATCTTACACTAGAAACTAACACTTTCACTGAGCAAAGTAGGAGGGGGACAATCTTAGTAATAAGAATACAAGAAAGATATAAATAGCTCTTACAAGTCTTGTAAATATAAAGATAATTCTTCAAAGATGTTTCTTTGTTCCCATAGCATCCCATATTTCTCATAAAACTTTATATCACACAGTCATTGTGAACTGTTGCTTAATATCTGTCTTTCCTGGCAGACGGTGAGCTCTGTAAGGACAGGGACCGTGTTTGTCTTATTTAGCACCAGCTAGGTACAATGTAAACATGTAGTAAGAGCTCAAAAAATATGTTAACATTAACTGCTTCCACCTAGCAAGTACTAAGTATGTGGCTGTCACACTAACTGATAAAAAGCAAAGATGGAATTTAAATAGGCTTTCCCAGAGAAAGCTCTCATGCGCTCGCTCTCTCTCAAAGAGTTGCTGGGCCCTCTATGAAACCAAAATTCACCTCCCCCTTTCACTCAAGTCACCTGGGTAGGTGTAGAGGTCAGTGTAACTGCAGGCTTCAGTGGGGGCCCTGTGGCCCCAGGGTTTCCAGCAGGAGCTGGACCCTTAACTGGCTGGAGGACCAGCTGCTTTACTGGTCGGCTGGGCTGGACAATGCGCTGAACAGCAGCCTGGTTCCCAGGGACCTTGGCGGCCAACACTGCATTACCAGAGACAATGGAAACACCTGGTCGAAGGGGTGTGCCGGTTAGCACTTTGGTAAAAGTGACTTTTCCACCATTGGCTGTGCCTGCCACCAGGGGCTGAGCTGTGCTGGTGATACCTTGGGCCTGAATTTGTGCCACATGGGCACCAGTGACTGAGGAGCTTGGTGGGGCCTTAAGGATAACAATCTTAGGGGCTGACTGAGGTGGCTGCCCTCCAGCACTACTGGAGGAGACAGCTGTGGCAGAGACACCCATGAAAGGATTCCCTTGGCTCAGGATCTCCTGGCTCTTGGAGACCTGCAAAAGTCCTGATGTTGGCGTCGATGTCTGTAAGACAGGTTGGGCTGGCTGCTCCTGGCTGGCAGGCTGAGTGGTATAATCATGCAAGGTTATGGATTCTGGAGCTGGAGCTGTGGATTCTTTGGGAAGTTCTGTGGGAGCTGTTTCCTCTGGTGGAGGGACCAGTTCACTTGCTGATGAATTCCCCATATCACCACCTCCACCATCCTGGTTCATCTGATCCAAGGAGTCCAGAGAGCTTGGCAGTCCAAGGGCTTCCTCAATGGGGTCTTGTGTGACCTGGTTAAAGCTGTCATCAGTCAAAGAGTCCAGGCCAAATAAATTTGGGTCATCAAACAGATCCATGATGGGGTCTGCCATCTTGGGAAAGTAATGGAGGATATTTCTCCAAGGTCTAGGGAGGGAAGGGGAGGGGGGGTACTGGCTCTCCCCTCCCCTCCCCTATTAAGAAAAAAATGTACACAATGTAAGAGGACTACTCTTCAAGTATAGAGGCAAGAAACAAGTGCATGTCAGATTGTCCTGACCTTCATGGAGCAAGATGGCTAGGTCTTCAGAGGAAGATGGTGGAACTCCTGTTGTAGGAATACAAATACAAATGAAAAATAAGCAAAGTTGGTGATCTCAGAGAAAATTTTTCCTTCTAAGGTACTTTCTTAATATCAAATAGCATGAATATAAGAGGGAAATGTGAGGAAATCTGAGGACGGACATACAGCAGAAAGAACACTCATATTTCTGCTTCAAAACTAAAACTAAAAGAGAAAAATAACAACAACCCCCTCTTGGGCACTTACACCTACAAACTTTAAAGATTCTGTCTGTCAAGAGCATTTGGCTGTCTCTCTCCGTTTAACAATTATTATTCTTTGGTAAAGATAAAATTTAAATTCATTTACCTTCTATTTTCAGTTTTTAAGTTAGTAGAACTCAAAAATATGCCACAAGAATTACAGTGACTCTACAGATAAAGGTTTCTGGATATATTCTATTTTATAAATATTTCTTGTGTTTTATATATTTTTACTTACTATTGGCAAAAATAACCATCTTTAACCAAGGCTCATAGTACAATCTCACCAAGCTGATTATACAATTTTACCCAGGAAGTTTTGCAACCTTTAGTGTAGTTAACATATTAATCTATAATAGGGTTTTTGTTCTTAAGTTCCCTCTCAAGAAACCTTTCTCATATTTAAAATAAAAAATGTCAATTGCAAAGGAGTCAACATTTTGTTTCCAATTTACATTCCCAACTTCCTCTCTTACCATCTCTTATATGTATCTTACATTCCAGTCCAACTAGACTACACAATTCCCTTAATGCGATTCCTACCTGTGTGACTTTGCTTATGATGCTGTACTTTCTGCCTGGAACACGTCCTCTCCATCCCAATGCCAATAATCTTTCGCAGCTAAAATCCTACCAACCCTCAAAGGTCTTCGAATCCATTAAGTAAGCCCTGAACCGCTGACCCTTTAACAACTGAGCAACTTGTGATGACTTGATCTCCACCTCCTTTAAATACCCACACCATTGTTTATACCTTATTTAAAGCACTTACATTTAATATTTTATTATAATGACCTAAGTCTGTCTATATCCTCTGAAGGCCCAAATGGTTACTTTGTGCAAATTGTAAAAAGTTGCCTACTTCTCAAGATGCTTGGAAAATTGCCATACTAAATATATAAAAGTTGGTTATGAATGTATGCAATGTACACTCTCCACAACCCTGTACCATGGCCCAGCTCCTCTTTCTCTAGGAGAAAGTTCTTGGATGATGGGGACTATGTCTTATTTGTCTGTGGATCCCTAAAGAACCAGCAGGACATAGCACATATAGTAGCTAATCAAAAAACAGTTAATGAATTATACTTGCTTGCATTATCTGGAGTAAACCATTTGATCCTCACAGAAACTAAATGGTATTCTTTGATTCTAACATGAGATGGTAAAAAGCTTCCTATCTTGAAAACGTGTCTTATGAATGGCTGAAAGTAGGTTTACAAAATCCATGCCTAGGGTTTTAAGTTCATGAAACTAGTGGAAAAAGGAAAAGGTATCAAAGACAGGGAAGTATGTCACCATATAACCCAAATATATGAAAAAGAAATATCTGTTCTTTGTATATGATGATAATATTTGACAATACAGGAAAGTCTTGCTTGGTAAGACCATTTCTCCTAACTTTTGGAAGACACCAGATAAGAAATTTCAGGGACACAGTCCTGACTGAAGGAGACTTTTCCATACCACCCCCCATGCTATGTTTTTTTCCTTCCCAACCCATCTCACTTATCATTATAAAACAATATAATATGGGTTAATAGATCAGATACTCCAACACAAAGAATAAACACATGAGTCAAAATTACAAAGTATACCTGGTATCTCCAACAATGTTAAACAAGATCTTCCTTGCTTTAGTAATTGTATACTTTTCATATCTCAACCCAAGATCCATACCATCTCCCATTCCTGGCTAGGCTATTCCACCAGCTCATTCCAGCCTTTCATATCTAATATTTGCCTCCAAATTACTCAAAATGGCAATGAGAAAAGTTATGAATGTTTCCTGATTTAATGAAAACCTACTCAATAACTTGATATTAATAAATTTCCTCCCCATTATCATCAACTTTTTTCCAGTATACCTACTTTGGCACCAATTATCTTTCATTCTCTATGCACCATCAGAAGTTAAAGTATCTACAGCTAGGAGTAATATAAAAACAACAGTGAAAGTTTCTTTTCTTTTTTTTTTTCAAGACAGAGTTTCGCTCCTGTTGCCCAGGATGGAATGCAATGGTGTGATCTCAGTTCACCACAACCTCCACCTCCTGAGTTCAAGCGATTCTCCTGCCTCAGCCTCCCGAATAGGTGGGATTACAGGCCTGCGTCACCACGCTCGGCTAATTTTGTGTTTTTAGTAGAGATGGATTTTCTCCATGTTGGTCAGGCTGGTCTCAAACTCCCGACCTCAGGTGATCCATCCACCTCAGCATCCCAAAGTGCTAGGATTATAGGCCTGAGCCACCACACCGAAAGTTTCTACTAAATAGAAGTTTATGTTGCAAATAGTTTATAGCCTGCTCCTTCTTCCATGGAGTATTTTGTTACTTCCATGATTCCTTGCTATTTGTTAATTCTAATGCTCTTCCTTTCCCCCATAATGATCCAATCTTAGGCCTAGATTTTTTTTTTTAAATAGGAGAAACAAGGCTAATGGTTTCTGATGAATCTCCTTACCCCCATATTACTTAGTATAAGCTTTTTAAAGATCAATGCATTATCATTTATCTCTCCCTTCCCAATTTTCGAACCAAATTTCTGCTTCTCCTACTTTGGTCTATGCCTAATAATTTAAAAATCTTGCCACCAAGTATCATTACTTCTCAGTCCCATCATCTCACCTATACTGACCCAATTCATCTCATATTTTTATCCTAGTCTCCTACTTCTTTTCTAGCTCTCATCTTTAAACTGTCCTTGAGTCTTACAAGATTAAACCTTCTCCCAACATACATCTAACTTTTTTTAACCCTCCTTCTACTACTACTTGTGGGTTACTCTAGCTATATCCACAAATGGCTTATTTATTCTACCAAGCTCATCCATCTCATGAATCCTCTCATCCATCTCATGAATTCTCTTTCCTTGATTCAAACCCTAGTAGCAAAAATGAACAGATGTTAAGTGGGTTTCAAGGCAAAGTAACTGCCTAGATAAATAAGTCATACCAACTTTTATCACATTAAGAATGAAAAGCCAGTCTTGGCCCACCATTCCCCAAAAGAGAAACACATGTATGTGCTCAAAAGAAAAGACAAAATTTAGTGGTCGTACTTAGTCACTTTCCATAATTACAAACTAATGACCAGAATCATGACAGAAATCTTGGAGGGCATGTCGGGGGTGAGGAATGGCAGTGGAAGGGAAAAGTAACAAACTAGTCAGTTAATGTTAAAATCCAAGGCCACCTATCTAGAATCGCCAAATAACAATCCAATAACCTGTAGAAAAATACTTTATTATATATGCCAGCATAGCCCTTCACTTTATCTCCTTCTTAAAGGTGAAACTACTGCTTCCCCTTAAGACAGGTACAAACTGATGTTCTCCTGCAGCTTTACCACCTTTAATACAGTTCTCGATTTTTTTTGGAAATCCAGAGTCCCAAGTCTCTCATTCTTATTTTACATTATTCCTCAACCTTGCCCATTTCTATAATAAACTGCCTGTCCTATAAGAAAGTATTTTGTTTTAATTCTACCTTATATTTTTCCATCTCGATCTGTCCATACCTTTCAACAAAGCAGTGATTCTCAACCAGGGGATGGAGACTAAGGCCCTTAAGAAGGGCTTCTGGGAACTGAGGGTGGAGATAAATGTGCAGTTCTTAAGGGTGCATTCAGTATTATAATTTTATATTTATCAAGTGAAAAAACTACATCTCATTGTTTAGGCTATTTATATTTATTAACACTGGACAAAGCCTTCTTGGCCAGTGAAGATCTGTAAAAGACACATGTAAGGAGTAGGGGGCAGAGAAGAAACATTCCTGGCTTGGCAGAGTTACCAATATCTTTGGGATGGGATAAGATTTCCTATAGCCTCTCAAAAGGAGTTTATCATAATTTACTGTTTATGAGGGATGAGAAGCACTAGAAGAGATTAGTTCAGTCATCTAATAGATAAAATTATGTAAAATGAGCTACAGATATCTATTGCCCACTTATAGATTTCTCTGTAGTGACAACCTCTTAGAAGACAATGAACGAATGCAGTATTGAGCAATGCTGACCTCTTTCTGTAATGTGCACTTTTAGAAAGTACCACTCATGACCACTTAACCTCTAGCTGCTCAAAGGTTCGGAAAAAAATAAAGTATTTTATTTACTTCAAAGTGTAAATCTTGTTGTTGGAAACTGTATCCTTTCAAGAAGATCAGTTGCAGAGAGACATAAGTACATGTTACTGAAACACAAGATGGGTAGAAGCAGCTTAATTTAAATGAGAAATATCTTGAAAATAAAAGAATCCAAAGGGCTAAAATGAAAATCACCAACATAATTTTAAAAGAGAAGTATTTTAAAACTGTACCATGAAGACATCTGTGACACACGAAGGGTCTCAAATCTTATACAGAAATGAAAAATAAACACCCAAAGTGAATGCAATCACAATTTAGGGTCAGCAAAGGATCAGGATGGAAAGACATAGGACCCAATTGGAGCCACTCAGATTTCCTAAGTAGATCAAGATCCTAGGCCATTTTCTCTATCTTCACCATTCTCACTGTCAAAATGTGTGGCTACTCTGTTTTTGTTTTCCAATTACTGAAAGAGAAAGCACTCACACCTCAATCAAGGGTATGGTCATTTGGGGGAAAATAAGGCTAGTAAAGTAAGACCTTGTGAATAAATCGGAAAAGCAAAATAGATAACTACGAAAGCTAAAGACATGTATTTTCAGGGGGTAAAGAAGAAACTACAGAGATTTTGTACTCAAATGAAAAAAGGGAAAGGGCGAGGTGAGGAAGTGTGGGGTTGATGAAGAGGAAAACGCGACTGGGGTGGGGGTGGGGGGGACCCGGGTACATTACCTGCTCATACTGCCGGGGTTGGTGCCAGTAAGGTCCATAGAGCAGAGGCGGAAGATTTCTGGTAACTGGAGACCCCAAAATGGAAATTAGGTACATGCACTTGAGGTAAGGAGCTAGCGGGGGTGCCCTCCAGGGTGGGGATGGCCAAGACGGGAAGATGCGGGGGGTGGGGGGTGTGGATGCCCGGGGTAGGAGCAAATGTTAGGGCGGAAGCTGCAGGCTGAGAAGCCCGACAAGCCCTGAAGGAGAAAAGGAGCCGTGCCTCACCCCAGTGGAGGAGAGAGGTGGCTTTACCTGCAGCGGCTGTGGGGGGCCGGTTCGCCCCTCTCCCTGTCTCTCCAGCACCAGTTCCCCCTCCTCCTGTGCAACCTAACCTGATGCTCCTGCCCGCCCCGCGCCATCATTGGCTAGAGCGCACTGCCAGTCACCAAAAGCGAGAAGACGCAAAAGAGCGCAAAGGGCGGGACTATGAGGAGCTCCCTTCCCCCTCCCCCGCAGGTTAGGTTGAGAGCGCACGGAGAGGCCTATCCGGTTTCTAGGGCCGAGGCGAAGCCTGCAGCTTGCTTGAAAAAAGGGGGCTGGCCAGAGGAACAGTCTCATAGTACGCGAAACCAGTCCTGGGGATTAAATTCCCTACCATCCACACTGTATTCTTCACCCTAAAGAGCATAAACTTGGGAGGGAGGGTTCCGCGCTAGGCCAGCTCCGCCTCCCTCTGAATCCCCGGCCTTCTAGCAGCCCTGTCAACCCCTCTCCTGTAGTGACTACACTGTATCCCACTACCCAATAAAAGGGGCCAAATCTTCTTCCCTCCATCGTGGGAGTCAGCCCAGTTGGAATATGGGGCCTTTTAAAGCACTCTTTCTGCCACAACACGTAAGGCTGCCGCATTTTTGACACTCCGACCCTTCGATACCAATATGACTTTTTAGACAGTAATTCCTGGGGCCCTCTAACAATTCCCGACCCTTAGCCCCCTCGAAACAAACACTCCTTACCCTCTAAACTCGGTTTCCTGTTCTCCCATCTCTTGAAACTCAGCCCATTTGACCTTTTAATCAGTGTCCACTTTGCGATGTCACTTGAAATCACTCTAGTTCCCAGTGAGACTAGTCAACCCCAGAATGATGGTGTGCAAGCTTAAAAACACCAAAGTTTTTTTTTTTTTCTTTTTTGAGACAGAGTCTCACTTTGTCGCCCAGGCTGGAGTGTAGTGGTGCAATCTTGGCTCACTGCAACCTTCACCTCCCATGTTCAAGCGATTCTCTTGCCTCAGCCTCCCGAGTAGCTGGGATTACAGGTGCCTGCCACCACACCCAGCTAATTTTTGTATTTTCAGTAGAGACAGGGTTTTGCTATGTTGGCTAGGCTGGTCTCGAACTCCTGACCTCAAGTGATCCACCCACCCCGGCCTCCCCAAGTGCTGGGATTACAGGTGTGAGCCATCACGCCCAGTAAGTACACTGTTATTAAAAAGAGCAATTTGGCCAGGTGTGGTGATGGCTCATGCCTGCAATCCCAGCACTTTGGGAGGCCGAGGTGGGCAGATCGCTGGTACCCAGGAGTTTGAGACCAGCCTGGGCATTATAGTAAGACCTAGTCTCTTAAAAAAAAAAAAAAAAA
>NW_012122709.1:6659014-6665099 GCF_000951035.1 Colobus angolensis palliatus | reverse complement strand
AGATCAGCTTGGCCAACATAGTGAAACCCCATCTCTATTAAAAATACAAAAACTGGCTGGGAGTGGTGGCACCCACGGGTAGTCCCAGCTACTGTGGAGAGTGAGGCACGAGGATTGCTTGAATCCAGCAGTGAGCCAAGATCATGCCAATGCACTCCAGCCTGAGCAACAAAGTGAGACAAGGTCTCAAAAAAGAAAAAAAAAAAAGAAAAAAAAAAGGGCAGCTTATCTCCTGATCACTAGTTTCCTCTGAAAGTATCCTCAACATTAAAATCCTATTTTCTTATACTCTAAGGACACAAATTAGGAAAATCAATTTGCTTTAGATCTCCTATTTTTAAAGATCCTAGCATTACCACTGTCACTAAAAACACCTAATTACCACTCCTGTAAACAGCAATACTGTTTTCCCATTCACTGTGGCTCAAAACCTCAACAGTCTCTAAAACTTGCCCCTGTAGCCACCATCCAATCATTTGCCAAGTGTCACTTATTCTCTTACAATATATAACAAAGATTTTGGAGCTGCCAAAGACTCTGTCAACCTTCTTAGTGTATAATGAGAAAACTGAGGCTTAAAGAGTTGAATGTTTGACTATGAAACTAAGTGGCAAGTTAGGATTCATACATCTGACTCCTATTTCTACTGCCATCTCCCTTACTTAAGTAGTCGCTTGTATACGAGAAAAGCCTCATAAATAATCTCTCTACTCACCCTACTAATCCATTCTGCAACCAGATTAATATCCTAAAACACAGAATGGCCAAATCAGACTCGTGCTTGAAAATTTTCAAAGGCTCCCAATTACTTAAGACAACATCTTATCTTTCCAGGCTTATTTTCCACTATTTGTCTACATATACTTGCTAGCCAAAAAAATGACAAATTACTATTGTCATATTTTTTCTAATCTGAGCCTAATATTGCTGCCTTCAAATTACACACATCTTTGTTTCTTTGCATTACCAAAATCTTACTTACTGTCCTCTAAGTTCAACATCAAATGCCTCTTAATTTATTACTTCAACATGTATTGAGTACATAACATGCCAAGTAATCTGCTAGTATTAGGGATCCAAAAACAAATAAGACATAATCCCTACCCTCAACTCACAGTAAGTAAGAGTGCATTTGTGTATGTATGTGGGAAGAGGGTAAAGAGTAGGCAGTATGACAATAGTGACAAATAAAAACAATTATAATACAAGGTGATACATTCAATAAAACCAGCAGGGGCTTAGTAGTTTCTTTTTTATGTTGTCGGGTTTTTTTCTTGGGAAAGAGTCTCACTCTGTTGCCTAGGCTGGAGTGCAGTGGTGCGATCTCGGCTCACCGCAACCTCTGCCTCTTGGGTTCAAGCGATTCTCCTGCCTCAGCCTCCTGAGTAGCTGGAATGACAGGTGTCCACCACCATGCCCAGCTAATTTCTGTATTTTTAGTAGAGATGAGGTTTCACCATGTTGGCCAGGCTGGTCTTGAACTCCTGACCTCAGGTGTTCCACCCGCCTCAGCCTCCCAAAGCATTGGGACTACAGGCGTGAGCCACTGTGTCCAGCCAAGGAAGTAGTTTCTTAAACAATGAAGAAAGGTTACCAGGTGGAAGGGAAAGGTGGGCTGTAAGAAAGGGATATTCAGGCAACAGGGACAGTAAGGGGAAGGCAAAACAAAGCACAGCAATGAGAAACAGCATGAGACATGTAGAGGAAACTCTAGTTCTGTAGTTCAGCCTTGCTAAAGTGTAAATCGCAAAGAAGGAACTGGATGGAGACGAAGTTGAAGGGATAGGTAAGGGCCAGAGCGTGGAGAGCCTTGAATAACATATTAAGACATTTTCTTACAGGTGGATTAGGAGCCACTGAAACATGGAATAACGTAATCAGAATTACATGTTGTTTAGCTAACTCTGGCTTTAGGGGGTGAGAGGAAACAGGACACAGAAGCAGTTAGGAGGCTGTTACAAGAGACCAGAAAGGAGTTGTATGGTGAATATTTGCTGGGGTTTTTTTTTTTCTGCTCAGCAATCAAAAGGCCCCTTCCTATATTTTCCACGGAAAGCTGGATCTTATCTCCCCATATGGAGCCTGGAGCCTGGGGAGATAGGGCTCAATCACCTCCTCCCCTTCCTAGCAAAGAAGAAGTATGCCTGCACACTACCTAGGCTACTTTAAGTGGATACTCCTGCTGGGGAAGTCTTGACTTTGCAGGAGTAATGCAAAGACCCAGGACCAACCAGTTAGACAATATTTGGCAATGGCAGACACTAGAGTCCAACTGTAGCATCCTATATAGACTGGTCAGCGGTGTGACCTTGACCTTCTCTTTGGTCTTCCCTCCTTTGATTTCATATCATTCTTTAAACCAGGTTCTCTAACATTCCCATTACTTTTTTGAGCCATTCCATAGCCTTCCAATAAATTTTCTTTCTGCTTAAGTTAGCCAAAAGATGATTCCTGTTGTTTGCAACCAAGAATCCTAACACAATGATTAGGGCCTAAATTATAGCAACATGGTTCAGAAGATAGTGATGGAATTTTTTATTGGCCTTTTGCTAAGATCAAGTTTTAAAAATCATAATGGGAGGGAAACGACAGAGCCAGAAACACTTAGGGGATAAAAAATCAGTAGAACCTGGAGTTCAGAGGGAAAGAGGAATAGTTTAGCCATATCAAAAATGAGCTGCCTATATAGTATGTTAAGTAGTGACATTCAGTAGGAGGTTGATGTATGAGTCTAAAAGTCCGGCTTGGAGATAGATTTTGATAGTTATTTGCAACTAAGTGGTAGCTGTAAAAGTGGAGATTACCCAGGGAATGTGAAGAGCAGACCAAGGATAAGAAAAACTGCAAGGCTGGGAGGCCAAGGCTGGAGAATTGCTTGAGCCCAGGAGTTTGAGATCAGCCTGGGTAACAAAGGGACACTGTTTCTACAAAAAAAACCAAAAAATTTAATTAGGGCGGGTGCAGTGGCTCATGCCTGTAATCCCAGCGCTGGGAGGTGGAGGCAGGCGGATTGCTTAAGTCCAAGAGTTCAAGACCAGCCTGGGCAACATGGTGAAACCCTGTCTCTACAAAAAATACAAAAATTAGCCAGGCCTGCGACACAGGCCTATAGACCCAGCTGTTTTGAGGGGTGAGGCAGGAGGATTGCCTGAGCCCAGGAAGCTGAGGTTGCAGTGAGTCAAGACTGTGCCACTGTACTTTAGCCTGGGCAACAGAGTCTGACCCTGTCTCGAAATAAAATTAAAAAAAAAAAATGAACCAGGCATGGTGGCACATGCTGTGGTCTCAGCTACTTGGGAGGCTAAGGCAGGAGGACTGCTTAAGGCTGCAGTGAGCCAAGTTCATGACACTGCATTCTAGCCTGGGTGACAGAGACTCTATCGGAAAGGAGAGAAGAGAGAGGGGAGGAGAAGGGAGGAGAGGAGCAGGGAGGGGAGGAGGGGGAGAAAGGAAAGAAAGGAAGAAAGAAAGAGAACAACTGCACAAATATTGTTGGGAGAGACAAGAGAATGTTAATGTCTGTGAAGAACTGGAGAACCCATATCCATTCCGAAGAATGTAGCTGCAATTCACCTCTAATTAAGTCCTGCCAAATGGAAACACATATCCAAGGTTGAAAGAAAACTTCAGATTTTCCAAAAGCTAGAAATGTAGAGTTTTATGTAAAATCTTTTAGGTTTTGACTGTAAATAACTATTTTTTTAAGAAAACTAAACACTATGCAGGATAAAGAAAACACTTAGCTAGGCCGGGCGCGGTGGCTCACGCCTGTAATCCCAGCCCTTTGGGAGGCTGAGGTGGGCGGATCATGAGGTCAGGAGATTGAGACCATCCTGGCTAACACAGTGAAACGCCATCTCTACTAAAAATAGAAAAAATTAGCCAGGCGTGGTGGCAGGCGCCTGTAGTCCCAGTTACTCAGGAGGCTGAGGCAGGAGAATGGCGTGAACCCGGGAGGTGGAGCTTGCAGTGAGTCGAGATTGCGCCACTGCACTCCAGCCTGGGTGACAGTGTGAGACTCTGTCTCAAAAAAATAAATAAATAAATAAAAAGAAAAAGAAAGAAAACACTTAGCTGGAGACCCAACTGAGATTTTTAGTGGGGTGAGAAAAGCTGAGGAGGAACCCAGGAGAACATCAGAAATTAAGAATCAGAATAACGCCTTCTTAAGCAGGTAGGGAAAAAACAGCTAGAGAAACAAGACAGTGCAGTGTCACAGAGGCACAGAGTAGAGATTTGCAGGGGAAGAGTGATCAATTACATCAAACAAAGCAAAAATGTCCAACAATATAAGACCTTTAAAATGTCCACTGGATGTAATAATTGAAAGCCTTTCTGATACCTACTTTCCACTGTCAAACCAGAAGTAATCTGTCCATGTGAGTTTTCATAGCATTATGTGTAGTCCTCTTTTAGGATAAGTATCTTTTACTTTATATTTTACTTACATTTGTACATGGAATAATGAGCTTTGAAGTCCAAGGGACCTGGGTTCAAATTTCTGTCCCATCAAGAAAATTAACTTTTCTGAGTCTAGCTCATTCCTCTACATAAAGTGGATAACAGTATTAAGTTACAGGGACATTTATGAGGATTAATGAAACAACAGGCACAGTATTTGACACATAACTGCTAAGTCCTAGTAGGTACTCGACAAATGTTGTTGGATAAATTGGAAAAGAAATTGTTTTTGCCAATATCTGTACCTAGCATATAGTAATCAGCCTGAGAGAGGATCACTACCTAGATTAATGGCCTCCAAAATAGTTTAGCTTCAGATGGCTAATACCTATGAGCTTGAGTGCACACTCTAGCTCTCTCTCCCTTTATATTAAATCTAATTTAAGGTGAACAGGAATAGCTACATTCTAGATGCTAGAGTCTGAAGATCATGTTCAACTAAATGGCTTTGGTCAGCCTAAGCCTGTTCTAGATGTTCTATGTCACTAGTATCCAATTTTGAGTGGTGAGACTTCACACTCTAAAGGATCCAAGGAAGGGTCATAAAAATTGCAAAAACACTACTCTCACCCTCAAATGTATTTTTTTCCCATGGCTTACAGGACACCACACTTTTCAAGTTTTCCTTCAATCTATGTAACCACTGTTTTTTTTTTAAACCATTTATTTGCTACTTTTTTCCTATACCACCCCTTTAACTGAAGTTCACTTTGGTCCTAGGCCTTCTTTTCATTCTATACTTCCTTTTCAAGGATGTCTAATTCCAATACATCACCTCAATTATTATTATTTTCTTCAATAAATTATATGCTTATGTCTCTCACATCTCTGGGCAAGATGTCACCTTTGAACTTTAGATCTGTATATCCCTCTGCTTACTCCATAGTTTTTCTTGGTAGACTCTCCAGTTCCCCCATCCTCATTCCACCACCACATGTGCACATACACAAACTGGTAATCATTCTCCAGCATCTCCTATCCAGTCATGGTTGCACAGACCAGAAACCTACCTTACTACCCGTACCCAGTATTTTAAATTCCCACCTTTACCTCCTAAATATCCCTCAAATCCATCTACTTCTGCCTTTATTACCCTTTGGCTCAAAAGATGGCTCAATTTACCATCTTCATTTCCCTGGACTATTGCAATTACCTTCTAACTGGTTCTCTTCCATTCTGCCACTTTAATTCTTATTTATCCTTCAGAGCTCATTTCAACAAAAAGTTGGGCCAGGCGCAGTGGCTCACGCCTGCAATACCAGCACTTCGGGAGGCCGAGGCGGGTGGATCATAAAGTCAGGGATGCAAGACCTGCCTGGTCAAGATGGTGAAACCCTGGCCGGGTGTGGTGGCTCACATCTGTAATCCCAGCACTTTGGAGACTGAGGCAGGTGGATCACCTGAGGTCAGGAGTTCAAGACTAGCCTGGACAACATGGTGAAACCCCATCTCTACTAAAAACAAATTTAAAAAAAATTAGCCAAGCATGGTGGTGTGCGCCTGTAATCCCAGCTACCTGGGAGGCTGAGGTGGAAGAATTGCTTGAACCCGGGAGGCAGAGGTTGCAGTGAGTCAAAATCGTGCCACTGCACTCCAGACTGGGCGACAGAGCAGGAGTCGGTCT
>NW_012122709.1:6652877-6658330 GCF_000951035.1 Colobus angolensis palliatus | reverse complement strand
GAGGGCAGTGACACCATCTCGGCTTGCTGCAACCTCTGCCTTCCAGGCTCAAGCAATTCCTCTGCTTCAGCCTCCCAAGCAGCTGGGACAACAGGCACACGCCACTATGCTCAGCTAGTTTTGCATTTTTGGTAGAGATGGAGTTTCGCCATGTTGCCCAGACTGGTCTGGAACTCCTTGGCCTCAAGTGATCGGCCGGCCTCAGCTTCCCAAAGTGCTGGGATTACTCTGGCATGAGCCACAGCTCCTGGCCTCTTACTTACTTTTCTTAACAAGACGAAAATAACTATCTCTATTTCACAGAGTAGAAACTGAGGTACAAAGAGATAATACCTTGCCCAATATCCTACAGCTAGTGAAAAGTGGTACCAGATTCAAATTTAGGCAGTGTAGCTCCAGAAAACACATTCTTAACCACTGTACTATACTATGCTCTAGGTTACATGCCCCATTATAAATTCTTTTATAACATCCAGTACTTCTCCTTTGTTGTAGAGATTGAATAACTGATTATATAATTGTTTGACGTCTACTCCCTCTCCCCCATTAAAATTCAAGTTCCACAAGGGTAAGGGCTCGCGTATGGCTTGTCCATTACAGTATTCCCTTTGCTTATCGGGTGATAATGGGCATTCAGTGTATTTTTGTTGAAGGAATGCACTGAACTTCTAGTCGAAGGTGTGTGGGAGAGAGGTTTCTGAACCAAAGCAATGGCTTTCCTCACTCAGACTGCATGACAGCAAAAGGGCAGTAGCACAGTTTCCTATTAGAAACATTCAGAAGAAGTATCATAAAATCACAAGCACCTTCACTTTTTAGTAGCTGTAGCAGACACAGCTTTTACATAGAGCAAAAGGGGTTGTATGGCACTACACATAAAAGACTGTTTTTTAGAGTGAGGTACTCGCTGTTGACAGTAATGAAATGTTAGTTACCCCGTTAGGTTTAGGACTATAATGCCTCAATGGTGACCAATTCCAGCTGTGGTCAGAAGTGAATGGATGATACTATATCCTTTTTTTTTTTTTGAGACAGGGTCTCCCTCTGTTGCCCAGGTTGGAATGCAGCAGCACAATCTCGGCTCACTGCAACCTCCTCCAGGGTTCAAGCGATTCTCCCACTTCAGCCTCCTGTGTAGCTGGGATTACAGGCACGTACCACCATGCCTGGTTAATTTTTGTATTTTTAGTAGAGACGGGGTTTAACCATATTGGTCAGGCTTCTCTCAAACTCCCGACCTCAGGTGATTAACCCGCCTCAGCCTCCCAAATTGCTAGGATTACAGGTGTGAGCCATTGCGCCCGGCCGGATGACACTATATCCTTATGACTCAAAAACAGAGCATGGATTCTTTTCTTTTTTTCTTTTTTTTCTTTTTCTTTTTTTTTTTTTTGAGACAGAGTCTCGCTCTGTTGCCCAAACTGGAGTGCAGTGGCCGGATCTCAGCTCACTGCAAGCTCTGCCTTTCGGGTTCACGCCCTTCTCCTGCCTCAGCCTCCCGAGTAGCTGGGACTACAGGCGCGCGCCACCTCGCCCAGCTAGTTCTTTGTATTTTTTTAGTAGAGACGGGGTTTCACCGGGTTAGCCAGGATGGTCTCGATCTCCTGACCTTGTGATCCACCCGTCTCGGCCTCCCAAAGTGCTGGGATTACAGGCTTGAGCCACCGCGCCCCGCCCCCTTTTCTTTTTTTCTAAGTCAACCTCATTGTACATTTTTTTCCCAGTAAAATCCTCAAGTTTTGGCTTAAGTCTGAAAACAGAAAATAAGAGCCTAATCTTTGTGGAACATTAGACTTAGGTCAAGTTTGGACTGGATCTGGAGAAGCTGCTCTTCACTGGCTCATGGTCACTAAGGTGAAAATAATACTCTGTATTCTAGATGAGAAATCTCTAACCGGGCCAATGTTCACCTTATACTACCACTTTTGGGGATCCAACATAGTAACAATATATATTAATTTAGGTAACAGATTCCTGTCCTCTTCATGCTCCCCCACATGCATTCCTGCATGCCCTATTTTAACTGAGCCAAGTACACATAAATGTGTTCAGTCTAATAAAAAATAAAAATATTTACTTAATTCAACCAGAGGCTATAAGGAATTGTTTTCACTGCAACAATTATGCTAAAAGAGTATGTGTGGGAGGAGAAACATCATAAAGCACTGTTATTATCAGACTTGTGCCTAAAAACTGACCCCAGTGACATGGGATTCATGAAATTTTAATGGGCTAAACTAACTTGCATTGGCTAAAAAAGTGAGTTACATGCAAGACTGACCAAGTCATTTTCCCCTGCACAGCTTAAAGTATTTCACATAATCTTATCTTCAAAATAACTAAGTTAAATAAAAGAAACAAACTATTTATTCTTTTCCCTTTTAACAGAGATACAAAGACAAAACTAAATTTTACATTCTCAAGGTTCTACAATTGCTAAAGGCACAGCTTTAACAGGCTACTGAATACCTACCTACCTGTCTAGTGTTCTGGTCAAAGACAGTTTGCACACAGGGGTCAGCACTGAACTTTTTTTTTTTTTTTGAGATGTAGTCTCACTCAGTCGCCCAGGCTGGAGTGCAGTGGCTCAATCTCAGCTCACTGAAAGCTCCGCCTCACAGATTCAAGCGATTCTCCTGCCTCAGCCTCCTGAGCAGCTGGGACTACAGGCACGCCACCACACCCAGCTAATTTTTTTTTTTTTTAATTTTTAGTAGAGACGGGGGTTTCACCATGTTGGTACGGCTGGTCTCAAACTCCTGACCTCATGATCCGCCTGCCTCGGCCTCCCAAAGTGCTGGGATTACAGGCGTGAACCACCGTGCCCGGCCCAGCACTTAATTTTTAAAAGGAGGGAGGCTGGGCCGGGCACGGTGGCTCACGAATGCAATCCCAGTACTTTGTGGGGCCGAGGCGGGCGGATCACGAGGTCAGGAGATTGAGACCATCCTGGCTAACATGGTGAAACCCTCTTTCTACTAAAAATACAAACAATTAGCCGGGAGTGGTGATGGGCGCCACCTCCCACTACTCGGGAGGCCGAGGCAGGACAATGGTGGGAACCCCGGCGGCGGAGCTTGCAGTGAGACGAGATCGCACCACTGCACTCCAGCCTGGGCGACAGAGCAAGACTCTGTCTCAAAATAAATAAATTAATTAATTAAATAAATTAAAAGGAGGGAGGCTGGATAATAAATGGGGCTTTGAAGTCAGACCAGAGTTCCTTTTACTCTTGGTTGTGTTACCTAACCTCATAGTCTTTTTTTATTTTCTCTGTAAAATGAAACTAGCACCACATACATTTCAGTTATTCTAAAAATTAAAAGATAACATACAATGCTTGGCACATAGCAGGCAAATAAAAAGGAATTTATTATTCTCCATCCAATATTTTAAAACAGTTACCACTGAAGGCTTCTCTCAAAGCAAAATTACTCCTCAGAGACTTGGCAGAGCTGATCTGTTAGGTAGAATGGAGGGATACCGAAATAGATGTAAAAGTTTCACAATTATATGGCAGGACTGCTGGGCAGGATGAAAGCACTCCAGTACTACCGTGCTGAGAAAGCAGCACAAGTCTTTAACATCATAATCATGAAACAGATTTCAACCAGCACTTGTGATCTAGAGTCACATCCCAGGTAATTCAACTAATCACTTTTATGTTTGTAGGAATATGTCAGTGTCTATTTCTTAAGTATTCCATTTACTTCACAATACCTGCTTGTGGTAACTTTCAGTTTCCAACTGACTAGACTGTCCCTTGATAGTTCACATGCCCAGATCCAGCTTACTTAGTTTTTGACTCCCATGACTTTCAGGAGCGTAGTGAAAAGAAGTAACCATTGCTATACTATATATTTAAAATTTCATTTAAAAAAGGTCCCAGCAGCAGTCATATTTGTAAAACACACAAAAACACTACATTTTATAGGAAAATTGATATGCAAATTAAGGAAGAACTGACTAATGTGCCCCACACCCAGAAAGGGGGGAAAAACAAGAATGACTGGGTACTGAGTAGAAGAAATGAAAAATACTGAGTAAAAGTTCAATGTTCATGTAACTTGCTAGCCCCTATTCAAAAACCCACTAATTTGTGCAGCAGCAACAGAAAATGAAAAAAAAAAGATGAAAAAATTCAAAAATCCAGAAACACCTTACCATTCATACTGTTTACTTAGATATATGTGTATCTGATAAAATCATGTTTCATACACAAAATTCTGTTATGATTTGGGTCTATCTAAATAGGCAGCCAAACTATAGAAATCATTGGTTTCTTCTAGAACTAACCAAAAGAAATTCCCATATCACTAATATGACAATGTTCTTCTAAATAACCATGTCCCAAAGAAATAATCCCCAAGGATATAGTTCATCCCCAAAGTATGTAGTGGAAGAAAAAAAGAAAGCAGGAAATTCCAAAGGTTTCTGTAATAACACAAGAGACAATTTGAGAAACCTTAAACATTTTACAACTCTCAGCTGAGCACTGTGATAAGGGCCGGCCTATAACCCCAGCTACTTGGGAGGCTGAGACGGGAGGATTACTTGGGCCAAAAAGTTTGAGGCTGCAGTAAGCTATATAATTGCACCACTGCACTCCAGCCTACATAACAAACAGAGTAAGATCCTGTCTCTTAAAAAAGACAAAAACAAACAAAGCAAAAACAGAAAAAAAAGAAAAAAAATGTGTAAGACCTTATAGCTGTTGAGTATTCTTCTCTCAAATAAAATTAAAAATTCAGTTACTATATATCCTGTATTGGAAAGCTACGGACATAGTCTTAGAAGAATTACAGACTCTGAAAACAAAAAGGTGTTATTAGGAAATTACTAATCACTGGAATATTGAGACACTACCCAAAGGATTGGCACTATCACATTTAAGGTGCTAACATACAAGGGAGCAATGAAGCACAGTCCTGGTAAATTATCTGGTAATTTCAGTAGCATGCTATTTAATTATCTTTTTAAAATAAATAAACAACAAATAAAATGAAGTCATATACAATAAATATCTATGGACATATTAATATATTAATATACAAAGGAAAGAAAATCAGCGATATTTCACTTCTTAAAATGACAAGGTCAACTCTTTCTTAATAATTACACATAACAGTAAATCATAGTTCTGAAAACTCTTTCCAAACAAACTAGTGAGAATATACTACAGGAGAATCTGAATTTGAAGAGGCTAGAATATTGTCTAAGATCCCTACACTGCTCCACTGCTTAAAATATATTTCTGGATCTCTCCCTGCTGAAGACTAATGTAAAAGTAATTATCAGCCAGGCACAGTAGCTCACGCCTATAATCCCAGCTCTTGGGGAGGCAGAAGCAGGAGGATAGCCCAGGAGTTTGAGACCAGCCTGGCCAACATAGTGAAACCCCGTTTCTACTAAAAACACAAAAAATTAGCTGGGCATGGTGGCACGCACCTATA
>NW_012122709.1:6633224-6651647 GCF_000951035.1 Colobus angolensis palliatus | reverse complement strand
CCTGGCCAACATAGTGAAACCCTGTCTCTACTAAAAATACAAAAAATTAGCCAGGCATGGTGGCACATGCCTGTAACCCCAGCTACCACTTGAACCCAGGAGGCAGAGGTTGCAGTCAGTCGAAATCACGCCACTGCACTACAGCCTGGGTGACACAGTGAGACTCGTCTCAAAAAAAAAAAAAACTTCATACAACAACTTCATTACATAGAAATACAACTGTCAGCCGGGCACAGTGGCTCACACCTGTAATCCCAGCACTTTGGGTAGCTGAGATGGGCCGATCACGAGGTCAGGAGTTAAAGACCAGCCTGGCTAATATGTTGAAACCCTGTCTCTACTAAAAATACAAAAATTAACCGGGTATCGTGGTGCACGCCTGTAGTCCCAGCTACTCGGAAGGCTGAGGCAGAAGAATCACTTGAACCTGGGAAGCGGAGCTTGCAGTGAGCAGAGAGAGCACCACTGCATTCCAGCCTGGGTGACAGAGAGGGACTCTGTCTCAAAAAAAAAAAAAAAGAAATACAACTGTCAGGCTGGGTGTGGTGGCTCACACATGTAATCCCAGCACTTCGGGAGGCCAAGGTGGGAGAATCACTTGAGCCGAGGAGTTCAAGACCAGCCAGGGCAAGATGGCAAAGACCCCCGTCTCTTAAGAAAGAAACACAACTCTCATTTGGGTACTAGGTACCAAAGAAAGACCACATCTTGAACATTAGGGTCCCTTTACATTCCCTAAAAGGTTTCAGTTAAACAGAAGCAAAAATGTACAATGTCAGCGAATTAAGCAAAAAGGAAAGTGCAAAAAATCACAGGAAGATGAAAAGTTCACCAACTTGGAGAGGCAAAAGAATAAAAGATCATAGATGATGAAAGAGGGGATATAAATAAAGTGAGATAAGAAACATGATAGTCTATCAATGAATCAAATGCTAAAGGTAAAATAGTAAATATTATACCACAATGGTCACAGTAATGTAAGGACAGGTCATGCAAAAACCTGCAGATCAAGGACTTGCTCAAATGCAACTCCAGAAGTAGGGTGACTTCTAGAGATGAAAGTGGAGACTCAGAGAAATGTTTGTCTTCTGTTTTCCTCACAAGTATTAGGCTCAATGTAAGCTCAGAACATAGCTTAACTTCTTCAGAGCTGTAGACAAACAGCTCACTAAAGTATTTAATATTCATCTGAATGTTACAGTCCTTTCACAGACGAGAATACCAAATTTTATTTCTTCAGTAAGCAAACACCGTTTTGACACCCACAAATTAATCTTATGTGGTAGTTTTGCTTAGAAAAGTGGCTCATGCCTGTAATCCCAGCACTTCGGGAGTCTGAGGCAGGAGGATCACAAGATCAGAAGTTCAAGACCAACCTGGCCAATACGGTGAAACCCCGTCTCTACTAAAAAAAAAAAAAATTAGGCAAGTGTGGTGGCGGGCACCTGTAATCCCAGATACTCGGGAGGCTGAGGCAGGAGAACTGCTGGAACCTGGGAGGCAGAGGTTGCAATGAACCCAGATCGTGCCATTGCACTCCAGCCTGGGTGACAGAGCAAGACTCCGTCTCAAAAAAAAGAAAACTGACAAAATCAAAAGAGAAGATGCACAGGACAGATCAAACATGGAGAATACAAAAACTGTTCAAGTACTCATACATTGTTCCATTATATCCCTTATCCCAATCCATTACTCCTTTGCTATTTCATTCTCGACGTGTCGCCCAGGCTGGAATGCAATGACACGATCTTGGCTCACTGCAATCTCCACCTCCAGGGTTCGAGCGATTTTCATGTCTTGGCCTCCCATGTAGCTGGGACTAAAGGCGCACGTGACCATGCCCCGCTAATTTTTTTTGTATTTTTTGTACTTTTAGAGACGGGGTTTCACCATGTTGGTTAGGCTGGTCTCGAACTCATGACTTCAAGTGATCCGCCCGCCTCCACCTCCCAAAGTGCTGGGATTACAACCGTGAGCCGCGGCGCCTAGCCCACTATTTCAGTTTTAAACCTTCTCCCAAGCCTGTCTCTTCACACATGCCTACTCTCTCTTTGGCCAATGTCTTTCACTTGCCTTCAGATCCACTGGCACGCCTCTCCTGTAGCAGAAGGTCTTCTTACATGGAAAATGTTTTTCTTATCATAACTCTTTTTTTTTTTTTTTTTTGAGGCGGAGTCTCGCTCTGTCGCCCTGACTGGAGTGCAGTGGCCAGATCTCAGCTCACTGCAAGCTCCGCCTCCCGGGTTTTACGCCATTCTCCTGCCTCAGCCTTCGGAGTAGCTGGGACTACAGGCGCCCGCCACCTCGCCCGGCTAGTTTTTGTATTTTTAGTAGAGACGGGGTTTCACCGTGTTAGCCAGGATGGTCTCGATCTCCTGACCTCGTGATCCACCCGTCTCGGCCTCCCAAAGTGCTGGGATTACAGGCTTGAGCCACCGCGCCCGGCCCATAACTCTTTTTTTAAGGGTTGGGATAATTCCAAAGTACTTGAAATAAGTTTCTCACATCTTGCTCTATGAGGTTGCCTAGCATTTGTTCTGAAACCTATTGGGTGACCAATACAAAAGAAATTCCTAAGCAGAAAACATGATCTAATTAACTAACACAGGACACTATCCAAATCACAAACTCACTTGCGATATGGAATGTGCCCCATACCAGATGACTTCAGCAGATGCTAACCTAGGCTGAGAATCCTTGCCTGAGTCGACAAACTCAGAAAAGCATGGAGATGAAACGATCTGTAGACACTGGTGTGATGGTAGAGGATGGAGCAGACACTGATAAGGCAGCTCCCCTGGCTTGTGTTTGGGGCGCTCCGCTCTTTATTCTTTAATAGAAAAAGACAGAGTTCTAAATCTCTGCCTATGGCTCACTTTGCTTAGCCATACAAAAGAGATCGGTCCACTATATACCTTTTCTGTGAAGACCCTAATCACTTCAAGACTGTCGCTTAAAAAGCAAGAGACTGCTGCATTTGCACAGCTTCTGCAGGGAAATTCCCTGCGACACTAGAGACAGGTAAATAAAGAAACTGCATTCGCTCCAAGGCAGGGGGAGGGGTCTTCTATCAGTGAAGTAAACCAGTGAGTTCTGCAGACCTGTCAAGGAAGATGCAAGGCTTGAGCTCCTGTCTTCCCACCATCTCTAAACATTCTCCAACAGCCTGCTCTTCACTCCCAGGAGACCCACAGAACTTACACCTGAGAATAAGTAAAAATCTGCATACGCTTACCCCATGCTTTCCTACCCACCTTTATTATTAAAATACAGAAGAAAAAAGAAACATAAAAAGAAGTAGAAAACCCTAACCACCGATTTCTGAATCCAAAGTATGGAGTAACCCAAACGGGGCCGGGGAGTTTTCCCTTCTCTGAAGAGAGGAGAACAAGGCGCCGCCTCCAATCTACACTACGCCCAGTAATGCAATGACAAGCCCTAAAAACTCCACAGCGTCCCAGGCAGTCCCTCGCGGCTCGGCCCGGCTCGGACCCCGCGGCCCGGCAGCCACCCTCTCCCCCGACCTCTCACAAAGGAGACTGGTTCAGTCCGGAGCATCACCCCGCACCTGATCCCTCACAACTGGGGGGCGAGCAGGGGGTGGAAGAGAGAGGAGGAGGAGTTACTTAAATCAAATCTCTGAGAGCCTCAGCTTTTGCTGACTCCTGGCCCAGCACTGAGGAGCGAGTGTGAGCGGGAAGCTTACCTGTGCAAGTCCTGGTGCTTCCTTTCCAGGCAGTGTTTCAACTCACCCTCTCCGAGAACAAGGCGCCTTCCGGCGGAGCATGGCCAGCCCTCGCCTCAATCTAGCTTGCTAGTAGTCCATTCTCCCCAGGCTCCGCCCCCCTGCGCTCCCATCCGCCAATGGCAGCACCGAAGCCCGGCCTCTTCCAGCGAGCTAATGTGAGCGCCATCCAGGAAGTCTCTTGAGAGTGGAAGGTCCTAGGAGGATGAGACGGGTACGTAGGCGACCACAAATATGCCTGATTGAAAATAAAATCTGGCGGCGGCTCGCCTGACGGCTCAGTTCACAGGCGACCAGGCCCCTCGGCATCTATTTTTGACCCCCGCCATTGGGGGCGCTCTGAACTAAAATAACACTTAGTTACCTACTTCTGGGAAGCCATCTTGGCTCAGACTCGGGGACTGGGTGAGAGTGCTTAAAGAATCTGAAGCCCCTGTCGGCGTTCTGTCCGACCGAACATACTCTCTGTGTACACTCAGGATGCCCCTCAGTCACGACGTGAAACCCTTGGCCGTATGTGGTTACGGGCAACCACCACCATCCTCTCACTTAACTGTAGGAGTAAAGCAATTTTAACAAATCGAATAAGCAAAAATTAATTCTTCTAATGACAGTGAAAGTTACAGTTTCCTAGGGTAATCCTTTATGGCCAGCTCACTCAAAATATCAGGACATGTATCTATTCTAGGTGCTACTAATCTTTATGATTCACTGCAAATTTTCCAGTAGGGGCACTGTGAATCAGTTGGAAATCAAGAACAGGGCTTAAGGAGGAATTCCTTTTTAATTTTTTTGAGACAGAGTCTCGCTCAGTCACACAGGCTGGAGTGCAGAGGGGCGATCTCGGCTCACTGCAACCTCTGCCTCCCGAGTTCAAGCAATTCTCCTGTCTCAGCCTCCTGAGTAGCTGAGACTACAGTCGCACACCACCACACCCAGGTAATTTTTGTATTTTTAGTAGAGACAGGGTTTCGCCATGTTGGTCAGGCTGGTTTCAAACTCCAGACCTCAAGTGATCCGCCCACCTCGGCCTCCCAAAGTGCTGGGATTACGGACGTGAGCCACCATTCTCGGCCAAGAAATCTCTTTTTTAAAGTTGTGAGTGAGGGAATCCTTCCAGATTATTAATTTCTCAAGGAGTAACATAATTGCATGGTACTACATAGTGGGAGCTCAGAGCCATTAAGGAGTCATATGAGTGATAAGACTTGGCCTTAAACTGGGCACAGTAGCTCACGCCTTTAATCCCAGCACTTTGGGAGGCTGAGGCGGGTGGATTGCCTGAGGTCAAGAGTTCGAGACCAGCCTGGCCAACATAGTGAAACCCCGTCTCTACTAAAAATACAGAAAAAAAAAAAATTTAGCCAGGCGTGGTGGCAGGCACTGGTAATCCCAGCTACTCGGGAGGCTGAGGCAGGAGAATCGCTTGAACCCGGGAGGTGGAGGTTGTAGTTAGCCGAGATCTCACCACTGCACTCCAGCCTGGGCAACAAGAGTGAAATTCCATCTCAAAAAAAAAAAAAAAAGACTTGGCCAAATCCATTTCCTTGTGTATCAAAATCTGTCAGTCAAGACGGGTGCGGTAGCTCACGCCCATAATCCCAGCACTTTGGGAGGCCGAGGTGGGTGGATCACCTAAGGTCGGGAGTTCAAGACCAGCCTGACCAACATGGAGAAACCCTGTCTCTACTAAAAATACAAAATTAGCCGGCTGTCGTGGCACATGCCTGTAGTCCCAGCTACTCGGGAGGCTGAGGCAGGAAAATTGCTTGAACTCGGGAGGCGGAGGTTGTGGTGAGCCGAGATAGTGCCATTGCACTCCAGCCTGGGCAACAGAGAAACTCCATCTCAAAAAAAAAAAAAAATCTGTCAGCTAAATTCTCTCCTGGCTACTGCTGCCATTATATCAATTTGATGTTAGTATTAAGATTTATTAGAACAATGTGTCTGTAAATGCATATACAGATATAACCTCAATAGTTTCTAGGATGAGTCTATTATTCATCTGGTACAGAACAGACCTGTCATCAAAGGAGCTATAGATATTATGGAAAGGGGAGCAGGTGTGCCTGAACCAATTTCTGCTACCTACACTGATCTTAGTATGATTTCCAATGGTCTTGGCCTTCAAAAACCAAAGGACATTGGTAAAACTATAGAAGGAAAAAAAAAAAAGTGGACATTATTTCATAACTACCATTCTTCATATGGGGTGGGAGATCCACTTTTTATAATTCTTCATGACCACTTCAGTCAAAATACAGATCATGATTTTACCCAGATACTTTTTTTCTCATGCTTCCCTTACAATTGGTGCAATACCCAAGTACAGAAAGTCATAAGTTGGCTTGGATAATAGAACAAGATATGGGCATTAATATTAAAAAACTGTGCTCCAAAATACCAAAATGGTATCCTTTATTGACTCTGAAAGCAGTAGCTCTAGGCAGAATGCTGTCTTTGACCAATGTTCTTTTTTTTTTTTTTTTTTTTTTGAGACTGAGTCTTGCTCTGTCGCCCGGGCTGGAGTGCAGTGGCCGGATCGCAGCTCACTGCAAGCTCCGCCTCCCGGGTTCATGCCATTCTCCTGCCTCAGCCTCCCGAGTAGCTGGGACTACAGGTGCCCGCCTCCTCGCCCAGCTAGTTTTTTGTATTTTTTAGTAGAGACGGGGTTTCACCATGTTAGCCAGGATGGTCTCGATTTCCTGACCTTGTGATCCGCCCGTCTCGGCCTCCCAAAGTGCTGGGATTACAGGCTTGAGCCACCGCGCCCGGCCTGACCAATGTTCTAATCCTTCTCAATTGCTAAAGATTTTTTTGTGGGGTAGTTAAAAAAAAAAAATCTTCTGTACAGAAACCAGTTATTATTACTTCAGTTTTGTCCCAGAGGTAAGGAAGCAGGCTAACTCCAAATTCAACAGCTTCAAATCCTTTTTGGAATCAAGTAGGATTTTAAAAACAAAACAAAAGCATAACCAAAGCAATACCCCAAATGTCTTCCAACTTCCTGTGGTGCAATGTTAACTATTACTACTACTACTGGGGTCAGAATCTAGTACAAAATGAATCCCAAAGAGGCTTCTTCATTATCTTTGATTTAATTTCCTAAGAGGAGAGTATCTACTAATGTTTGGGATACAATCAGAAATGACACATGGAGTATGAACAGCTTTGATACATGCATATATTTAATAATGAAACAATTCATCAACAGCAAAAAGTAAGTAGAAAAATTCATGAGACCTCAGTGCTGTGGAAGAGAATGGGAAATCAAGGAAAAAAGATATATATAGCAACCAACCCAGAAGGCTGCATGATGAGTGAAGCAAAGGCAAATTTGGCTAAGAAACTATTATATGCTCTGAAAAGAGAATGGCTGGATAGGTACCCACTTATCTGACTGCTTACTAGCAGGTAGCCTTACTCTATGCCTCATGGAATAGAGGCAAAGAGCCACGGAAAGGTGGGAGGGGAGAAGGAAAAGAACAGTACAAAACCCAGGGTAAACAAATGAGAGGAGCAGAATTACAAAGAGAGGACTCAAGTCTTTTGTTTCCTTTAAAGTCTAAAATAAACCTTAGGTTTTTAAGTATGTCAGTCAAATTCAATGAACACATAATGAGTAGCACTAGGCACTGTAAAGGAATGATGGGGGAATGATTTATAAAAATAAAAGAATGACATGGATCCTGCTCTCAAAGAGCTTACAACTTATATGGAAAGACAAGGTTCCACACAAAAACAACTGCAAAACATATTTACATAATAACATACATAAAAATAAATATACATATATACATATGAATAACCAACATATGAAAACTAAGGAATATTGTGTTAATAATTGCTTAGAAGTACCTAAGTCTGTTACTAAAGAAAAAATTTTGGGACTTTTAAGTATAGTTAGTGGAGAGTAGGGCATGTGCACACATATGGAACTAGGAATAAATATGTCACATTCAGCAAGTAGATTAGCCTGATTGGAGTAGAAAGTCTAGTTCTAGTTAAGAAGGGAGTTTGATGAAACAGTAGAAGTCTATCTGGTGAAAGACACTACAATGTTAGATCTGGTCCCTAAAATAAAATGAATAGGGAACAAATGTTTTCTTTAGGTAATATTAGGTGGCCACATGTCCCTAACCAACTCCACTGCTCTTAAAAGTTTTGAAGTTACACTAAGAGATAGAAGCTAACAATAGGATAGTAGAGAAGTACTCAGTACTCTTGGGCAAGTAGAAGGAACTGCTTTCTACAAGAATTCTTAGGAAGTGACAAGTAGACCCCCAAAGGCAAGGAAGGAAAAAACGCAATGAAATTCTGAGGCAGAGGATCTATCAACCAAAGGCCAACCAGATCTGGGTATTTGCAAGTGTTCAAGCAGAATGTCCTTGACCCTAATTCTTAGTGGGGAGCAGACTGTATATGCTTATGAAATTATTTATTTAGGCCAGGCACAGTGGCTTACGCCTGTAATCCAGCACTTTGGGAGGCCAAGGTGGGCAGATCATGAGGTGAAGAGATCAAGATCATCCTGGCTGACATGGTGAAACCCTGCCTATACTAAAAATACAAAAATGAGCTGGGTGTGGTGGCACATGCCTGTAGTCCCAGCTACTCAGAAGATTGAGGCAGGAGAATTGCTTGAACCCGGGAGGTGGAGGCTGCAGTGAGCCAAGATCGTGCCAGGGCATTCCAGCTTGGAGACAGAGCGAGACTCCGTCTCAAAAATATATATGTATTTATTTATCGAGACAGAGTTTCGCTCTTGTTGCCCAGGCTGGAGTGCAATGGCGCAATTTCAGCTTAGCGCAACCTCTGCCTCCTGGGTTCAAGTGATTCTCCTGCCTTGGCCTCCCGAGTACCTGGGATTACAGGTATGCACCACCACACCCAGCTAATTTTGTATTTTTAGTTGAGACAGGGTTTCTCCATGTTGGTCAGGATGGTCTTGAATTCTTGACCTCAGGTGATCCCCCCACATTGGCCTTCCAAAGTGCTGGGATTACAGGCATGAGCCATGGCGCCCCACTGTGAAATTATTTTTTTTAACTACTGTGATAATCAACTTTGATCCTAACGATTTAAGAAATTAGTATAGGAGGATAAGAAGAACCCTAATCTATACGGAATGCTCATGTCCTTGAAGGAGGACAGGTCAGTAAGGGCCCAAATTCTCTCCTCGTCTTTAGGTGGAAAGGCAAACATCACACTTGAAAAAGAGGCTGCTCTCAGCCAAAGCAAGAAAGACCTCTTTCATTAAGCCTATTGATCTGAAGCTATTCCAGAAAGGAAAAAAAAAGTTCAAGCCAGATGTTCAGCAGCAGCCAGAGTTGGACCCTACGTCACGAGAGTTCCGCTGGGAGGCACTGGGTCCCACTGATGTTGAAATTGACTGTTGGGGCCCAATCTTGATGCCATTTGCCTGTAAAAGAAAAGAGGCAATAGTTCCCACCTCAGTGTTAAAGTGAATTAGAGAGAGGAGGGGGCTATCTCTGCTTGTATCCCAAGGTAGAAAGAAAAAAGAAAGGGGAGAAAGGAGAAATCATTAATTATATTTTCTAAAAGCAGATTTGACCTTGGCAGGTAACCAGGTGCCCTAGCCAGACTGATGTGGAACAAAAATCTATGACAGTAAGAATAAGATGACTACCTATGGTCTAAATATTCTAGTTGACTACAAATGGCTTTTGTGTACTTTTTTTTTCCTTGAGGAAATGAGGTCTCCCTACATTGCCCAGGCTGCAGTGCAGTGGCTATTCACAGGTATGACCAGCGTGCACTATAGCCTCAAACTTCTGGCCTCAAGCAATCCTGCCTCAGCCTCCCAAGTCGCTGAGACTACAGGTGCACCACTGCACCCCTGTGCTCATTTTAGAGACGGGGTCTCTCTTTGTTGCCCAGGCAGGTCTCGAAGTCCTGGCTTCAAGCAATCTTCCCAGCTCAGCCTCTCAAAGTGCTGGGATTATAAGCATGAGCCACCACACCTGGCCCCTGTGCTCATTTTTAGGGGACCATATTATACTTAAATGTCATAGCTATGTGCAGAATTAGGTTGTGATTAGGTAAGAGTGGAGGAGGCAAAGAGCAGAAGTAGCATATGATTCTTTTTGTTTTGTTCCAGAATTTGCTTTATAGAAATTACTCTCCTAAGCCATTATTAATTATACCTCCCTTATGTTCTAGAATAGTAAAAAACTGAGGTTGACAAGAAAATCTCCCATATTGTATAAGTCTTTTAGATCACCAATAATCTCTTTAAGCATTCTGGGTGTCAGACTTGAGGAAAACAGAAAATGATGACAGGTCTCTGTGTACCTAGATTTAAAAAAAAAAAAAAAAGGTTGAATTGGCAGAGCTTTTAAATTGTATAATGATAGATGGGGAATGTAAGCATTCCATTCTAGGGAACCTCTAGTTCTATTTAGAACAAACCAAAGTTAACTGCCAGCACTTCTACCCTTTCTTACCTCATTGTGGACATCAAATAAACCCTGTTGGATCTTCCTATATATTTCTTTGGCTGTGTTAATGAAGGCCTGAAAGAGACATAAATCATATCATCAGTCTCAAGTTCAGGTAGAGAAATGAGGGGAAGAGAATATTAATTATTATTCATATTTGAATTTCTAAGGTGAATTAGGAACCATTAGAAAACAGTAAAAAAGGCTGGGCGCAGTGGCTCAAGCCTGTAATCCCAGCACTTTGGGAGGCTGAGACGGGCGGATCACGAGGTCAGGAGATCGAAACCATCCTGGCTAACACGGTGAAACCCCATCTCTACTAAAAAAATACGAAAAACTAGCCGGGCGAGGAGGCTGAGGCAGGAGAATGGCGTGAACCCGGGAGGCGGAGCTTGCAGTGAGGCGAGATCGCGCCACTGCACTTCGGTCTGGGCGACAGACTCCGCCTCAAAAAAAAAAAAAAAAAGAAAACAGTAAAAAAACATAGATGGTTGGCTGGGCGCGGTGGCTCATGCCTGTAATCCCAGCACTTTGGGAGGCCGAGGCGGGCAGGTCACTTGAGGTCAGGAGTTCAAGACCAGCCTGCCCAACATGGTGAAACCCCGTCTCTACTAAAAATACAAAAATCAGCCAGGCGTGGTGATGCATGCCTGTAATTCCAGTTACTCAGGCAGCTGAGGCATGAAAATCGCTTAAACCCGGGAGCCCAGGTTGCAGTGAGCTGAGATCGTGCCACTGCACTCCAGCCTGGGCAACAGAACGAGACTCAGTCTCAACAAAACAAAACATAGAAGGTCCCCCAAATGTCCTTGTAAAAGCCATTAAGAGTGGTTTCACCGGGCGCGGTGCCTCACGCCTGTAATTCCAGCACTTTTGGAGGCCGAGACGGGCAGATCACAAGGTCAGGAGATCGAGACCACAGTGAAACCCCGTCTCTACTAAAAATAGAAAAAATAAGCCGGGCGCGGTGGCAGGCACCTGTAGTCCCAGCTACTTAGGAGGCTGAGGCAGGAGAATGGCGTGAACCCGGGAGGCGGAGCTTGCAGTGAGCTGAGATCGTGCCACTGCACTCCAGCCTGGGGGAACAGAGCAAGATTCTGTCTCAAAAAAAAAGAGTAGTTTCAAAAAAAAAAAAGGGATTATGTGGTATTCTGGTACTGACCCAAGATGCTCCTAGGCTGGCACCTGCTACAAATAATACAAACACACTCTATTCTCCACTAGTTACTGAAGATACCATCAATACCAGGCCTAGGAATGACTACAGTAGAATCCATTAGACACTCCAACCAGAGTGATTTACTAGTAACAAGTGTGGTGTCTAATTCACACTTGCCAACTAATATTACCCAAAGCAAAAGTAAAACCTTGGGAATCAGGGTAAAAGAAAATGGGACAATTCCTTTAAAAGGAATGAGACAAGTAGTCACTATGACCACAAGACATCCTTTCCCTTTTTTTTTTTTGGAGATGGAGTCTCGCTCTGTTGCCCAGGCTGGAATGCAGTGGCAGGATCTCGGTTCACTACAACCTCTGCCTCCTGGGTTCAAGCAATTCTCCTGCCTCAGCCTCCCGAGTAACTGGGACTACAGACGCATGCTGCCATGACCGGCTAATTTTTTGTATTTTAGTAGAGATGGGGTTTCACCATATTGCCCAGGAAGGTCACAAACTCCTGATCTCAGACAATCTGCCTGCCTTGGCCTCCCAAAACGCTAGGATTACAGGCGTGAGCCACCGCACCCAGCCAAGACATCCTTTCTTTACCCATTTCTTACGGGAGAAGAGAATTCTGAATAAAAGGACAAATAATGGTGTAATCTCTAAAGAGTTGTCCCCACTGTTTTCCAAATAGTACCTCTTCAACATTGCAGGCTGTTTTGGCTGAAGTTTCCATGAATATAAGTCCATGCTCCCTAGCAAAGGCCTCTCCTTCTTCTCTTTTCACATCCCTGCGGGACTCTAGGTCACTGCAAGAGATTAATTAAGGAGAAAACTAAAAAAAGATCCAAGTGAAAGAGGAAACTCTGTTTCTAAAAGAATTCCATTGTGGTTTCAATGGCCAGTTATTTCATAAAGAACGTAGCTCCTACAAGATACTCTCTTATATAGAGTTACTAATTTCTGTAGCCTCTTGGAAAATATTCTTTAGTTTTGGGACAGCTGCTGCATAGTTGAAGATAATAACTCACTCTATTACAGAGAAAAAGGCTTATCAAGAGTTAGGCAAGCCCCCATAGTTACACAAAACTTAATGCTCTATTGCTTGTTTTTCCAATGAGATCAAGGAGAGCAAAGTATAGATGATGAAAAAAAAAAAAAAAAACCTCGGTCGGGCACAGTGGCTCATGCCTGTAATCCCAGCTCTTTGGGATGCTGAGGCAAGTGGATCACGAGGTCAGGAGTTTGAGATCAGCCTGGCCAACATGGTGAAATCCCGTCTCTACTAAAACTACAAAAATTAGCTGAGTGTGGTGACAGGCGCCTGTAATCCCAGCTACTCGGGAGGCTGAGGCAGGAGAACTGCTTGAACATGGGAGGTGGAGGCTGCAGTGAGCTGAGATTGTGCCATTGCACTGAAGCCTGGGTGACAGACCAAGACTGTATCTTGGAAAAAAAAAAAAAAAGGAAAACTCTAGTTACTAGAAAGTAGGAAAGTCATAAGATGTCCCATCCAACAGTGATGAGCATCTTCCTTTTTTACTGGAATCAATCCACAAGAAGAGAATGAGCCAGGAATAAGGAAAACACAGTTGTCTTAATTCTAACTGGTTTCATTACTAGTGCATATAAAAGCAGCTTGCCACCAGGGAATTCAGAGAAAGTGATATGGATAAAATTAGATGATCTGAGGGAAAAAAGATAGAGCTAAGGACTGAGAAAGGGAATAAAAATGGCATCAAAACACCTTATGAAAAACAGGATAAAAGGCTGAAGATCTGGGCGTGGTGGCTCATGCCTATAACCCCAGCACTGTGGGAGGCTGAGGCAGGAGGATTACTTGAGCCCAGGAGTTTAAGACCAGCCTGCACAGTACAGTGAGACCCTGTCTCTACAAAAAATTTAAAAATCAGCAGAGCGTGGTGACACATGCCTGTAGTCCCAGCTACTTGAGAGGCTGAGGCGAGAGGATCTCTTGAGCCATGGAAACAGAGGTTGGAGTGAGCTGAGCATGTCACTGTACCCTAGCCTGGGCAACAGCATGAGACCTTGTCTCAAAGAAAAAAACAAAACAAAACCAAAAAAACAAACTGAAGAATAAGGCAAGGTTGGGCTGTTCATGATTCATATTTTTCAATTTGAAAATTTCCATTTGTGAGGTTTCCAGTTTTCCAACTCCTTGGGGAAAAAAGTGTAAGACCATTAAAGAACAACAAATCTATAATATTTTGTTATACCATCAGCTGTGTGAAGACCACAGAAGAACTATCTAAATGTCAACCCTCCCAAATTTATACCTCTAGCCCAGATGCTTGACTAAAAGCACCAGATTTGTACATTTGTGAATTCTTTATTCCCACACTGATACCTAAAACCTAAGACTTCAAACTTAACACATCAAAATGGAACTTCTTTTCCCCCAGCCTGTGTTTGCTCCAGGCTTCTGCATCTCAGTAAATGGCATAAGCCAAAATCCAAAGTGTTATTATTGATACCCATTCCTCACTACTCCAAATATCTAATCTATTCCAAAGTGAAGTACTTCCAACATTTACCTTAAAATCATCCTTTTCTCTCTCTTTCCAGGGTCACTTCCTAGACCAAGCCACCATTCCTTCTCATGTGGACTATTGCAACTGGGATCCTACTGCAGCCCTTGTTCCCCTCCAGAGTGATCTTTTAAAATCTGATCAAGCCACTTCTCTACTTAAAACTTCAAAATGCTTCCAGTGTATTTATTCATTATTATTTTTAATCCCCCATCTCCCAAGCTTCAATTTCCATGTATTTAGAATAAAATCCAAAACCCTTACTCAGGCCTCTAAGGTGCTATGAAATCTAGTCCCTACCTACTTTTCCAACTTCATCTTGCATTTAGTCCAATCATACTAGGTTTCTTTCAATAAACGTGTCAAGCTTCTTCCAAGTTCAAGGCATTTGTATAGTTTGTTCCCCCTAAGTAACACCCTTTTAAAAACTCTTTGCCCAGCAGGCTCTTGCCCATCCTTCAGATCCCAGCTTAATATCACTCCTAATCAAAAGTAGGTACCCTGTTATTCTTTCATAGCACCCTTTTTCCTCCATTGCATTTATCACAACTGACAATTTGATAAAAATAATTTTGTATTTAATAAAAGCTATGCCCTCACTAGACTGTAAGCTCCATAAGAGCAGGGGCACGACTTTTTTTCACCTTGCAAACTCAGAGTCTGGCACAGTATTTTTCAATAAATTGACTGATACCATAAAAACAATTAGCAGGCCGGGTGTGGTGGCTCATGCCTGTAATCCCAGCACTTTGGGAGGACAAGGCGGGTGGATCACCTGAGGTCAGGAGTTCAAGACCAGCCTGACCAACATGGAGAAACCCCGTCTATACTAAAAATACAAAAAAATTAACCATATGTGGTGGCACATGCCTGTAATCCCAGCTACTTGGAAGGCTGACGCAGGAGAATCACTTGAACCCAGGAGGTGGAGGTTGTGGTGAGCCGAGATCATGCCATTGCACTCTAGCCTGGGTGACAAGAGTGAAACTCCATCTCAAACAAAATGAAACAAAAACAAACAAATAAAAACAATTAGCCTGTGGCCACGGTTCTCAAATAGTACACTCTGGGCACTACTACAAACTCACAAGGGTGCCATGGGATACTTTAAACTTTTGAGGAAAACACAGTAACACTCAACACAAGGATACTACATGAATTACAAGCTTAAGACAATTTGCAATGTCAACATCAGATCATGATAAAAATCGTTCAATACCTTCATATCTCTGAGAAGTTGTTTTTGGCAGTTGCTGTTACAAAAAAGGAAGCACTACACAAAAATCAATATGGAATGGGAAATGACAGTAGCAGTGTGCAATCGTGATTTCAAGGTTTGAGAAGCTATGCAGTGCCCAGCAGACACACAGAGGTCTTTAGTTAAGTAACCATTGCTATTTAAGAATGAAATTTAAAAACAATTTTGTTTTTTTTTTGGAGACAAAGTCTCACTCCGTCACCCAGGATGGAGTGCAGTGGCACTATCTCAGCTCACTGCTAAATCCACCTCCCGAGTTCAAGCAATTCTCATGCCTCAAGCTCCTGAGTAGCTGGGACTAGAAGCACGTACTACCATGCCTGGCTACTTTTTGTATTTTTTTAGTAGAGATGGGGTTTCACCATATTATTGGCCAGGCTGGTCTTGAACTCCTGACCTCGTGATCTGCCCGCCTTGGCCTCCCAAAGTGCTAGGATTATAAGCATGAGCCACCACGCCCAGCATATTTTTTCTTTTTTTTATACAGGGTCTCACTTCTGTTGCTGAGGCAGGAGTGCAGTGGTACAATTATGGCTTCATTGTAGCCTCAACCTCACAGGCCCAAGTGATCCTCCCACCTCATTTAAAAATTTTTTTGTATAAACAAGGTCTCATTATATTGCCCAGGCTGGTCTGCAACTTCTGAGCTCAAGCAATCCTTCCAGAGCTGGGATTACTGGCATATACCACTGTGCCTGGCCTTTTTATTTTCGAACAGTTACTAAGTAGTTATAAAAAATACTCATGTTGTTTGGGTATAACTATTTAATAAAACTATTAGGTATTTCTTTTAGCCTATGGGTGTCAAGAAAAATTTACTGAGAATAACAAGTGTTGTCAAGGATGTAGAGAAACTGGAATCCTTGTACATTGCTGGAAATAATGTAAAATAAGACAGCTGCTATGGAAAATGGTATGGCAGTTCCTCAAAAACTAAAAGACAGAATTACCATATCATCCAGCAATCCCACTTCTGGGCATATACCCAAAAGAATTCAGAGCCGGGACTTGAACAGATCCATGTTCATAGCAGCATTATTCACAATAGTCAAAGGATGGCAGTAACCCAACTGTCCGTGGACAGATGGATAAACAAAATGTGGTATATGCATACAATGAATATTACTCATCTTTAAAAAGGAAGGAAATTCTGACACAGGCTACAATATGGATAAACCTTGAAGACATTATGCTAAGTGAAATAAGCCAATCACAAAAGCACAAATATTACATGAGTCCACTTGTATGAGGTACCAGTAGTAGTCAAATTCATAGAGAAAGAAAGTAGAATGATGGCTGTCAGGGGCTGAGGGATGAGGGGGGTTGGGGAAGGAGGATGGGGAGTTAGTGTTGAATGTGTACAGAGTTTGAGAAGATGAAAAAGTTCTGGAGATGGATGTTGGTGATGGCTGCGGAACAATGAATATTCTTAATGCTACAGAACTGTACACTCAAAAACAGTTAAAATGGTAAATTTTGTGTCATATATATTTTATCACAATAAAATTTTTTTTTACTAAAACACTAAGACTACTATAAACTGAGAAAGTTTGGGGATCAAGACATTCAACGTGCACAGAGTACCTAGATGACTCCTGTTAACTATTATTCACACGGATACAATTTTACCTCTTGTTCCCAATGAGCATGATAACCATGTTGGAACTAGAGTGCTGCCGGGCATCCTCTAACCATGAGGTCAGGTGGTTGAAGGTTTCACGCCTACAGCAGAAAAATGTAGAATGCGGGTCAGAGACACACTTCAAAAGGCCAAAACAACTCCAAGTGTATAGGAAAAGAGGGGAAGCTATATGTGTAAAGAAAAATATTAGAGAGGCCATTCCTAGTTAACATCCTTAACATAATCAGTAGATAGAAAAAAAAGGTTTAGAGGATGTAGGGAAGAATCTCCCTCCCACGCACCGGATCTGGCTCACCTTGTAATGTCGTACACCAGCAGTGCTCCAGCTGCTCCCCTGTAGTAGGAACGGGTGATAGAACGGAAGGATTCTTGCCCAGCCTTTCCCACCAACATGGCAACAAAAAATCCCAACAAAACCAGGTTATTTCCACAGAACTGACTTGATCACATGCCACCCTAATACAAAGGACTTAACTAAAAAAAGAACTTCTATTAAGAAAAGAGAATTAGGGAAGGAAAACATGCCTGCCCGAGAAGAAGCTCAAGTGGGAAATCAGTATTTTTCTATGGGAGTGCATTCATATTTTGGGCAGTCACTTACTCTTCCTGAGAGACTGTCCATCAGATTAGTGGATGTTTAGCACCCTGGATCCCAGACACTAAATACCCGCGGCACCCCACAGTCAGCGTGATAAAGACATTTGCATACATTTCCCAATATCCTCGTGAAAGAACAACTGGAAATAGGACTGGAAACGGAGTGTATGTCGTTTTTTTCAATCCCAAATATGATATTGAACACACCATATTAATCTTTCTGTTCCTATTTCTCTATCTATAAAAATGAAAGTTATCTTAGAATGCCGAAACCTGGTCTAACAGAAGTTTCATTCCAATGAATCAATATAAAAATTAGATTAAAAGCACTTAAACTGAGTATCTTCTAACTGACCTTTAGCATTCCACTGATAATGCAGGACTACCTAGATGTCCCTTGCTGAGCTCCTGTCATGGGACACAGGAATAAGGAACAGAGAAAGAAGCCCAGGGCCCAGCATAGAGTTTTCCTAGAAAAATCCAAATGTTCTCACTTCCAGTTGGACAAAGATATTAAGTTCTATTTAAAACTGAAAAATTTATTAATGCCCCCATAATACTGGGTACTTTTGCTTTATTGATGGAATAGTTCTTTTTTTTCCTTTAGGGAAAACAAAAACTTTTTTTAAATAATGTGAATACCCTGTACATTGAATCTATCCTATTAAGAAAGTTTTCACATTCTTGAAATAATTTATCCTTATATCCCTGCATAAAAGGAGGTAAGACTATAATTTATATGTTACAAATGGGAGAATCATGATTAAGGACGTGGGAAGATAAATGGCTTTCTCATAGTATAATACCAATAATAGTGGTAATACTAATTATAACACTGCAATAGTACTATAAACTACTTTTTGGCACATACAATGTGTTGGGAACTATAAGAGACAATTACATATATTATGTTTTGTTTTGTTTTTTTTTGAGACGGAGTCTCGCTCTGTCACCCAGGCTGGAGTGCAGTGGCCGGATCTCAGCTCACTGCAAGCTCTGCCTCCCGGGTT
>NW_012122709.1:6624740-6630324 GCF_000951035.1 Colobus angolensis palliatus | reverse complement strand
TGTAGTCCCAGCTACTCAGGAGGCTGAGGCAGGAGAATGGTGTGAACCCGGGAGGCGCAGCTTGCAGTGAGCCAAGATCATGCCACTGCACTCCAGCCCGGATGACAGAGCAAGACTCCGTCTCAAAAAAATAAAAATACAAAAAACATTGCCAGGTGTGGTGGTAGGTGCCTGTAATCCCAGCTACTCAGGAGGCTGAGACTGGAGAATTGCTTGAACCCAGCAGGTGGAGGTTGCAGAGAGCCAAGATCACACCATTGCACTCCAGCCTGGGTGACAAGAGCAAAACTCTGTCTCAAAAAAAAAGAATGCTCAGTGAAATTTTGCAATAATTAAAAATTGGAAAACAACCCAAATTTCTATCAAAGGGAGGATGGTTATGTAAATTATGCTACTGACATTCCATGACTACACAGTGGTTAAAAGGAATTAAGTAGATCTCTAGGAATGAAGTAGATCTCTATGTATGGATATGGAAAGGTCTCCACAACCTGTGTTCCCTGTACTTCCCTGTTCATATGTCTGTATCTAAATGCATAGAAAAAGTCTGAAAGCATACACATGGAATCATCAGTAATGATTCCCCTGCTAGAGTAGCAACCAAGACAGGGAAGGAGAAAGGGTTTATGTATAAAAAGGAGACATTTACTTTCTATGCTATAAATTTATAGTTTGATTTTATTTTTACAGAATAAACTACTACTTGGATAGTTTACAACACAAAGATATAGCATCCAGAATTTGTAACTGTAATAGATAGAATCAAAAGCTTCTCTATCTCTTTGATTTCACCTTTCCCCTATTTTATCCCCACTATTAGTCCCACCCTCATCGCCCCTTTCCTTTGCATCGGCTGTTCTTACTATACTTGGATGTTGGTCAGAGACTAAATTATTTTGTACTCTCACCGTATCCCAGATTTGCAGTTTGATTTGTTTTCCATCAATGTTGACCATACGAGCTCCAAACTCCACACCTGTTGGTAAAGACCAAGAGAAAGAATGTGATTCTCACGAACAGCAGCCATGTGGAGTGGGAGGAGGTTCCTGCCTTTCCTCAATGTGTTATACCCATCCTTTGTCTGAACTCAATGCCGCTAATTCCATTATTGCTGCCTATTTGCTCCAATTAATTTTGTGTTTCTTAAGATCCTTCATTTTCCTTCCAGAATTAAAAAATTGTGCTCTAATGACCTCAGGAATGTAACCAAAAAGCACATATGGGAAAATAAAACCAATTAAGAAGTCAAATTTAAAAGGGTGAGTAATTTTAAATGTCAGTTAATGCTTAAATTTGATTAGGTAACATTTAGTTTTGTAACTTTTCCAAAAAACTCCTAAAAATTCTGGAAATGCTTCCTGACACTTTCTCTGTCACTCTCTAGTCTCTATTTAAAACAATATTTATTTTTTTGTAATTCCAGATTTTTTTTTTAAGAAAAGAGCCTTAGAAATAGGTTCTCAGAAACAATACTTTTTTTTTTTTTTGAGATGGAGTCTCTCGCTCTGTCACCCAGGCTGGAGTGCAGTGGTGCGATCTCGGCTCACTACTGTCTCCACCTCCGGAGTTCAAGTGATTCTCCCATCTCAGCCTCCCCAGTATGTACCTTACAGGCGCACGCCACAACGCCCACCTAATTTTTTTTAACAATACATTTTATATCTCCAATAATTGCCAGAGGAACAATTAAGCATTGTTGCCTTGTTAAGCATTGTATCATTAGCCCCTATCACAAAGTGAGAATTCACTCAATATTCCCTTTAAAACACCTTTTGGTTGATACTGCCCTCTAAATCCTTTTCTAACCCCATCAATTATTTGACTCTAAATAAATCTGTTAGAACAGTGGTAGCTTCAGATATCCACACAGGTGGGACTTGGAAGTAGCAATATTGTAAGAATGGGGATGTAGGATTTTTATTTAGAAACTGCATTTGCATGGCAAGAAAGCTAGTTTCATATATGTTGCTTATTTGGACTGGGGAAAAGCCCCTTCAGGCTATGCCTTATCACAAATGTGTGGGAAATGTTAATATTTTCCAGGATCCCCAGTGCGTTTGAGGAACTGTTAACACACTGTTTTATTTAAAAGGAAAGTTTTTAGTTTTATTTGCCTATTAATTCTAAGGCAGGGATGACTCTTCAATTTGCTTCTTCACCAATATAAATAATGTCCATGTATTGGTGTTTACTTTTTAAAAGTCAGGCTGGTATTAATTTACTGCAAAGCACAGATGAGTTTACAAATAAGCAGTTACGCTTTCGTGGGATTTTCCATAAACATAAAAAATTGTACTTGAAAAAAAATTATATGACAAGTCTATACTTCACACTCTAAAAAGTTACCTTTCAATTATATACTCTCCCTTACACTTACTCACCACATATCAACGTTTGATTAATCATTTCATTAACATAACTTTGGACTAGTTTAAAGTAGTGAGGGATAACTTTTTACTTTGAACACTGAAGGCTGCTAACTTTCCACTTTAGCAATTTAGCTAGTCAGGTTTTATCATCTGTTCTGGAACAAGTAGATGCACTTACCTATTGTGAGGTCGTGGACAGGCTGGAACCGCTTATCTGTAAACTGCAGGAGGAGACATGACTTCCCCACACCTGAAAGAGAAAGCACGCTCCCAGAGTCACGCAGCGCTGGAACACCATCCAGTCTCTGGACTTCCCGGACCAGAGAAGCGGGGGCTCCCCGAGCCCCGCCCCCGGCCGCCCCGAACCGCCCCGCCCGTCTCGAATCGCCCAGCCCACAAAGTGAGCCCCGCCCCCGCCATCAAATTTGAGAGCTTCGGGCGTCCGCCCCAGCCTTGAAGGCTGACAACCTGAGGGTTACCTGTGTCTCCGATGATGATATACTTGAAGAGATAAGCATAAGTCATGATGTCGCGTCCTCTGGGTTCCGGGTCCGCCCGACTTCTACAGCCACTTACCTCCAACCTCTAGCCACTCAATCTACCGATCTTCTTCTTCTTCTTCCCGGCCGCCCCCCCCCCTCCGGCTCCTCTAGCCCAGATCACGTCTCTATTGCTCTCCCCAGAAATCCTCCTTAGGTCGGGAGTACCCAACGCCACCTCCAGGGACACCTCTAGTACTTCTACATGCCATTATCCCTCCAAGCTCCAGGGGGCGATAGGCCAGCGCCTGACTCGCTGCAGCCCCCACGGCGCTCCTTCCAATGAGCAGAGAGAAACGCACGTCCTTGCGGAAGTGACGGCAGTTCCGAGACCAGTGGGGGCGGTGGGAGCGATGAGGGTCTGAGACGGTGGGAGCGGTTGTGTGAAGATGGAGGTAGGAACCTGATAGCTAAGAAGGCTGGCGAGAGAACGCGGCCGACCGGGTTGAAGCAGAGACAGGAAGCCGGGTGGAGAGGCGACTGACGGGAGAGGAGAGAGAGCGGGGTTTGGGGAGTGTTGTCAGAATGTCGGGGTCAGAAGCCATCGCTCCAAGCTAATTCCCTGCTCCCCCTAACTTATCCCCGCGGCTTTCTTTTGGTTTCCAGTTTCCCGGAGGAAATGACAATTACCTGACTATCACAGGGCCTTCGCACCCCTTCCTGTCAGGGGCCGAGGTGAGCACGAGCTGCAGACGCCGCGGGGGGAGGGCCTGAGGCAGCGGTGGGGTAGGGTGGTGGGGAGGAGAGCACGGACTCCAGGGACGGGGGCTGGGAACCAAGGGCCGCAATTGGTGTTTAGAGAAAAGTGGCAGCTGCTTCTAGAGCCTATGGGGACTATCTGGGGAAGTCTTGGGAAGTTGCTGTCATCAGAAAAGCAAGCTATTGGAAAGAGATAACCTATTTAAAGAGAAATGTGATTCTGGATTAGAAGACAGTGAAATTGTCTCCTTTCTCTGGGGAGAAATAACTACAGTGATCTTAAAGGATCGCAGTGGGAAGGAAATTTTTCAGCAGCTGAAGAAATTGGGGTGAGGGGAGGAGCTTACCTAGCAGAGGGTTGACCGTGGAACAGAATGTGTTCATTCCTGGAACGAACTCTGTTGAAGGGGTCTTTTTAAATTTGTTTCATTTATATTTCCTACTGGTTTGGTTTTGTTTTGAGACAGAGTCTCGCTTTGTCGCCCATGCTGGAGTGCAGTGGTGCGATGTCGGCTCACTGCAACCTGCGCCTCCCGGGTTCAAGCGATTCTCCTGCCTCAGCCTCCTGAGTAGCTGGTATTACAGGCGTGCGCCACCACGCCCGGCTAATTTTTGTATATTTAGTAGAGATATGGTTTCACCATATTGGCCAGGCTGGTCTCAAACTCCTGACCTCGTGATCCGCCCATCTTGGCCTCCCAAAGTGCTGGGATTACAGGCTTGAGCCACCGCACCCAGCCTACATGTATTATTTCATTTACTTCTCTTAGCAACCCTGGGGCAGATATTATTATTATTATTATTATTAGTTTTTGAGATGGAGTCTCACACTGTTGCCTGGGCTGGAGTGCAATAGCACGATCTCAGCTCACTGCAACCTCCATCTCCCAGGTTCAAGCAATTCTCCTTGCCTCAGCTTCCCAATTAGCTGGGATTACAGGCACCCACCACTATGCCTGGCTACTTTTGTATTTTTGGTAGAAATGGGTTTTCACTATGTTGGCCAGGCTGGTCTTGAACTCCTGACCTCGTGACCCACCTGCCTCGGCCTCCCAAAATGCTGGGATTACAGGCATGAGCCTCCGCGCCTGGCCTATTACTCCCTTTTAAAAATGGGGAAAATGAGGCTCACATAAGTTTAATAAATAGCCCTAAATCATAAAGCTTATTATGTGCTAGAGCCATGGTTTAAACTTAGGATCTTAGTGCTTCTAGCACAAAAACTTGTTCTTAGCCACTATATCATATAACCTAAACTGGGGTTTGCAGGTGAGAATTCCAGTATACTAACTCTAAGCTTAATTTTCCAACAATAGAAGAATCTCTTTCTATAAAGAATCATAGAAACATTTTAGGGAGTTGCATAGCTGTTAGAGCATCAGAATCTAAAAATAAAAAATAATTCTAAAGTCCCTTGTCATAATACTAATAATACTTTAAGATTAAAAAAATACTTAGTTTTATATTTACTCCCTAATGTCTTACATTATTTGGGTCTTGTTTTCCTTTTAGTGTTTACTTTTCCTCCTCTCCTGCTATGGTTGAAAGTCTTCCTCTAGTTCCCTCACAGCCTACCAAGAACTAAAAGGGAAAGTTTGAGGGAGGCCCACATGATAGTTCAATCACATGGCAACATTTAACTTTAGCAGTTGAAAATGCTATCAGTGGGTCATGAGAAAACCTTCTAAAATCACATCACTCACGGGGTGCAGTGGCTCATGCCTGTAATCCCAGCACTTTGGGAGGCCAAGGCAGGCAGATCACGAGGTTAGGAGTTTGAGACCAGCCTGACCAACATTGTGAAACCCTGTCTCTGCTAAAAATACAAAAATTAGCTGGGCATGGTGGCGTGTGCCCGTAATCCCAGCTACTCAGGAGGCTAAGGCAGGAGAATTGCTTGAGCCCGGGAGGTGGAGGTTGCAGTAAGCCGAGACGGCGCTATTGCACTCCAGCCTGGGCAACAGAGCAAGACTCCGT
>NW_012122709.1:6614240-6620135 GCF_000951035.1 Colobus angolensis palliatus | reverse complement strand
GATGGTCTCGATCTCCTGACCTCGTGATCCGCCCGTCTCGGCCTCCCAAAGTGCTGGGATTACAGGCTTGAGCCACCGCGCCCAGCCTTGTTTTTCTTTTTATGCTCTCTCTTAGCAGAATCAAGCTCTCAACTTTCTTACTTTCATGATCCAACCATGTCCCATATGAGCACTTAAAAAAAAAAAAAGAAAAAAGGCCACTGCCATGACCATTCCATTAAATGGCACTTAATTGGGTTTTTTCCTGGCATCAAAACATTCATTTTGGCCAGGTGCAATCCCAACACTTTGGGAGGCTGAGGAGGGCGGATCGCTTGAGTCCACAAGTTCGAGACCAGTCTGGGCAACATGTTGAAACCCCTGTCTCTACAAAAAACACAAAAATTCCCCAGTGCAGCGGGGCGGGGGATAGATCTGTAGATATGGATGGATAGACAGATGGACTTAAGCTTCAACTACTTTTAAGACATACATTTGTGTGTGGTGAGGAGCACTGGGGAAGGAAGGAGTGGAAAGGGAGGAAAAGAAAAAAAGGAAAAATAATTTGTACACTATTTGTAGATAAAATGGCTTTAGCTCTCAGTTCAGAGAAGAAACAGAATCACACAATAAGCAGCAAAAAAAGTAAGAGATTTTAGCCAAATATTATGAACTATTTGCTAGCTCCCTTTAACTAGAATGGAGACTAAAGTATTATATTACTTAGGGGGAAAAAGGTACAAATCAAATGAGATAATGCACATTGAAGCAATTTATCTAGATAGGGCAAAATTACACTAAGCCAAACTAAATTTTGGCATTACTACATATACCAAATTTGAAAATATGTACAAGTTTTTGACAGAATTTCCATTTCTGGGCAGGTATCACAAAAATTCTCAAACATCTGCATAAAGACTTTAGTAAATAAGAATGTTCAGGCTGGGCACTGTGGCTCATGTCTGTAATCCCAGCATTTTGAGAGGCTGAGGTGGGTGGATCACCTGAGGTCAGTTCAAGACCATCCTGGCCAACATGGCAAAACCCCATCTCTATTAAAAATACAAAAAACGGCTGGGCGTGGTGGCTCACGCCTGTAATACTAGCACTTTGGGAGGCCAAGGCGGGTGTATCACGAGGTCAGGAGATCGAGGCCAACCTGGCTAACATGGTGAAAACCTGTCTCTACTAAAAATACAAAAAATTAGCCAGGCATGCTGGCGAGAGCCTGTAGTCCCAGCTACTCAGGAGGCTGAGGCAGGAGAATGGTGTGAACCCGGGAGGCGCAGCTTGCAGTGAGCCGAGATCATGCCACTGCACTCCAGCCCGGATGACAGAGCAAGACTCCGTCTCAAAAAAATAAAAACACAAAAAACATTGCCAGGTGTGGTGGTAGGTGCCTGTAATCCCAGCTACTCAGGAGGCTGAGACTGGAGAATTGCTTGAACCCAGCAGGTGGAGGTTGCAGAGAGCCAAGATCACACCATTGCACTCCAGCCTGGGTGACAAGAGCAAAACTCTGTCTCAAAAAAAAAGAATGCTCAGTGAAATTTTGCAATAATTAAAAATTGGAAAACAACCCAAATTTCTATCAAAGGGAGGATGGTTATGTAAATTATGCTACTGACATTCCATGACTACACAGTGGTTAAAAGGAATTAAGTAGATCTCTAGGAATGAAGTAGATCTCTATGTATGGATATGGAAAGGTCTCCACAACCTGTGTTCCCTGTACTTCCCTGTTCATATGTCTGTATCTAAATGCATAGAAAAAGTCTGAAAGCATACACATGGAATCATCAGTAATGATTCCCCTGCTAGAGTAGCAACCAAGACAGGGAAGGAGAAAGGGTTTATGTATAAAAAGGAGACATTTACTTTCTATGCTATAAATTTATAGTTTGATTTTATTTTTACAGAATAAACTACTACTTGGATAGTTTACAACACAAAGATATAGCATCCAGAATTTGTAACTGTAATAGATAGAATCAAAAGCTTCTCTATCTCTTTGATTTCACCTTTCCCCTATTTTATCCCCACTATTAGTCCCACCCTCATCGCCCCTTTCCTTTGCATCGGCTGTTCTTACTATACTTGGATGTTGGTCAGAGACTAAATTATTTTGTACTCTCACCGTATCCCAGATTTGCAGTTTGATTTGTTTTCCATCAATGTTGACCATACGAGCTCCAAACTCCACACCTGTTGGTAAAGACCAAGAGAAAGAATGTGATTCTCACGAACAGCAGCCATGTGGAGTGGGAGGAGGTTCCTGCCTTTCCTCAATGTGTTATACCCATCCTTTGTCTGAACTCAATGCCGCTAATTCCATTATTGCTGCCTATTTGCTCCAATTAATTTTGTGTTTCTTAAGATCCTTCATTTTCCTTCCAGAATTAAAAAATTGTGCTCTAATGACCTCAGGAATGTAACCAAAAAGCACATATGGGAAAATAAAACCAATTAAGAAGTCAAATTTAAAAGGGTGAGTAATTTTAAATGTCAGTTAATGCTTAAATTTGATTAGGTAACATTTAGTTTTGTAACTTTTCCAAAAAACTCCTAAAAATTCTGGAAATGCTTCCTGACACTTTCTCTGTCACTCTCTAGTCTCTATTTAAAACAATATTTATTTTTTTGTAATTCCAGATTTTTTTTTTAAGAAAAGAGCCTTAGAAATAGGTTCTCAGAAACAATACTTTTTTTTTTTTTTGAGATGGAGTCTCTCGCTCTGTCACCCAGGCTGGAGTGCAGTGGTGCGATCTCGGCTCACTACTGTCTCCACCTCCGGAGTTCAAGTGATTCTCCCATCTCAGCCTCCCCAGTATGTACCTTACAGGCGCACGCCACAACGCCCACCTAATTTTTTTTAACAATACATTTTATATCTCCAATAATTGCCAGAGGAACAATTAAGCATTGTTGCCTTGTTAAGCATTGTATCATTAGCCCCTATCACAAAGTGAGAATTCACTCAATATTCCCTTTAAAACACCTTTTGGTTGATACTGCCCTCTAAATCCTTTTCTAACCCCATCAATTATTTGACTCTAAATAAATCTGTTAGAACAGTGGTAGCTTCAGATATCCACACAGGTGGGACTTGGAAGTAGCAATATTGTAAGAATGGGGATGTAGGATTTTTATTTAGAAACTGCATTTGCATGGCAAGAAAGCTAGTTTCATATATGTTGCTTATTTGGACTGGGGAAAAGCCCCTTCAGGCTATGCCTTATCACAAATGTGTGGGAAATGTTAATATTTTCCAGGATCCCCAGTGCGTTTGAGGAACTGTTAACACACTGTTTTATTTAAAAGGAAAGTTTTTAGTTTTATTTGCCTATTAATTCTAAGGCAGGGATGACTCTTCAATTTGCTTCTTCACCAATATAAATAATGTCCATGTATTGGTGTTTACTTTTTAAAAGTCAGGCTGGTATTAATTTACTGCAAAGCACAGATGAGTTTACAAATAAGCAGTTACGCTTTCGTGGGATTTTCCATAAACATAAAAAATTGTACTTGAAAAAAAATTATATGACAAGTCTATACTTCACACTCTAAAAAGTTACCTTTCAATTATATACTCTCCCTTACACTTACTCACCACATATCAACGTTTGATTAATCATTTCATTAACATAACTTTGGACTAGTTTAAAGTAGTGAGGGATAACTTTTTACTTTGAACACTGAAGGCTGCTAACTTTCCACTTTAGCAATTTAGCTAGTCAGGTTTTATCATCTGTTCTGGAACAAGTAGATGCACTTACCTATTGTGAGGTCGTGGACAGGCTGGAACCGCTTATCTGTAAACTGCAGGAGGAGACATGACTTCCCCACACCTGAAAGAGAAAGCACGCTCCCAGAGTCACGCAGCGCTGGAACACCATCCAGTCTCTGGACTTCCCGGACCAGAGAAGCGGGGGCTCCCCGAGCCCCGCCCCCGGCCGCCCCGAACCGCCCCGCCCGTCTCGAATCGCCCAGCCCACAAAGTGAGCCCCGCCCCCGCCATCAAATTTGAGAGCTTCGGGCGTCCGCCCCAGCCTTGAAGGCTGACAACCTGAGGGTTACCTGTGTCTCCGATGATGATATACTTGAAGAGATAAGCATAAGTCATGATGTCGCGTCCTCTGGGTTCCGGGTCCGCCCGACTTCTACAGCCACTTACCTCCAACCTCTAGCCACTCAATCTACCGATCTTCTTCTTCTTCTTCCCGGCCGCCCCCCCCCCTCCGGCTCCTCTAGCCCAGATCACGTCTCTATTGCTCTCCCCAGAAATCCTCCTTAGGTCGGGAGTACCCAACGCCACCTCCAGGGACACCTCTAGTACTTCTACATGCCATTATCCCTCCAAGCTCCAGGGGGCGATAGGCCAGCGCCTGACTCGCTGCAGCCCCCACGGCGCTCCTTCCAATGAGCAGAGAGAAACGCACGTCCTTGCGGAAGTGACGGCAGTTCCGAGACCAGTGGGGGCGGTGGGAGCGATGAGGGTCTGAGACGGTGGGAGCGGTTGTGTGAAGATGGAGGTAGGAACCTGATAGCTAAGAAGGCTGGCGAGAGAACGCGGCCGACCGGGTTGAAGCAGAGACAGGAAGCCGGGTGGAGAGGCGACTGACGGGAGAGGAGAGAGAGCGGGGTTTGGGGAGTGTTGTCAGAATGTCGGGGTCAGAAGCCATCGCTCCAAGCTAATTCCCTGCTCCCCCTAACTTATCCCCGCGGCTTTCTTTTGGTTTCCAGTTTCCCGGAGGAAATGACAATTACCTGACTATCACAGGGCCTTCGCACCCCTTCCTGTCAGGGGCCGAGGTGAGCACGAGCTGCAGACGCCGCGGGGGGAGGGCCTGAGGCAGCGGTGGGGTAGGGTGGTGGGGAGGAGAGCACGGACTCCAGGGACGGGGGCTGGGAACCAAGGGCCGCAATTGGTGTTTAGAGAAAAGTGGCAGCTGCTTCTAGAGCCTATGGGGACTATCTGGGGAAGTCTTGGGAAGTTGCTGTCATCAGAAAAGCAAGCTATTGGAAAGAGATAACCTATTTAAAGAGAAATGTGATTCTGGATTAGAAGACAGTGAAATTGTCTCCTTTCTCTGGGGAGAAATAACTACAGTGATCTTAAAGGATCGCAGTGGGAAGGAAATTTTTCAGCAGCTGAAGAAATTGGGGTGAGGGGAGGAGCTTACCTAGCAGAGGGTTGACCGTGGAACAGAATGTGTTCATTCCTGGAACGAACTCTGTTGAAGGGGTCTTTTTAAATTTGTTTCATTTATATTTCCTACTGGTTTGGTTTTGTTTTGAGACAGAGTCTCGCTTTGTCGCCCATGCTGGAGTGCAGTGGTGCGATGTCGGCTCACTGCAACCTGCGCCTCCCGGGTTCAAGCGATTCTCCTGCCTCAGCCTCCTGAGTAGCTGGTATTACAGGCGTGCGCCACCACGCCCGGCTAATTTTTGTATATTTAGTAGAGATATGGTTTCACCATATTGGCCAGGCTGGTCTCAAACTCCTGACCTCAGGTGATCCACCCACCTCAGCCTCCCAAAGTGCTGGGATTACAGGCCTGAACCACTGCGCCTGGCCTAAATTTACTACTTTAATAAAAAGTTTGTGGTTACCTTTACCTACACGGTGTCAGCTGGTTTTGCTAATGCCGGGAAGAAAGGAAATAACTGCTAGAGAACATAAAAAGAGTTGAGTAGGATATGTGTTTCAGTTTGTCTGTGACTCAGACGTTGGGCACATTACTTCATCGTTGTATGTCACAGTTTCCCCAACTGTCAAACAGCTGTAATAATAGCTTCTTATGCTGTTTTATAGTAGAAGTAAAGGTTGTGATGAAACCTTAAAATATTTGTTAAAAAAATGTGGTTGAGCCGGGCGCGGTGGCTCACGCCTGTAATCCCAGCACTTTGGGAGGC
>NW_012122709.1:6609850-6612855 GCF_000951035.1 Colobus angolensis palliatus | reverse complement strand
AAAAAAAAAAAAAAAAGAAAGAAAGAATGCCTTGTCGATCCTACATAATGGAATCTCTCCATATCTATATATATATATTTTTTTAATCATTGCCCAGTTCATTTTATGTAGCCGTGTCTAATTTTTTAGTGTACAATGAGAACATTCCAGATGGTTTATGAGGGGTAGTCACTTGTGGAACACTGGTCCCTTGTTTTGGATATGAATTTTTATCCTTTTGGAGTTCTCATTAACGAATAGTATCATTCTTTATATCCTGACAAAGTTGCTGTTTTGTTGTGGTAAGCAGAAAAGGGTAGGCATCTTTGCTTTAGCAAAGCAATCTGTATCTTAAAAATTTTGGAAGCTACCATTTTACTATTAGTCTAGTACAGTAAATGTTTCCCTTGATCCATGTTCCTATAACTTTTTTTTTTTTGGTATGAGAATTTGGTAAAAATCTTCGTACCTTCTACCTTAAAACTGCTCATGTAAACCTAAACTGAAATATCAGAAAGAGTCATGGACTGGAAGTTAAGAACTTCCACACAATAACAAAAATTATGGGCCAGACACAGTGGCTCACACTTGTATTCCTAGAACTTTGGGAGGCCAAGGTGGGAAGATCACTTGAGCCCAAGAGTTCAAGGTTGCAGTGAGTGATGATGGAGCCATGCACTCAGCCTGGGCGACAGGGTAAGACCCTGTCTCAAAATTAGGAAACAACAAAACAACATACATACATACATGATTTGTATACTACTGAGAAAAGTTCAGTTCTTGGGGATAGTTTCAGTTTTTCCTATTAAGAACTGCCTGATATTTTTTGTTATTTTTTTGTGTGTGTGCGTGTGAGACAGTCTTGCTCTGTCATCTAGGCTGGAGTGCAGTGGTGTGATCTTGGCTCACTGCAGCCTCCAACTCCCGGGTTCAAGCGATTCTCATGCTTCAGCCACCCAGATAGTTGGGATTACAGGTGTGTACTACCACACCCAGCTAATTTTTGTATTTTTAGTAGAGATGGGGTTTTCCACGTTGGCCAGGCTGGTCCCGAACTCCCGACTTCAAGTGATCCACCCTCCTTGGCTTCCCAAGGTACTGGGATTACAGGCGTGAGCCACCACTCCCCGCTGAGAACTGCGTGTTCTTATGCTCCGCATGCTGCTTATATCTCAGACAAGGACCAAATTTTTTACCGTACCAAGTAAAATAGTAAGGAGAAGGAAAATATAGAAATGAAACTATGTGTATCTTTTTGTCTTTTAGGAAATTTTTACAAATGTGATTCACAGAGATTGGGCATTTCACAGGCATACTTTTTTCTCCCTAGTTTCTGCTAGCTGGAAATTTTCTTTCTAGCAATGTCTTTTTTTTTTTTTTTTTTTGAGACGGAGTCTCGCTCTGTCACCCAGACTAGGGTGCAGTGGCGTGATCTCGGCTCACTGCAACCTCTGCTTCCTGGATTCAAGTTATTCTCCTGCCTCAGCCTCCTGAGGTAGCTAGCATTTCAGGTACCCGCCACCACGCCAGGCTAATTTTTGTATTTTTAGTAAAGATGGATGTTCACCATTTTGGCCAGGCTGGTCTCGAACTCATGACCTCAAGTGGTCCACCCGCCTTGGCCTCCCAAAGTGCTGAGATTATAGGCGTGAGCTACCGCACCTGGCCTTTTTTTTCTCTCTTTTTTCTTTCTTTTTTTTTTTGTTACTGAAACAAGGTCTCGCTCTGTCACCCAGACTAGGGTGCAGTGGCGTGATCTCGGCTCACTGCAACCTCTGCTTCCTGGATTCAAGTTATTCTCCTGCCTCAGCCTCCTGAGGAGCTGGGACTACAGGCACCTGCCACCACGCCTGGCTAATTTTTGTATTTTTAGTAGAGATGGGGTTTCACCATGTTGGCCAGGCTGGTCTCGAACTCATGACCTCAAGTGGTCCACCCGCCTTGGCCTCCCAAAGTGCTGAGATTATAGGCGTGAGCTACCGCACCTGGCCTTTTTTTTCTCTCTTTTTTCTTTAGAAGGAGTTTTGCTCTTGTCACCCAGACTAGGGTGCAGTGGCGTGATCTCGGCTCACTGCAACCTCTGCTTCCTGGATTCAAGTTATTCTCCTGCCTCAGCCTCCTGAGGTAGCTAGCATTTCAGGTACCCGCCACCACGCCAGGCTAATTTTTGTATTTTTAGTAAAGATGGATGTTCACCATTTTGGCCAGGCTGGTCTCGAACTCATGACCTCAAGTGGTCCACCCGCCTTGGCCTCCCAAAGTGCTGAGATTATAGGCGTGAGCTACCGCACCTGGCCTTTTTTTTCTCTCTTTTTTCTTTCTTCTTTCTTTCTTTTTCTTTTTTTTTTTTCTTTTAGACATGGTCTTGGTCTGTTGCCCAGGCTGGAGTGCAGTGATGCAGTCTTGGCTCACTGTAACCTCCAGCTTCTGAGTTCGAGTGATCCTCATGCCTCAGCCTCTCGAGTACCTGGAATTACAGGTGTGTGCCACCATGCCTGACTAAGTTTTGTTCTTTTAGTAGTAGAGATGGGTTTCACTGTGTTGGCCAGGCTGGTCTCAAACTCCTGGTCTCGTGTGATCCACCCACCTGGGCCTCCCAAAGTGCTGGGATTACAGGTGTGAGCCACTGCTCTCAGCCAAATGTCTTCATTAAACCAGAATTGGCGGCTGGGCGCTGTGGCTCATGCTTGTAATCCCAACAGTTTGGGAGGCCAAGGCAGGGTGATGGCTTGAGTCCAGGAGTTCAAGACCAGTCTGGGCAATATGGCCAGACCCAATCTCTACAAAAAAATACAAAAATTAACCTGGCGTCGTGGCCAGGCAGGGTGGCTCATGCCTGTAGTCTCAGCACTTTGGGAGGCCGAGGAGGGCAGATCACCTGAGGTCAGGAGTTCAAGACCAGCCTGACCAACATGAAGAAACCCCATCTCTACTAAAAATACACAATTAGCCAGGCATGGTGGCACATGCCTGTAATCCCAGCTACTAGGGAGGCTGAGGCAGGAGAATCGCTTGAACCTGGGAGG
>NW_012122709.1:6596130-6604417 GCF_000951035.1 Colobus angolensis palliatus | reverse complement strand
GCCGAGAGATTTCAAGGATCATAGTAAGCAGGTTATAAAGGCTGTATCCTAAGTAATGGTACTGGAAGAATTTTTCATTAGAACAATAGGCATAATTTAGGACAAAAGAGTGGTAATGGTAGAAAAGATAAAAGAATTGAAAATTGTGACTGATGTTAGCAGCCTTGAATGCACCAAGTGACCAAGGGTATCAGAAGAGAGATTGGTATAAATAATAGATTCTAAGAAATTGATTATAAAATAGGATCCTAAGCAGAAAAAATGTACCCTGAGAATCTCTAGTACCCCATTATGTTCTTCACTTAGTAGTATGCCATTTCTCCTCTTTTCACTAATTCTTTTCCCCCTTTTTTCCCTACAGACATTCCATACACCAAGCTTGGGTGATGAGGAATTTGAAATCCCACCTATCTCCTTGGATTCTGATCCCTCATTGGCTGTCTCAGATGTGGTTGGCCACTTTGATGACCTGGCAGACCCTTCCTCTTCACAGGATGGCAGTTTTTCAGCCCAGTATGGGGTCCAGACATTGGACATGCCTGTGGGCATGACCCATGGCTTGATGGAGCAGGGCGGGGGGCTCCTGAGTGGGGGCTTGACCATGGTAAGGGGCAAGACATTGTCAGGCTTACCCCAGCTAACAGGCATGGCATTAGGGGAGACAAAAGTTGCTCTGTTCCCTACTACACTTGGGTATTACTTGTGTGTCTTCTTGTGGCTAAAGGCTCACCAACAAAGACTTAATTTCACCTGAATAAATGAAATTTACCATGTAGGTAGATTTTACTTGGAAAATAATTTAAAATTGTACAATGTCTGGTTAGAAAATTATTGTGGTTTTTGGGAAAGTGTTTTCTGCTTTTATTATGACCTTCACATTCTAGGATTCAAATTTGAATGTGATAGCTGGCACGTGGAGGGATTTATTAAAAAATGGTCTGAGTCATGTTGAGAAGCCAGCAGATCAGAGCTTTTTTTAAAAAAAAAGGTCTGAAGCGGCCGGGCGCGGTGGCTCAAGCCTGTAATCCCAGCACTTTGGGAGGCCGAGACGGGCGGATCACGAGGTCAGGAGATCGAGACCATCCTGGCTAACCTGGTGAAACCCCGTCTCTACTAAAACATACAAAAAACTAGCCGGGCGAAGTGGCGGGCACCTGTGGTCCCAGCTACTCGGGAGGCTGAGGCAGGAGAATGGCCTAAACCCGGGAGACGGAGCTTGCAGTGAGCTGAGATCCGGCCACTGCACTCCAGCCTGGGCGACAGAGCGAGACTCCGTCTCAAAAAAAAAAAAAAGTCTGAGTCAAATATAGTATTGTAGATTACTATGTAATATAAATCAGTGTGTTGGGCTTCTGGCACATCAAACCAGTAGCACATCTTCACACTATATTTGATGCCAAACTTCTGTAATATTGGCCTATTTATGCTGACTGCCTGTGTATTATAATTTTAAAAGCTATTATTTTGGGAGGGTACAGACAGGAAGTTTTTCTTTACTCAATGTGTTGTCCCTACCTATAGATTACTGAATAAGTTGATAGCTCTTTAACTTGTCCAACAGTATGACTTCTCTGATTATTTTTAGTTCTTTTGAGTGCAAAGAAGTAAATTCATTAATTTCTGTACTTTTTTAAAAAGCTTATGTTTTTATTTTCATTTTTGAAGACTATTTTATGTATTGTATTTTAAATGATACAATCTGTGTAGGCAGGGAATTTATAAGCTATCTTAAATTTAGAGGGTGAAAGTGGTGTTTTTTTATTTAGTGTTTAATTAGTCCTTCTGCTTCTCTCAGGACTTGGACCACTCTATAGGAACTCAGTATAGTGCCAACCCACCTGTTACAATTGATGTACCAATGACAGACATGACATCTGGCTTGATGGGGCATAGCCAGTTGACCACCATTGATCAGTCAGAACTGAGTTCCCAACTGGGTTTGAGCTTAGGGGGTGGCACCATCCTACCACCTGCCCAGTCACCTGAAGATCGTCTTTCAACCACCCCTTCACCTACTAGTTCACTTCACGAGGATGGTGTTGAGGATTTCCGGAGGGTGAGGCATTCCCTGTCAAAATCAATTCTGCTGTGATATTCTAGGGTAAAATTCTTGGGATACAGAGCTTAATCAGTATTCTTTAGCCTTGCCATGCCATCTCCTCTGCTCTTTTCTGGGTATAGGGTTCCACCTCCCAATTTCCAGTTTATAATTCTCTCAATCCCTATTCTTATTGGTTCTCCATACTTGACCAGTGTCTTTTAATGCTATTTCCATGATTTTTAGCATTTCTGAAAATTCCATACATGTGGCTAGTTTGCAGACATAATACTTGTCGTCATCCATTGTGTTAATTCTTTTTCTCTCTTACAGCAACTTCCCAGCCAGAAGACAGTGGTGGTGGAAGCAGGGAAAAAGCAGAAGGCCCCAAAGAAGAGAAAAAAGAAAGATCCTAATGAACCTCAGAAACCAGTTTCAGCATATGCTTTATTCTTTCGTGATACACAGGCTGCCATCAAGGGACAGAATCCTAATGCCACTTTTGGTGAGGTTTCAAAAATTGTGGCCTCCATGTGGGATAGTCTTGGAGAGGAGCAAAAACAGGTGAGCAAATGTTGAGGAACTAGTAGTGAATGTTCCAGAAGTTTTTTTTTTTTTGAGGCGGAGTCTCGCTCTGCACGTGCTGGAGTGCAATGGCCGGATCTCAGCTCACTGCAAGCTCCGCCTCCCAGATTTTACGCCATTCTCCTGCCTCAGCCCCCCTCCCTGAGTAGCTGGGACTACAGGCGCCCGCCACCTCGCCCGGCTAGTTTTTGTATTTTTAGTAGATACGAGGTTTCACCGTGTTAGCCAGGATGGTCTCGATCTCCTGACCTCGTGATCCGCCCGTCTCGGCCTCCCAAAGTGCTGGGATTACAGGCTTGAGCCACCGCGCCCGGCCCAGAAGTTTTTAAAGAGAAAAATAGAGGTTTTGTTTTTTCTTACATGTCCTTATCTAATATCAGCTGTTTGTTAATGACACTTAAATATCATCCTTTGTCTTAGAAGTTGCAGCCATACACTGACTCCAGAAAACCTATTTAAAATTTTTTTGTTTTTTTCTTTTGAGACAGAGTCTCGCTCTGTTGCCCAGGCTGGAGTGCCAGTGGCACGATCTTAGTTCACTGCAAGCTCCGCCTCCTGGGTTCACGCCACTCTTCTGCCTAAGCCTCCCAAGTAGCTGGGACTACAGGTGCCTACCACCACACCGGGCTAATTTTGTTTTTGTATTTTTAGTAGAGATGGGGTTTCACCATGTTAGCCAGGATGGTCTCGATCTCGTGACCTCACAATCCGCCCATCTCGGCCTCCCAAAGTGCTGGGATTACAGGCTTGAGCCACCGCGCCCAGCCCCAAAAATATCTTAAATAATGTGTGGAAGAAGCTCTGGTAGGGCCAAGCCCTTTCATCTTAAATTGCACACTTCTGCTTAGTGACAGTGAAGGGCTAAGGGCTAATCACAAGGATAGATGAGTGAAACCCTCTAGTTTGTTCTTGGCTTTTGTTGTGCTGTTTGTGGTGGTAGTATTTAGCTTTACCTCCTAAACCCACACAGTAATAATTTTACTGTAAGAATTTAAGAATAAACCCTGGCACGGTGGCTCACACCTGTAATCCCAGCACTTTGGGAGACCGAGGCAGGCGGATCACTTGAGGTAAGGAGTTCGAGACCAGCCTGGCCAACATGGTAAAACCCCATCTCTACTAAAAATACCAAATTAGCCAGGCGTGCTGGTGGCTGCCTGTAGTCCCAGCTACTCAGGAGTCGGAGGTAGAACTGCTTGAACCCGGGAGGTATAGGTTACAGTGAGCCGAGATTGGACCACCTGGGGAACAAGAGAGAGGGTGAAACTCCATCTCAAAAAAAAATTTTTTTTTAAATGTGATAAGAGGGCCAGGCCCAGTGGCTCACACCTGTAATCCCAGCCCTTTGGGAGGCTGAGGAGGGCAGATCACTTGAGGTCAGGAGTTCGAGACCAGCCTGGCCATCATGGTGAAACCTTGTCTCTACTAAAAATCCAAAACAAGCCAGGCATGGTGGTGCACACCTGTAATCCCAGCTACTTGGGAGGCTAAGACAGGAGAATCGCTTGAACCCAGGAGTCTAAATCCAAAGAAGAAAAAGAAATTCAAAAAAAGGCCAGGTGCAGTGGCCTGGGAGGCAGAGCTTGCAGCGAGCCAAGATCGTGCCACTGCACTCCAACCTGGGCAACAGAGCAAGACTCTGGCTCAGAAAAAATAAAATAAAGTAAATAGTAGCTATTCTTGCCAGACTCCTGTTGATTGGTTGTCTTTCAGAGGTATGCTCAGTGGTGAGTCTGCCATAGAGGTTGTCTTGACTGTTAGCTTTCAGAATTGTATTCACTGATAGGGGTTGTCAGTGATTAGACTAAGATGAATTGTCACTCATTGATAAATAATACAGAACTATCAGTCTTCCCTAGGAGTATGGGGAGTCTTTTTTTTTTTTAAGTCTCTTTTGGCTGAGTGCGGTGGCTCAAGCCTGTAATCCCAGCACTTTGGGAGGCCAAGACGGGCGGATCATGAGGTCAGGAGATCGAGGCCATCCTGGCGAACTCGGTGAAACCCCGTCTCTACTAAAAAATACAAAAAACTAGCCAGGCGTGGTGGCGGGGGCCTGTAGTCCCAGCTACTCATGAGGCTGAGGCAGGAGAATGGCGTGAACCCGGGAGGCGGAGCTTGCAGTGAGCTGAGATCCAGCCACTGCGCTCCAGCCTGGGTGACAGAGCGAGACTCTGTCTCAAAAAATAAAATAAAATAAAATAAAGTCTCTTTTTTGCAGGTATATAAGAGGAAAACTGAGGCTGCCAAGAAAGAGTATCTGAAGGCACTGGCTGCTTACAAAGACAACCAGGAGTGTCAGGTAAGAGGGATAGGGTAGATGAATATTTAAACCAGTAAGAAGTTTTTTGGAAGTATTTGTTAGCAGTTTTAAGAAGTAAATACAACCAAGTGATTTATTTATTTATTTATTTATTTTTGTCTTCTTTTAGGCCACTGTGGAAACAGTGGAATTGGATCCAGCACCACCATCACAAACTCCTTCTCCACCTCCTATGGCTACTGTTGACCCAGCATCTCCAGCACCAGCTTCAATAGAGCCCCCTGCCCTGTCCCCATCCATTGTTGTTAACTCCACCCTTTCATCCTATGTGGCAAACCAGGCATCTTCTGGAGCTGGGGGTCAGCCCAATATCACCAAATTGATTATTACCAAACAAATGTTGCCCTCGTCCATTACTATGTCTCAAGGAGGGATGGTTACTGTTATCCCAGCCACAGTGGTAACCTCCCGGGGGCTCCAGTTAGGCCAAACCAGTACAGCCACTATCCAGCCCAGTCAACAAGCCCAGATTGTCACTCGATCAGTGTTGCAGGCAGCAGCAGCTGCTGCTGCTGCTGCTTCTATGCAACTGCCTCCACCCCGACTACAGCCCCCTCCATTACAACAGATGCCACAGCCCCCAACTCAGCAGCAAGTTACCATTCTGCAGCAGCCTCCTCCACTCCAGGCCATGCAACAGCCTCCACCTCAGAAAGTTCGAATCAATTTACAGCAACAGCCACCTCCTCTGCAGATCAAGAGTGTGCCTCTACCCACTTTGAAAATGCAGACTACCTTAGTCCCACCAACTGTGGAAAGTAGTCCTGAGCGGCCTATGAATAACAGCCCTGAGGCCCATACAGTGGAGGCAACTTCTCCTGAGACTATCTGTGAGATGATCACAGATGTAGTTCCTGAGGTGAGCCTTTGATTTTGAGTCTTTCCTCTAGTCTAGTGGAAATGTATAAAAACATTTTTGGTTGACCAAATAAAAGTGGGGGTTGCTACTAGCATTTAATGCCCAGCAACCAGGAACACACAACATCCTGCAGATGGGATTTCCTTGCAACAGTGACTTGTCTTACCCAAGGTACCCATATTGGTGGTTTTTTTTTTTTTTTGAGATGTCCATGCCCAGGCTGGAGTGCAATGGTACAATCTCGGCTCACCACAACCTCTACCTCCTGGGTTCAAGTGATTCTCCTGCCTCAGCCTCCCGAGTAGCTGGGATTACAGGCATGTGCCATCATGCCTGGCTAATTTTGTATTTTTAGTAGAGACGGTTTCTCCATGTTGGTCAGGCTGGACTTGAACTCCTGACCTCAGGTGATCTGCCTGTCTCGGCCTCCCAAAGTGCTGGGATTACAGGTGTGAGTCACTGTGCCCACCCTGTTTTGTTTTCTTTTTTTTGAGATGGAGTCTCACTCTGTTGCCTGGGCTGGAGTGCAGTGGTGTACTCTTGGCTTACTGCAACCTCCACTTCCTGGGTTCAAGTGATTCTCCTGCCTCAGCCTCCCGAGTAGCTGGGATTACAGGTACTCACCACTACACCCAGCTAATTTTTTGTATTTTTAACTAGAGAGAGTTTCACCATGTTGGTTGGGCTGGTCTTGAACTCCTGACCTTGTGATTCGCCCGCCTCGGCCTCCCAGAGTGCAGGGATTACAGGCGTTGAGCCACCGTGTACCCCATAGTGTTTTTAGTGAGATACATGAAGATAAGGATCATTCCTTAACTAAGCAGAGGCCACTAGTTCAGCTGGACAGGATATAGCCTAAACAGTTATTTTTCAGAGTTGTTTACCCAAGGATCTTAAACTTTGGACATAGAAAGCTTTTCATTTATCTTGGGTCTTAAGTTCCTTAGCTTGATGTTTTAAATGTGTGTGGGGCAGAGGGTATAGCCAGAAAAATTTAATTGGTTCATACCATTGTTTTTTAAAACACATAAATATGGTCAGGCGTGGTGGCTCACGTCTGTAATCCCAGCACTTTGGGAGGCCAAGGCAGGTGCATCACCTGAGGTCAGGAGTTCGTGACCAGCCTGGAGAACGTGGTGAAACCCTATCTCTACTAACAATACGAAAAATTAGCCGGGCGTTGTGGCAGGTACCTGTAGTCCCAGCTACTCAGGAGGCTGAGGCAAGAGAATGGCATGAACCGGGGAGGCGGAGCTTGCAGTGAGCCGAGATGGCGCCACTGCAGTCCAGCCTGGGAGACAGAGCAGGACTCTGTCTCAAAAAAAAAAAGGCACTACCTCTTTATTCCCACTACTTTACTTGACTAGCCAGGCTTAAGGGGGGAAAAAAGCATTACCACATGCCCACCTTTCTCCTGATGGGAAAAAATCTTCCGTCATTCTGCTTGGCAAAGTTCTGAAGCTAGACTGTTGAGGGGGAGACCAAGAACTCACCTTCTTCTCCAGTTTTACCCCCAGTGTGAGGAATTGTAATACCTTTTGCTTCATTGGTTTCAACTAGCTAGCTAGGCAGGGAGCAATTTAATCCACTTTGGTACTCTCTTGCTCTCACAGGTTGAGTCTCCTTCTCAGATGGATGTTGAATTGGTGAGTGGGAGTCCTGTGGCACTCTCACCCCAGCCTCGATGTGTGAGGTCTGGTTGTGAGAACCCTCCCATTGTGAGTAAGGACTGGGACAATGAATACTGCAGCAATGAGTGTGTGGTGAAGCATTGCAGGTGAGCTTACAGTTCCCCCTTTTATAATTCAGATACTGGTCAATTAATTCTGTTGGGAAAGATGGTAATCTTGAGCATAAAATCAGCATCTCAGTGTCAACTTACCTTAGGTAGAGTAGGTTGCTATATATCTATCTGGTCTACTAGAAAAGCTCCCCTGCTTAAGAGCTTCCATTTGCCACATAGCCAAAGATGACATAATCAGCAGTTCACATTTTTCAGTTACCACATATCTCTCTATGCTCTTTAAAAATATGATAATACATTAGGCTGTTAGTGTTTGCAAATATTAGCTTTTCAATCCTTAGTGCAAATCAGACTACTTAGGGAATCAGAATTTGGGGAGAAATGGTAAGTGGAAAGTAGCATATGATAATTTGCAATTTGTGAGGGAAATGGGGAGAAGTTTGGAAGATTTTACCCCTCTCCCCAAATTTCCCTGGGAATTACCTATAGCTGTAGGACAAGGCATTTCTATTTCCTATTTCAAAAACTCTACAGTAAATTAGCATTGCCTCTACTTCTGACTTTTAAGCCCACTGTTCTTGTATTTCTAAGGTGATACTATCTCACCATAATGCTGCAGGAAATTATCTGGGAACCTATTTGCTTAAGACCAATAAAAAAAATCCAGCTAGGCCAATGTGGTGAAACCCCATCTCTACTACAGATACAAAAATTAGCTGGGCATGGTGGCGGGCGCCTATA
>NW_012122709.1:6587149-6594489 GCF_000951035.1 Colobus angolensis palliatus | reverse complement strand
CCTGCCACTATGCCCAGCTGATTTTTTGTATTTTTAGTAGAGACAGGGTTTCACCATGTTGGCCAGGCTGGTCTTGAACTCCTGACCTTATGATCTGCCCACCTCAGCATCCCAAAGTGCTGGGATTACAGGTGTGAGCCTGTGCACCCAGCCTGCATTCCTGTTTTTTTAATGATTTTGGAGGGTGGGGGTAGAGATGGGGTCTCACTATTTTGCCCAGGCTAGTCTTGAACTCCTGGGCTACAGTTATCCTCCTACCTTGGCTCCCAAAGTGCTGGGATTACAGGTGTGAGCTACTGTGCCTAGCCTATAATGATCATTTTAATGTTTCCCGTGCACTCATTTAGTTTGAACCCTCACAGCAACCCAATGAGGTAATACTCCCATTTCACATATAAGAAATACTGAGAGATGAGTTGCACAAGATTACACCCTGTTAAGTGGCAGAGCCAGAATGGACTTCAGAATCCCAACTACAATACAAATGTTTATTTAAATAAAGAAGAAAGCTATTGTACAAATATCACTCTTCAGGTTTAGCTTATAGAGCCATGGCTATGGATTCTTAGCTCTGTAAGGAAGTACTTCTATAAATTCTTAGGTTTAGAGATGATACCATCTGGGTACCTTTGCTTGAACCGTGCAACCACATCTGGGTCTAGCAGGTGGATCCCATCCAGTTGGTTTCCAAGGGTGATCCTGAAACGGGAAAAGGAGGGGCAAACCAGAAATCCTGGAATTAGAGGGTTTAATATTGTTAAAAAATGTATACCAAATGAAGACTGCCTATCATCATATCAAATATGCCAATTCTTCTAAAAAGAACATTAGAATAGTATATGGCAGAATGACTAGTTGAGAATTGGCATAGATTCTGGTGTTAAAATAGACTGGATCTGTATTATCTGAGGGTTAGTAACTAAGGCTTAGGCCTGCTTCACAGAGTTGCTGCTACCAGGGAGTACTCTTTGGATAAGCAAAATGCTAGCAGCATGTGTTTTAAGCTCTATTAAAGGGGTAAAAGATACAATTATTGACAGATTAAATAGATAACTTCATAACCACCAGGGGGCAGATTCAATATATCATAGAATGGCTGAGGAAGATCCTTAGATTGTGAAGAGAACAGAAACCCTAGGGAGCAGTGCTTTGGGTCCTAGAACCTGTTGAGTTTCTAATGAATATTTGTAGAATCTCATAAAACAGTTTAAATACAAGCTTAAGTGGCTTATGAATCCTCTGAAGCTCATTTATGGACTAGTGGAATACAGTGTGAAGCTCTACTAAGTTATGTCCTTAATCATAAGTAAGGGCCGGGCGCGGTGGCTCAAGCCTGTAATCCCAGCACTTTGGGAGGCCGAGATGGGCGGATCACGAGGTCAGGAGATCGAGACCATCCTGGCTAACACGGTGAAACCCCGTCTCTACCAAAAAAATACAAAAAGCTAGCCGGGCGAGGTGGCGGGCGCCTGTAGTCCCAGCTACTCGGGAGGCTGAGGCAGGAGAATGGCGTAAACCCGGGAGGCGGAGCTTGCAGTGAGCTGAGATCCGGCCACTGCACTCCAGCCCAGGCGACAGAGCGAGACTCCGTCTCAAAAAAAAAAAAAAAAAATCATAAGTAATAGCCCCTTGAGGACTAGCCTGTTCTCTGGTCACCTTACCAGTTGGGTTGCACATTGTGTGGTCGTCCAAATAACTCAATCTTGCGAGTGCCGGGAGATAGTCTTTCAATCATGCCATAGATTTCATCTGGTTTATGACTGGTGGAACGAACCTAGGAAATAAAAACTAGCTGCTTTTTAAGTTACACAAGATTGCAATTCTAGCCCCTTCTATTATGTTTATGATCTAAATGAGAAAAATCTGGGATGAGAATACACCCAACATGAATAACTGATACCAACAGAAATGTGGAAGCTTTGGAGGCCTGGGAAGCACATACCTCAGCTACGATCACATCACAATCCAGACCCTGGTTGAAGCCTTGGGGATTTCCTTTGACACCAACCTGCTCACCACAGATAACAGATTACCTTATGAAACCACCTTTTGAACTTTTTCTCAGTAAGAAATCAAATGATTCTTCTTTTGTGCTCCACCTATTGAATTGGGCCCTACTGCTGCTCACCAAGCAGTGTTCCTTCCCATGGTTCAACCAGTGACCTGTACGGCCTGTCCGAATGATGCGTTGCAGTTGATTTGTCTTCACCCAAATAATTTCATCTACCCGTTCATACCTGTGGGGCATAAAAAAGAACTAGAGTTTTAGTCAAACGTACAGTTAGGGGTACTACCATTTATAGAAGCAAGGAATCACAGAATACTCTGGGAGAAGAAAACATGTATCTCACTATAACAGTATTACCCTCAAAAGAAAGCAACACAACCACTACTTACCCCCAGAGGTTTAGACATTCTCTCCCCAACTCCATGGCCCTAGGAAGAAATGAGTTAAACAACTATTTGTATGCCCTTATTTTTTTTCTCTTCAAAATATATGATGTGTTAGCAACCCCATAAACACCTTTTCAGTAGACATTCAGTGAACATTTACATGCACAACACCAAAAGCAGCATGGTGGATCTAAGAATGAAAAGACAAAACAGTATTCTCAACAACCTTACCTTTCTCAAAGAACAAATGTAAAGTTAAATATATATTCAGGGTATAATTTGCATTGTAAATGGGCATTAGGACTCACTAGAAAAAAAGACTGGCTGGGCGTGGTGGCTCACACCTGTAATCCCAGCACTTTGGGAGCCTGAGGTGAGTGGATCACAAGGTCAGGAGATACAGACCATCCTGGCTAACACGGTGAAACCCAGTTTGTACTAAAAATACAAAAAGAAAAAATTAGCTGGGCATGGTGGCACGTGCCTGTAATCCCAGCTACTCAGGAGACTGAGGCAGGAGAATTGCTTGAACCCAGGGGGCCGAGGTTGCAGTGAGCTGAGATCACACCACTGCACTCCAGCCTGGGCAACAGAGTGAGACTGTCCCCCGGAAAAAAAGACTAAATCAGTCATACATTTAATAATAGGGCTACGAAAACCCAGGATTTTATCTCCCACTCAGTATTCACTCTGTATTGTATCTGTCCATACCTACATAACTGAATTGCATTACCTGCCTGTGACCCAGAGGAAGAGAAAGCCATCATCCTGTAGTACGGGTATGTTGAGCCTGCGCATCTCATCATCTGTCAGGGTCCCATAGGGCAGCTCCATGTGAATATCCCAGGGTGGGTCAGCCATCACAACTGCAAACTTGCCCAAGATACTGACGTCCAGGTAGCGGATATCACAACAGATCCACTGCATAAAGTGGTATTTGGTCATCTTCCCTACTTTAACTCTCAGATTCATGGCCCGAGTCCCTCTTTTCCATTTGATTTTTCCTATTCCCTTACAAGCTTATCTATCCCCCTCCATTCCCAATAAGCAAAACAAGATTGCTGAATTACGCTCTGCTTTCTTAACGTGTATGGCTGCCCTACTCAAAATCTGTAAGTTGAGACGAGTTTTCTGAGCAGACAGGTACCTGAGGTGGGAAGAGTCGGTCTGCACTGGAATCACCTCCGACACTCTGTGTAAGAGCAAGCTCCTGGCTTGGCGTGTGGTCTTTGCTGCCAGGGGCCTCAGAATCCATGCAAGCATCAATTTCATAGTGAACATACTTGCAGGTATCCATGTGGAAACATGTATTAAGGAAAGAGCAGTCACCTAAAGACTCATCAGTGTGTTTATTGATAATTCGTCTGGGAAAATAAAAAGGGAGAATCAAGATGGTGCTCCAGACGTAGATCCAACAGTTCAAATTTCAAATGATTTGAAAATGTCTCCTATTTTATTACCCTCCCCTAATTCTATTGTTAGAGCTTTCTCCAAGAGTTTTAAGGGAGGCAGGTAGCATGGAAATCCATAATTCATACTACAGAACAACAATTGTAATTCATCTCTCAGTAAAGACTGGGTTTCCTGTTTTACCACTGGAAGGCAAGCAGTGCAGGAGACTTAGTTGGTTAGAACAGAATAAAACACTGACCTAAGAGTTCAGGTTCCTTTTCTCCTAAGATTATCCTCCTTTCAGAGTACTTTTTCACCGTGGCTGAGAGACAGACATACCTTGTTATTCTAAGGAGGGAGCTTTTTCTTTAAAAAAAAAAAAGTTATTTGGGAGTACAGCCTGTATTCTTCCCACACAATGCACTTCTGAAAGTATACCTTCAGGGCCTGGAGGACTTACACAAACCATAAACTAAGATTACAGACAGAACCCCAATGACTGGAAGGAATATGCTGAAAAGGAATGGCTGCTTCTGACAAACCCATCCCACCTCATTCCCTTCCAAGAGACCTGAAGTGCAGCTTGCGACAGGGTCGATCAGCATCACTGGCTTTCATGCACTCCTCCTTGGTTCCATAGTCACAGAATTCTTGCACTTGGGCCCGACCTCGAGAGCGAAATTTTTCAACAATGGATTGTTCCTTGGCTGTTGTAGTATTTAATAGCTCTAGGATCTCCTGACTGACCTGTGACAGAAGTAGCCTTGGACTTAAAAATGTCTTGTAGATCAAACTGGCTCTTAGACCAACTCTGCAAATTCTTTTTGACATTGATGTCTTATAAGAGATAAATCAGCTAACTTTTTTTTTTTTTTTTTTTTTTTAAGAGATAGGATCTTGCTGTCACCCAGGCCAGAGTACAGTGGTGTAATCATAACTCACTGTTTCTCCCACTGAACTCCCAGGCTCAAGTGATTCTCCCAGCTCAGCCTTCAGTTGTAGCTGGGAATACAGGTGCAAGACACCATGCCAGCTAATGTTTTAATTACTTTACTTTTTGTGGGGATAGGGTCTCACTATTTTGCCCAGGCTGGTCTTGAACTCTTTGCCTCAGGTGATCCTCCCACCTCGGCCTCCCAAAGTGTTGAGATTACAGGAATGAGCCATTGTGCCTAGCCCTAAATTAGCTAACTTAATATTGGAAAATTGGAGCCTTCAGATAAGAGATTTGTTAGGGGTTCAGTCCTTCCTCACAAATATGCATTTGGGATGAAATTAAAATGGAAGAGTCCTGGTTCCTACTGCTAAAGATTATACTAATGTCCCCTCCCCAGGAAGGCATTCCTTCTACAAAAAAACATATTTACTGGGTGCTGAACTAAAAAGTATAGTGCTAAACACTTTACTTTTTAGCTCAGAGTCTATTCAATTCTATAAGGCAGGATATGCTGGTATTATCTTCACATTACAGATGAGAAGACTAAGGCTCAAGAGAAGTTAATTAATTTGTTCAAACTTACGCACTAGAAGTACCAAACAGATAAGAACTCATGTCAGGCCAATACTTATACTCAGAACCAATTCACATTATTTAGTCAATTTCTATAACTGCTCTAGTATTCCTCTCCAGAAATATAGGGAGAAATATAAGAGAAATATCTCCCTATATTTCTATATATTTGGATTCCTCTTCTCTTGATCCAATTCTTTCAGATTCAATGACAGATTATCTAAATTAGAATTTGTCAACACTAGCATTACTGACACTTCGGGACAGACAACTGTTTGTTGTGGGGGTCTGTCCTACTATGCACTGTAGGATGTTTAACAACCATCCCGGGCCTCTACACACTAGATGCCAATAGCACTCCCCCATGTGTCACAATAAAAATGTCTCCAGACATTACCAGATCCCCTGGGAGTTGGGCAGTAGGGAATCATCCCCGGTTGAGAACCACTGTAAACCCTCAATTCTAAAAACAGTTCCTTGCCCTAGGGGTAAATCCTTGTCAAACAAAGCTATAATTAAGAGCATATTGTGAGAGTATTTTCACATGACCCCTACCTTCTTGCTCTGTTGTTCCTTGGTGGACTGTTGGTTTAGAAGGCTCTCTATCTCCAGATCAACATCTGAGGCAGCATGTTTCCTTGATTTCTTGGCTGGCTCCTTTGCTGGTTCTGATGCTGAAGAGCTCAGACCAGAGGCTAATGAACTGGCAAAGGCAGCTACTGTAGTTAGGTCCTGTTCTGCACGCCGCTTCTGCCCTGTGACAGTCCCTGCTACCTCCCCAGGGCCCTTCTTTTCTGCCACAGCACCCATCATGGCAGATAGCTTGGAATGGTCAGCATAGGTCACAAGAGTAGGATGTGCATCGTCTTGTAGGAGACCTCGCTTTACCTCAATCAACTCCTGAGCTGCAAACTTCTGCAGGAGGCTTTCTACCCCATCTTGAGTGGCAGGAGCATCTGGCTAGAGAAGAAGAGAAGATAGGGGCAATAAGACACTGACCACGAACTGAAAATAAGTTGTAAATCGTAACTCTGTCAGGTCATTACCGTGGAGATGGCAAGACAGATGGACACAGCATCAGTGGGCAATGTTAAGGCCAGATCAGAGAGGTGGTGTAGCAACTTCTTCTCTAACTCAGGATCTGTAGCTAATTCAGGAACTGCTGAAGCTGTGCTGGGCTTAGGGCCACCAGAGGTGGGTGCAGTAGGCACTGGGCTGTCACTACGGAAGGTTGGAGACAATGCTGCCTCTGGATTCCGTAGATCTAAGAATGAAGAGAGGTAAAAATGAAAAAAGGCAACCACTGTTGGTCTATATATTTCTGAGAAGTCAAATTCTCTAGCATTCCCATACATAGATTTTTCATTTTGTGCAGGAAATTCTCTGACCAACTTTAGCACTAGATTACCTATCCTCAATCATACTAAAGCATTAACTGTTTTGTCAATATTGGATTTTCTATCTACCTTTTCTCTATTGGGTGAGTGATGTTTTCCTAATTCCCTATCCTTGCTGTGCTACAAAGAAAGTAAATTAGCAGCATGATAGATTTAAATATCCCTACCACCTTTCTATCTACCTACATTTTAATAAAGGCCAGGAATATACTCAACAACCTAAGCTGGGATCCAATATTCTTTTTGAGGCATGTAGTGTGAATTTTAATGAATTCAGGCCATTGATCAACAAAGTGTACAAAATGACAATGTCGGGGGCCAACAGTGTTACCTGTAACACTCACAATCACAAAAATCTTAATACTTTGCTGAAGCCTTGGTTACCAAATGGTATTTCCTGACTATATTGTTATCATCTATTACTTCACAAGCTGGGTAGCCATCATAACCTTCATAAGATTTGAGAAACTAAAATTAGGACAAAATGTTACCTTTGAGAAAGTCTAATATCTGTGGTTATTTAATTAAAATATAGATGAAATTTTTTTTTTTTTTTGAGAGGGAGTCTGGCTCTGTCGCCCAGGCTGGAGTGCAGTGGCCGGATCTCAGCTCACTGCAAGCTCTGCCTCCTGGGTTTATGCCATTCT
>NW_012122709.1:6582232-6585284 GCF_000951035.1 Colobus angolensis palliatus | reverse complement strand
TTGGTAACTTGACTGATTTAATACTGCTCATTCCAATATCTGGTGATATAATTTTGGTTATGAAACCTTGTATTAATAACACCTCCTGGGAGGTTTTTTCCCCCCACATTACATTCAGAATATTAGAGCTGAAAATACCTCTTTTAAGGTTATTGGGAAGAGGGAGCTTTTGTTTAATATGGTGGATAAAACTTAACTGCTGGTTAATACAATTGTTATTCATATGAAATTCTGTAAACTTTTCACGTCCAAAGTTTTGTATGTATACAGACATTTGGGGAAAAGTTTTATCATCCCTAAAACCAGTTACTGTCCAGAAAATGATTCCGAATCCCTAGGTTCCAAATCCTTCATAAGGTATTCATTCATTTATTTATTCAACACATTTACTCAATGCCTCTGCTCTGCTGCAACTACACTGACACTCTGCTTCTAATCTAACGAAAATAATGTGTTGGGTTCAGCAAAATAATACATAATATTTGATTTACTCTTTAATTAAGAGGACCACTGAGCTTAATATGGTCAGATTACTAATTTGCTGAATCCTTAAACATGTCAACATTTATATGCACATCTTCAATCTCATGAAATATACTGGAGCAGTTCACATATTTACTATGTGCTAAACCTGGCCAAATCTAGTTTGTTTCAATTAAAGATATTTTTTAAGTATTTTTTTTTTAAAAAAGATATACTTCACCAACATGAGATATCACACCCATTAGGATGGCGCTTCCTCAAAATCAAAAACAGAATTACGATATGATCCAGCAATTCCACTTTTGGGTATACGCCCAAAAAAATTAAAGCAGGATCTCAAAGAGATATTCATACACCCAGGTTCATAGCAGCATTATTTACAATAGCCAAAAGGTGGAAGTAACCCAAACGCCCACCCATGGATGAACAAAATGTGTTATATACATACAGTGGAATATTAGTTATCCTTAAAAAGGAAGGAGGCCAGGCATGGCGACTTATGCCTATAATCCCAGCACTTTGGGAGGCTGAGGAGGGAGGATGACTTGGGCCCAGGAGTCTAAGACCAACCTAAGCAACCTAAAAACCTGTTGGGTGTTTTGCCCAAAAAATACAAAAAATTAGCTGAGCAAGGTTGTATATGCCTGTAGTACATACAACAGGCACCTGTCACCAAACCTGGCAAATTTTTGTATTTTTAGTAGAGACAGGGTTTCACCATGTTGTCCAGGCTGGTCGTGAACTCCTGACCTCAGGTGATCCACCCGCCTTAGCCTTCCAAAGGCTGTGGACACCTGTAATCATAGGTACTCGGGAGGCTGAGGCAGAAGAATTACTTGAACCCAGGAAGCAGACATTGCAGTGAGCTCAGATTGCACCACTGCACTCCAGCCTGGGCAACAAGAGCAAAACTCCATCTCAATAAATAAATAAATAAATAAATGAATAAATAAATGAATGAATGAATGAATGATAAAAATGCCAATCTAACGAAGGTCTCCCAATATTTTGCCCATAGTATTTTCCACTATTAAAGATATGGATACATTTTAGTTTATTTTCTATCCTTGTCTTTTGACACTGAGTTCAGTAGTCGATAATTATCAGATTTCAGTAATGCTATAAAAAACAAGATGTGGTATGCAAATTTTTATTTCTGGTGAGAAATGAATGCAATAATGTGAACTTTTATCAAGTCTTGGGTTATATCTTCCATGACAACATGATTAATAAACTTACAATAGCCGGGCGCGGTGGCTCAAGCCTGTAATCCCAGCACTTTGGGAGGCTGAGATGGGCGGATCACGAGGTCAGGAGATCGAGACCATCCTGGCTAACACGGTGAAACCCCGTCTCTACTAAAAAAACTACAAAAAAACTAGCCGGGCGAGGTGGCGGCGCCTGTAGTCCCAGCCACTGGGGAGGCTGAGGCAGGAGAATGGCGTGAACCCGGGAGGCGGAGCTTGCAGTGAGCTGAGATCCGGCCACAGCACTCCAGCCTGGGTGACAGAGCAAGACTCCGTCTCAAAAAAAAAAGTAAATAAAAAAAATAAATAAACTTACGATAGAGTATGTTTCACAAGGGTTTCCTAAGAATCCTAAAGCTCAACAAAATACATTCTTTGAAATAATCAAAATAACACAGAAAGAACAGTGACAGTCTGGTTTAATTTGTGTGTTTCATCTTTACCTATTACCACAGTACCAAATGATGGGTCAGATCAAGCTCTGGGTCAGAAGACAAGATACATTTAATTACAACCCCAAAAATACTTTTATAAGAGTCTTAACTAGGCTGGGATTACATCTGTAATCCCAGCACTTTGGGAGGCCAAAGTGGGAGGATAGATTGAGCCCAAGAGTCCAAGACCAGCCTGGGCAACATGGCAAGACCCTGTTTCTACAAAAAAAAAATTAAAAATTACACGGGTATGGCAGGGCACACCTGTGGTGCTAGCCACTCAGGAGGAGGCTGAGGCAGGAGGATCACTTGAGCCCTGAGGTCAAGACTGCAGTGAGCTGTGTTCATGTCACTGAACTCCAGCCTGGGTAACAGAATGAGATTCTTGTCTCACACACACAGAAAAAAGGGTCTTAGCTATATTATTAGCTAGATATACAAGTCAAGAGATACTCACATCTAAAAAAGAAAAAATAAACATAAAAAAGGATATTTACATGCAGGGAGAATACAGTCTTAGTGTCAAAAATATTAAACATGTTTAGCAAGGACCTGGATGAAAGTATCAAGACTCTAGTAGTTAGGTCTGCATACAGAAAAAAGTTTGGCTAATACCAAAATGTAGCTAATATCATGGAAAGACAAAATAGCGGGGCACAGTGGCTCATGCCTGTAATCCCAGCACTTTGGGAGGCCGAGGCAGGCGGATCATGAGGTCAGGAGATCGAGAGCACCCTGGCTAACACGGTGAAACCTTGTTTCTACTAAAAATACAAAAAAATTAGCTACGTGTGGTGGCACGCACCTGTAGTCCCAGCTACTCAGGCGGCTGAGGCAGGAGAATCATGCCATTGCACTCCAGCTTGGGCAACAAGAGCAAAACTCCGT
>NW_012122709.1:6577877-6581781 GCF_000951035.1 Colobus angolensis palliatus | reverse complement strand
GCCAATTTTTTGCATTTTTAGTAGAGATGGTGTTTCACCGGTTAGCCAGGATGGTCTTGATCTCCTGACCTTGTGATCCGCCCGCCTCAGCCTCCCAAAGTGCTGAGATTACAGGCTTGAGCCACCGCGCCCGGCCCAGAGGTCTAGACCTTAAGAGGCATTACAGCTTCCGGAGTTTGGTTTGGTTTTGTTTCTAATTTTTGAGAGAGAGTCCCTGGGTCTGTTCCATCTAAACACTGTTGAAGCAAGACACAGATCTGAGGGACCTCCAGATGTGCTGCCACAGCTTCTGTTTCTGCCCTCTTGGAACCCTGGGCTTTCATGGAAGTCCAGTTACCCCGATAGACCACTTGAAAAGAGAGACCCTGTAGGGTGAAGGATGGTAAGGAGAGAGGGTTCAGCATTACAGTCAGCCATCCAAGTAGCCAGAAGTGAGTGAGGCCATCTTGGCTCCTCCAGTCCAAATGAAAGCTGCCTGAGTAAGCCCAGTGCTCACCACATGGAACAGAGACAAGCCATCCTACCAGGCACTCCATGGAATCATAAGCAAATATGTAAGTATTAAGACACTAGGCCAGGCGCGGTGGCTCACACCTGTAATCCCAGCACTTTGGGAGGCCAAGGCAGGTTGATCACGAGGTCAGGAGTTCGAGGCCAGCCTGGCCAACATAGTGAAACCCTGTCTCTACTAAAAATACAAAAATTAGCCGGATGTGGTGGTATGTGCCTGTAGTTTCAGCTACTTGGGAGGTTGAGGTAGGAGAATCACTTGAACCTGGGAGGCAGAGGTTGTGGTGAGCTGAGATGGTGCCATTGCACTCCAGCCTGGGCGACAGGGCAAGATTCTGTCTCAAAAAAAAAAAAAAGAGATTCCACAAGAAAATTAAATAGCCTGGATATGGTGGCTCTCACTTGTAATTCAAACACTTCGGGAGGCTTAGGCAAGAGGACAGCTTGAGCCCAGGTGTTCAAGACAAATTTGGGCAACATAATGAGACCTTATCGCTATTAAAAATTTAAAAATTAGCCAGGCATGGTGGCATGCACCTGTAGTCCTAGCTACTCACAGGATGAACTGGGAGGACTGCTACACTCCAGCCTGGGCAGTCTATAGACTTGAGATAGAGAGGCCCTATCTCAAAAACAAAAGCAAAAAAAAAGTCGCTGGCATCATTTATGCACATTTTTTAAAAGTTTCAAAACAGGAAACCAAAGAATAGGGGAAACAAAACAAAACAAAAAATTGTATCTATAAATAAATCAATGAAGTTTCTAGAGCAAGGAAAAAAAAAACTCCGCCTCTTAGGTAATTCAAGAACTACTCCGAGACTTGACTACTACTTATTGCCTGATCAAATGACTTGCACTTCTTACTCTACTATCCTCCCCTCTTACCTCTTTAATTATCTAGGTCCTATATAGCCATAAAGGCCAAATTCAAGTGCCAAATCCACTACGATGGCTTTGATGGCTTCACTACCTACACCAGCTCTTGTTACTTCTCTTCACTGTACAGACTGTAGATTCATTCGTTTGGTTCCGTACATATATCTTATCACATTCCTTTTTGTAAGCATCTACCTTTGAATCCTATGGTTTTTAAAATTCTTGAGGACAGGGGCAATTTCTTACTTATTTTTGTCTAATTAGACCCATGAACACTGTAGCGAAGAAAGGATAATTAATTAGGTGAGAGGATCCTGCCAGTGCATCTTCTATTTCTTGGGGCCAGAATATGAGCACATGAACCTAACATGATCTAGACAAGATTTAGAGATGGAGTTGAAGACACTGACAAATATTGGAAGAATCTACCACAAGGGTGATATTGAGTCACTATTTTTGCAGAGCTTTGTTACTAGTTTGCCTTAAATAATTCAGAGTTTGTCCTGGGGGTAGGGAGTGGATAAGAGTGAACTTAACAATCTTTTAAATTTCCTTCAAGTTTTATGATCACGACATAAGGGCAACCGGAGAGGAAAAAAAGTTTGGAAATCAAACACAAATGTTTTCGGATTCCCGCTAGGTATGTAAATTGCTAAGACAATGCCGGTAGGGGTACTCATTCAAAAACACCGAGTGCCACTCTGTACGGGCCACTAAATTGCGCACTGTGGATATGAGGTTTCATTCCTTCCTTACTGTACCCACAGGTGCCAAGAAATGACCACTACAAAACAGTCGTTATAACTGAGGGAACAAAGCGCCATAGCAGCAACAAAAAGGGGTTCTTGCTGCTTCGTGGGATAGGGGGCTGAGAAGCCTCACAAAGGCGACGTCCTCGCAGTCTAAAGAGGAATGGGCAAGGAGGACGAGGGTGGGGCTCAAGCATCCGTCCGATAAAAGTTAACAATAAGAACCGAGGCCCAGGGTGAGGAGGAACGGCGAACTACTTGCCGAAGGGCGAAGGTCTGTGCTGCTGAAGGGGGAGATGGAGTACCAATGTACGAGGCTTTATGGAAGCGGCCGTTTGGTAAAGGGCAGTGACTCTGGAACTTTTTCTCTAGGGATCCCGCCCGTCCTCCCCGGTTGAGCCTCGGCCCCAGCAGCCCAGTGCCTCACCCAAATGCCCCGAGTCCTGCTTCCGCCTCCGCTGTAGCCTCTCCCGCAGGGAGTCCAGCTGCTTCTTGTGGGCCTGGATAGAGCTCCACGTGTCCGACATCCTAGTCTCCCAGCCCTGACGCCTCTCGAATAAGGCGCGGCGGACTAGCACCTCCCAGCACTCTCTCCAGGATCTAACCAGTTCTCAGGCGGGGCACCACGAAGGCTAACCGGAAAATGACCCCTAGAGATGAGCAAGACAGAAAAGTCATTTCCGGTGTCGCGCTTTCTTGGAAGCTATAAAGAGAGCCACGTTAGGTGTTGGCAGAGCGGCAAATATAGTCCTTATACCCGCTCTCTCTTGCTTCCGGGCACAGTGAGGCTGTGGTTGCCATGTTAGTGACTGGCAGAGCGGCCATGTTGCTTATAGACGCGCATGCGGCCATGTTGAATATTCGGAGAGGAGTCCTGAGAGGTAACCTACGTTAAAATAGCACTCAAAGAGAGCAACACCGTATAGTACAGATTTTTTTTTTTTTTTTCCGAGACGGAGTTTCACTCTGTCACCCAGGCTGGAGTGCAATGGCGCGATCTCGGCTCACTGCAACCTCCAGCTCCCAGGTTCAAGCGATTTTCCTGCCTCAGCCTCCCGAATAGCTGGAATTACAGGCGCTCGCCACCACGCCCGGCTAATTTTTTGCATTTTTAGTAGAGACGGGGTTTCACTATGTTGGCCAGGCTAGTGTCGAACTCCTGACCTCGTGATCCGCCCTCCTTGGTCTTCCAAAGTGCTGGGATTATAGGCGTGAGCCACTGCGCCTGGCCATAGTGTACAGATTTTTAAGATGAAGGATCACTAGTTCCTTTTGACAGTTTGGTACTAACATACCTTTTCCACTGAAGGTGTTGTTGGTTTGTTTCCATGCGTTCATTTACAAAAAAATAAAAAACACAACGGTGGTCCCCAGTCTGAGGTGGGGAGGGAGCGGTGGTGGGTGCGCGCAAGCTTCTTTGTGTGGGCGAGGCGTGGGAAAGTGAGGAGGGCCCGATGAAGGAAAGACATGAGATGTCTTCAAATACATGATCTCTCTCTTAGGCTAAATTTACAAAGTACATGTAATAGATTAAAATCGGGTTCCGACACTAAGAGGACTTTGAAGTCCTGGTTGCGTTGTGTTTTTTTGTTATGAGAGTTACTTGCATGAGTGTGTTCAGTTTGTGAAATGTAATTGAGCTGAACATTTTGGTAAGTGCGCTTTCCTGTATGTGTGGTAAACTTAAATAATACAAGGTTGTTTTTGGTTTTTCCTACAATCCTTTTTTTCTTTTTCTTTTTCTTTCTTTCTTTCTTTTTTTTTTTTTT
>NW_012122709.1:6568297-6571842 GCF_000951035.1 Colobus angolensis palliatus | reverse complement strand
TGACCTCAAGTGATCCACCCGTCTCAGCCTGCCAACCTGCTGGGATTACAGGAGTGAGCCGCAGCGCCTGGCCTTGCATAGATTCTTAAATGGCAACTGCATTGGTTCCTAAGTTGTATAGGTTGAGTTAATATACTTGAGAATGGTTATTGTGAAAGGTGAATTCAAGAGAATTGTATGCTCCCTTTCCCTTCTCCACTTTAGAATTACAAGTTTGAATTCCCTGTCTTAGATTCCACAGGACACTGTCCATTATCTGTCATAGTTCCTTTCACCCCCAAATAAAAGTATTTGTTTAAAGCTAGGCACCATGGTATGTGCTTGTAGTCCCAGGAGGCTGAGATGGGAAGATCAGTTAAGCCAAGGAGTTGGAGTCCACCATGTCCAATACTGAGACCCTGTCTCTTAAAAAAAAAAAAAAAGAGAGAGAGAGTATCTGTTTACATTTTCCCGCTGAGACTGAGCTCCCTAAGGGCAGAAGTTTATTTTACAGTCAAACATCATATAATGATGTTTTGGTCAACTATGGACCACATGCAGAACAATGGTTCCATAAGATCATAATGGAGCTGAAAAATTCCTATCACCTAGTGACGTTGTAGTTGCCATAATGTTGTAGCACGGTTACTTCATTTTAAATAAATTTAGTGTAGTCTAAGCATACAGTGTTTATAAAGTTTACAGTTTTTTACAGTAATGTCCTAGACCTTCACATTCACTTACCATGCACTCACTGACTCACCCACAGCAACTTCCAGTCCTGCAAACTCCATTCATGGAAAGTGCCCTATATAGGTATATCATTTTTTAATCTTTCGTATTGTATTTTTACTGTACCTTTTGTATGTCTAGATACACAAATACCATTGTGCTACAGTTGCCTATAGTATTTAGCACAGTAATATGCTGCACAGATTTGTTGCCTAGGAGCAATAGGCTATACCATAGCCACACCTAATCTAGGTGTGTAGTAGGCTATACCATATTGATTTGTGTAAGTAAACTCTATGAGGTTTGCACAACAACAAAATTGCCTAATGATACATTTCTTGGAATGTGTCCTGGTCATTAAGCGAGGCATAACAGTGTTTACCTTTGCACCTAACCAACACTTGGTCTCTTTTTTTTTTTTTTTTGAGACAGAGTTGCCCTCTGCCACCCAGGCTGTAGTGCAGTGGCACGATCACTGCAACCTTCACCTCTCAGGTTCAAGCAACTCAAGTGATTCAGGCAGTGCTCCTACCTCAGCCTCCGGAGTAGCTGGGATTACAGGCCACTACCGCCCGGCTAGATTTTGTGTTTTTAGTAGAGATGGGTTTTCACCATGTTGGCCAGGCTGGTCTTGAACTCCCAACCTCAGGTGTTCTGCCCGCCTTGGCCTCCCAAAGCGTTAGGATTACAGGCGTGAGCCACTGTGCCCAGCCTAAAAATTATTTTGACTGGGAATTGAGAACTCTTGGTCTCTGAAACAGAGTAAATCCTCAAAAGTCAACTGAATGAATGAGCGAAGAAGCGGTGTCTTGCTTCTTATAATAGCAATGACTTTATTCATCCAATTTGAACTAGATCCTCTGTTTTATGTAAAATAAGTGTTTTGCAAGCTGTATTTATTTATATATTCATTCCTGCAGGTTAGACTTAATTCAACTTCCAAAAAGATTGTCCAGCAAAAAGTTACTGAGAGTGGGAAATGGTGGGGCTGAGCGTAGAGATAGGGTCAATTGTAAGAAGGAAGAAATTAAAGGCTCTAGGAAGAGAAAGAATAAATTAGGGATGAAGGGAGAAAAGAAATAGAAATAAAAGCTATCAAATAAGAGGAGGTCAGTGAAAGGAGAAAAAGCAGGAGAGGGAAAAGAATGAAAAGGAGGCGGAAAGAAAATAAAGTAGAGCTGTGAAAAAGCGGGGTGGGGATTCAGGCTTAGTGCTGGCCTGCCCAAGGAAGTGTCCATCAATAGAAGCCTCACTGACAGCTGTTACCATAATGGGAACTGGCACCTAAAGAGAGGGCAAGTCTGGTTTAATTAGTTAAATGGCATTATCTGTGTCTAGTGGGGGTGGGAGAGGTTAAGGGGATGGAAGGATTGGTGACCCACCTCCTTCCACAGGCTGAGAGGAAAAGCAGATCTACAAAGCTTTGCCAGAAATGAAAGATTCCCATGCGTTCCTATTCACCAGTTACATTTTAAAGGGGGCTTGTACTGCTCTGGTGGGGGCAACTAGAATTAAACATTGGTTCTTTATCTTAAATTAAGAGTAGGTTTATGCCGGGCATAGTGACTCATGACTGTAATCCCAGCACTTTGAGAAGCTGAGGCAGGCAGATCACTTGAGCCCAGGAGTTGGAGACCAGCCTGGCCAACATGGTGAAACCTTGTGTCTACAGAAAATATGAAAAATTAGCTGGGTGTGGTGGGGCACACCTATAGTCCCAGCTACCTGGGAGGCTGAGATGGGACAATCACCTGAGCCTGGGAAGTTGAGGCTGCAGTGAGCTGTAATTGCGCCACTGTACCCCAGCCTTGGTGACAGAGTTAAGACTCTGTCCCCCCGCCCCTAAAAAGGAATAGGTTTACTCACCTCTTTCCCTTCTTACAGGCAGCCTCACATCCAGAATCTTAAATGATGTAGCAGGAAGCAAGTGCCATCTCTGATGAGTGAAAGTAGTGCAATGACTGGGATTCTGCCTACCTGGGTTCTGTTTTTGTTTTGTTTTTTTGAGACAGGGTCTCACTCTTATCACCCAGGCTGGAGTCCAGTGCTATCATAGCTCATTGCAGCCTTCATCTACCACCTCAGCCTCTTGAGTAGCTGAGACTACAGTGGAGTAGCTGGGGCTACACGTGCTTGCCACCATGCTCAGCTAATTATTATTATATAGTTTTTGAGACAGAGTTTGGCTCTTGTTGCCCAGGCTGGAGTGCAGTGGTATGATCTCAGCTCTCAGCAACCTCTGCCTCCTGGGTTCAAGCAATTCTCCTGCCTCAGCCTCCTGAATGGCTGGGATTATAGGCACGTACCACCATGCCCAGCTAATTTTTTGTATTTTTAGTGGAGACAGAGTTTCATCATGTTGGCCAGGCTGGTCTCAAACTCCTGACCTCAGGTGATCCACCCTTCTCAGCCTCCCAAAGTGCTGGGATTACAGGCATGAGCCGCCGTGCCTGGCCCTACCTGGGTTCTTAATCCAGCTTTGCCACTGAGTGACTCTGGGCAAGTCATTGTATCAGTTCCATCCCTTTAGCACTAACAGTCAATGATATTAGAATCTTACAAATCAATCTCCTTGGACTCAGGTAATCCTCCCATCTCAGACTCCTGATTGGCTGGGACCATAGGTGTCCACCATCACACCCAGCTAATTTTTGTATTTTTGGAAGAGACAGTGTTTTGACATGTTGCTCAGGCTGGCCTCAAACTCCTGGGCTCAAGCTATCTGCCTGCCACTGTGACAGGCAAAAAAAAAAAAAAAAAATTATACATGTTTTATTTAACCCCATCCCTATGTGCTTCCTCTGCATTCTTTTGTTTTTTTTTTTTTTTTGAGG
>NW_012122709.1:6566754-6568247 GCF_000951035.1 Colobus angolensis palliatus | reverse complement strand
TGCAGTGAGCTGAGATCCGGCCACTACACTCCAGCCTGGGCGACAGAGCGAGACTCCATCTCAAAAAAAATAAAATAAAATAAAAAAACAAAAACAACAACAACAACAAAAACGTGATTTCAAAGAAGAGGAGGACTGCAAGTTTAATGACCCAGGAAGACATTGGAAAGAAGCTGGCATCAAGGTTCAGGCTTGAAGTGACCGTTAAGGTTTCAGTAGGTGAAGGTATAGGAGGGAAATCCAGGTCTAGAATATGATAAAGGCAAAGGTCTAGACTAGAGGTAGGATAGCAGGACGTGTGTTATGTCAATCCGGATCAGTTCGCCAGAACATAAAGATTTGTATTTGGGAATATTGGGAGAAATTTTAGGTTCCCAAATTTGAGGCCAGATTGCAGAAGGTACATGGTACCTGAGTAAAGACTTGGCAATTTATTCAGAATACAATAGGAAACAATTAGAGTTTGTAAATAGAAATGTTTCAAAATTGATCTGCTGTTCTAGATAAGTTGAGGTGAGGAGGAAGGAGATTTGGGAGAGGACGAAGATGGTTAGTAGTCCATTGTAACTAAGTGTCTGATGAGAAGAACTTTAACTAAAAGCTGGTTATGAACAGTAATGAAAAGGAAGGGGTGAATATGAAGGGAGCTATTGAAAGATTGTAATATGACTTTTATCCATTCAGTAAGTATTGAGTGACTACTATGTGTTAGATACTATGGAGATTTAGTAGTGATCAAAATACTCATTTCCATCTCATTTTCTGAACTTAATTTACTTTTAGGGAATTTACACTGTCTTTTGGGATGTGTAACTTTGTTTTTTTGTTTTTGTTTTATTAAGACAAGCCTCACTCTTTCACTGCTGGAGGGCAGTGGTGCAAAGAAGTAGCACAAGTACTCCCGAAAGTCAATCAAATCAAGGGCAGCTCTCAGAAGTTTTTGCTTTCACATTAACTCTGGGTAAATTATTACGGTGGCATATTGGGCAAATTTTTTGAAGTACAGGAAGGGCTCTTATCATGATCTTCTTATAGAGAGATTCTTTTTAGACTCCTCTTGACCAGTTTGCTGCTCAAAAGAAAGATACTGCTTTCTTGTCAGCCCGCAGCCACAGCGGAGGAGGAGGAGGAGGGAAAAATGCAGACAGACTTCTTCTAGTCAAAACAGAATGTAAGCCTAATTTTGAGCAGATAGGTGCTGCATGCATCACACTTCTGAACTTTTCCTCATATCTGCTGTGGTAGATTGCTTCCAGAGTTGGCCACAACAATGCCTCCCACCCACTTGCCCTTAGGTAGTGTGACTTTGTCCCCTTTCAATCAATAAGTAAAGCTTATTCCCCCTTCTCTTGAATCTGAGCTAGGCTTCTGACTAGCTTTCACCAAAAGAATGTGGAAGAAGTGATATTCCCTGAGTTCTAGACCTTAAGAGGTCTAGACTTTTTTTTTTTTTTTTTTTTTGAGACGGAGTCTCTCTCTGCCACCCAGGCTGG
>NW_012122709.1:6556056-6564889 GCF_000951035.1 Colobus angolensis palliatus | reverse complement strand
AAAAAAAAAAAAAAAAAAAGGGGGAAGTCAAAGTTGGCTCTAATTGAGAATAAGACTAGTGAAATCTGTTTTGGGGATCAGAAGACAAGTGTTTGTTGATTGGTTAAGAAGTTCCAGTGACGGCCGGGTGTGGTGGCTCATGCCTGTAATCCCAGGACTTTAGGAGGCTGAGACAGGCCGATCACGAGGTCAGGAGTTTGAGACTAGCCTGACCAACATGGTGAAACCCCGTCTCTACTAAAAATACAAAAATTAGCCAGATGTGATGGCGCACGCCTCTAATCCCAATGACTCGGGAGGTTGAGGCAGGAGAATCACTTGAACCCAGGAGGTGGAGATTGCAGTGAGCCAAGATCACGCCACTGCACTCCAGCCTGGGTGACAGAGCGAGACTACATCTCAAAAAAAAAAAAAAAAAAAAAGTGCCAGCGACAATAACCAAAGTTACAGGTGCAGGAGTTTCTGAGAGACAAGAATGTGTCAATAAATTCTGCGCCTTGTTCAGGGGTGACACAGGTTGAATTCTCTGAGAAGCAGATGCTGGGACAGAATTAGCAGTACAGAAGTTTTACTGGGGAATAACACTGGTATAAGGAAAGACAGTGGGGGAAAGGGGGAGTGGAATTGATTAGGGAGACCTGTCAGACCATAATGCAGACCTGATAAAGTCTCTGCCAGTCCAGTAGGAATTTTCAGAGCAAAGATTGTTCATTAGAGTCCTATGTTCCAATGGCTAAGCCCTTGTACCTTGCTCAGTTTTGGGCCAAGGATTGAAGAGCAGTACAGCTAGAGGTTGTCAGCTAACCAGGCTCCTTGCAGCTTGTTAGCCAGTTCTTTCTTGAAGGAACATCTCAAAAGCAGCCCATCTCTGCGTCTGCCAAACAGAGTGCGATGGATCTTATACAGGTTCTTTTTTTTTTTTTGAGTTGGAGTCTTGCTCTGTCTCCAGGCTGGAGTGCAGTGGCATGATCTCAGCTCGCTGCAACCTCCACCTCCCGGGTTCAAATCATTCTGTTGCCTCAGCCTTCCAAGTAGCTGGGATTACAGGTGCCTGCCACCACACTTGGCTAATCTTTATTTTTGAGATGGTGTTTTGCTCTTGTTGCCCGGGCTGTAGTGCAATGGCATGATCTTGGTTCACTGCAACCTCTGCCTCCTGGGTTCAAGTGATTCTCCTGCCTCAGCCTCCCGAGTAGCTGGGACTACAGGCTCCCACCACCTCGCCCGGCTAGTTTTTGTATTTTTAGTAGAGACGAGGTTTCACCGTGTTAGCCAGGATGGTCTCGATCTCCTGACCTCGTGATCCGCCCGTCTCGGCCTCCCAAAGTGCTGGGATTACAGGCTTGAGCCACCGCGCCCGGCCCTTCCTCTGCATTCTTAATGTTAAGAATCCTTTGTCTTGTTGGTAGAAATTATTAGGGTTGAATTACATTTTTTAAATTTCTGATTATGACATCAGATCTCAAGGATCATAAAGTTTAATTCACCTTGGTTCTACAGATTCGCTGATATCAGAAGGCTGATCTGTGGTTTGAAAAAGACTGAAAAGAAAGTTTCCAACCTCCAAACAAAACCCACACAAAGGCCTGGTGGTGGAAGGTTCTAGGTAGAGAAAATCTAGACAATGACTGGACATAGTGGGCAAATGCTTACCTTTTGGAAATACAAACTCCACAGGGAAGAATTTCCACAGGGAAGTTACATTAACTGAAGGCTGTCTTAGGACAAGGCTGAATAAAGTCAATATTTCAACACCATATGTTCAGCTTTGGCAGGAGATGTAGGTGGGAAGGGAATCTCAATGTTGGAGAATGCCCATATCACACCCCAGCTGGCTATGTAATCATGAAATAAGGAGAAACACATAAATATTTGGTTAAAACACCTTTAATGATAGAGGGAAAGACACTAATATCTCCCCTGTCTGTTCTTGACATTTTACTAGGTTAGGAAGCTCTGGAGCCTACAGCTTGAGGAGAAGCCATCGTTCAAGTCAGTCAATAGCAAAACCCTCACTCTCTCCTCCTCAGAGCTCCTGTTCCAAATGATCCTATGTTAAGAGTAAATACTACATCTCATTACAAGACAGAGAGGCAGGGAGGACGCCACCTGGAGCTGGTCTCCCAAAGTCTGGGACTCTAAGAACCAGACAATGACAAAGAGACAGGCCCCAGCCTACAGATAGGCAAAATGGGGAGGATAGGGGTCTTGAAAGAGGAAGATAAGGAAAATACAAGGGGCCAGGGAATAAAGGAGGGAGTTATCTAAAACTAGAAGCATACTAGTACTAGGAAATCCCCCATGATCCCTGGAACACCTCTGCACACTATGTCACTATTAGCCCAAAAGAATATTAACGAGAATGTCCACATTCACAATAATTTGAGGCCCTTTCCCTTACATCATGCCCCTTTCTTAGTCACATAGGTACCAGCAAGCCCTATGTTTTAGCAACATTCCGTAACTCTCTCATCATTACTTCATCGACCATGCTGACCAACAATGGTCCTTAAAGATGTGAACTTCACATTTCCCAGGTAACTCCTGGGAGACCTCTTGGCAAGAAATCAGCTTGTTTCCCAACTTTGAGAGGCCATGATGAATGAGAAGCTGCAGAGGTCTCGGCACACTGACCAGCCAACACCTTTACTTTAATGTGACCATCAGGGGATTTACTGGGAAAATTTTCCTATGCCCTTCATTTCTCCATACTTCCTAGGATTGGGTCACCAATTACTGGAGCATCTTCAGTACCCGTACCTTCTGGAGGAGGGGGAGGGGAAAGGAATATACAGTTTGCTACTTCTTGTCTATGATGGGCTTCTCAGGCACTGCCTTGGGTGCAGGAGGCTGAAATAGGAGGGGAGCTGTCTTCTCGTTGGCTTCCCTGGATCCCATTGTTGGAGGCACCTTCCCAGCCACAGTTCCTAGGCCAAACAGCACTGGTGGGGCCAGGCTTGGAGTGGTAGTGGAGGTGGAGCTGGAATTCCAGGGCTTCATGGGCAGGCCACTTGACAGGAATGCCACATACTGGTTCTAGAAAGATAGGGGACCCACACCCACCAGCTGAGCAGACAAGTCACCCCAGAGGAGTGGCACTGGGCCCTCAGAGACAGCTGCCAGCCCTTTGGGCTAGGCTGCAATTCCAAATGTAGGTGCTCAGGTGCACCTGCCAAAGGGAAAGGGAGAGGAAGGAGGAAGGGAAAGAAGGGTCACACCAGGGAAGCTGGAGAGGGTTCCTCTTGAGAAAGCTGCAGAGAATCTATTTTCCTTGGGTACAAAGAATGAGGAGGGAAGAAAAATTCCTTAGGGGGCTATCCCCTTGTCAGCACAGTAATTTCCAAGCTCAGGGACTAGAGAAAAGCCACTAGGGACATATCATGTTAAGAACTTAGAGAAAAAGACAAAATCAGGGCTCATAAATCTGGGAGGTCCTTTTGTGAAGGTGTTTCTGCTCTGTGGGACAAAGAGCAGCAGGTACAGAAAAACAGGCTCATGGGATTGTGGGGTCATCTTTTCGGGGAAAGGGGGAGAGCCCTGTGGAGGTGATGGAAGGTGAACAGCCAGGGACTAAAGAAAGAGCAGCAATATTCTGAGGGCCATGGGGGGCAAAGGGCTGTACCTGGTGGTGTGCCAGTAGCATATGCTTCTTGAGGGTAGCCCGCTCAAGAAAGCCCTGCCTGCAGAAAACACAAGTGAAGAGCGGCCCCTCCTTGGGGTGGGTCTTCTGATGCTCCTCCAGAGCTGCCTGGGAGGGAAAGGCCTGGCCACACACTTCGCAGGCCCTTCTGCTACTGCTCTCTCCTGGCTCCTTTCTCATTGCCTCCTGCAGGCTCAGCTCCTCTACCAAGGTCACGCTGGTGCCTTCCCCTTCTGGGGTGAGTGCTGATGCTGGGCTTGAGCTTCTCTCCGGTTTGCCCCCCTCTTCCTTGCCTCCTAAAACATCACTGCTTCCCTGCTCCATTGGCTGAGGCTGATCCAGGCTCTCAGGTGGTGGGAGTGGTGGTGGCAAAGAAGATTGCTGAGTAGCTTTCTCACTACTGTCCATCTCCTTCCCAGCTGTGACTGCTGCCGCCACTGTCCCCACCTCCTCCTCTGCCCCAGATGCCTCTTCTGAATCACCTCTCACTGATATTGCCTTCTCACCTCCACTCTCTGAGCCTCTCCCTGCCAGGGAATCTTCATCAGTCACATCTTCCTCTTCTTCCTCATCCTCTTCTTCCTCCTCCTCAGACAACTCCTCTTCTGGTGATGGCTGCTGGGACTGCTGCTGGGGGAAACTCCCTGCCCCGGAGACTGTAGATTGCTCGGAGCCATTCTCCTGAGCAGCTCCTCCACCTTCAGGGAGTGCAGTACCACCATTGGGGATCTGGCCCCCCAGGTGCATCCGGACATGCTGCTGCAGAGTGACAGCATTGGTGAACTTCTTCTGGCAGATGGGGCAGGAGTTCTGTGCCCGGGCAGCTGGACTGGCCTTGTGGCCCACGAAATGTGCACGCAGATTACCCCTGGTGGAGAAGGCTCTGCCACACACTTTGCATTTGAAGGGCCTCTCACCTCCATGTTGGCCATAATGAAGGCGTAGGGCCCGAGGGCAGCTAAGCACCCGGAGACAGATGACACACTGGTTAGGTCCAGAAGAGGCTGAGGATGAAGCTGCAGGGGCAGAGGTGGTGGGTGCTCCTGAGGCCGTTGAGGTCACTGCCACAGCTCCTTGCCGGTCAATCTTTTCTACCAGTTGCTGCAGCTTTGATGTCTCAGAGGGTGAGGCCCCCAAGGGCTCTAGCACATAGGGGAAGGGGAAGCTGCCAGTGGACTTGAAGTGGTTGGTAAGCAGTGCCCAGCTTGGTAGTGAAGTCACCAACTTACTTAGCTGCATGCGAGTTGCTGTGCTACTTTCTGCCACTCCACTGATGGCTGAGCCCTCACTCCCTGGAGGGGTGTTTTCATCAGCTTTATTCTTGGGTTCCACTGCTTTCATGAGCACAAACTTATTGAAAGCAGGGAGTCCTGGAGCTGTGGCTGTGCCTGCACTGGTGGAGAGCAGAGTCAGGCTCTCTGTGGCACTGAGTGCTGTGGTGGAGGCCACCAGAGGCTTGCGCTCAACACCTCCACCTGGAGTGGCTGCCTCCTCCTCGGCCTTCTCTGGTGGCACGGACATACCATAAGGCAAGCCACTGCTGGTAATGACGTAGTCTAGGTGCTCTGGTACTGGGTGTGGGTTCATCTGCACATGTGGGTACTTCTCACGATGCCGGTGGAAATGCACTTTGAGGTTGCCACGGGTGGTAAAGCGGTTTCCACAGACATTGCACTTATAGGGCCTCTCACCCGTGTGGGAACGAAGGTGGATCTGCAGGGCACTGTCACTGCCAAATACTTTGGCACAGAAGCGGCATTTGTGCCTTCCACCAGGCTTCTCCAAGGGACCCATCACTTCTCCATAGCTCAGCTCACCACTTCCATTCTTTGGCTTCAGGAGCCCTGGGGAGGCAGTGGCCTCCAGGCCTCGGGCTGCCCCAAGACACTGTGCTGCCAGTAGTCCTGTGGTGCTTGGGAATGCCAGATGAGGCGAGGCAATCAGCTGATCTGTGCTGCCTGGCAAAGCTGGGGAAGGGGCAGGGGTAGGTTTGTGGCTTCGCCCAACCCCTCCAGCAGAGAAAGGATGCTGTGACCCCAGTGGGTGGTAAAGGTGGAAGAAGGCCTGCTTGGGTGTTTCTGCCCCTGAAGAGGAAGAGGAGGAGGAGGAGGAGGAAGATGCCACTGTCTTGCTGGTTTGGACAGGCTTCATGGGGCTGAAGAGGGGTAGTAGGGGCTTGGTGGAAGAGGCAGTTCCTGTCCCAGGTAGCTCTGAGGGACTGGCAGGGGCACCCACCGTCTGGCCTAAGGAGCCAAGCAACAGCACCTGCCTGCAGATTTGCTCAGTCATCTGCATCTGATGGATCTGCCGCTGCTGCAGAACGCGTAGCTCTTCCAAGATCAGGGGGATGTTCAAGTGGCCACTGCCTACACCTGGAGGCGGAGGGGGGGGTGGAGGAGGGGGGGGTGCAGGGGTCGATTCTGGAGGTAATGGGGTTGCTCCCAGCTTGGGACTGGCCAAGATCAGGCCCCCACCTCCCCCAGCCGCTGTACTTGTGGCAGCGACCAGGAAATGCCCCGAAGACTCCTCTCCTCTCCTCTCCGGGCCCCAGGTGGGATCCGTGGGCACGGAGGACCCAGAATCTGGGGGGTTGCTATGCTCTGTGTCCATGACCTGAGGATTATTGTGACCCTCAGGCCGGGGTTCAGAGGAGGCTGAAGAGTTGTTGGGGTTCTCCTGGCCCCCAATTATCACCATTACAGGAGGGTCAGTAGAACATGCATTCTGGTGGGCGAGGAATTCAGTTGGGTCAGTGAATTGTGCGCAGCACTTGGCACAGACTTGGGGGTGATCTTCCTCGCTAGCATCACCTGGGGAGAAGACAAGGAGAGAGAGTGTGGGTGGCGCAGTTGGGTTGGGTATACCGAGGCTCTAATTAACAAGGAGCCCAGTAACCGCTAGTTGGGGGTGGGGAGATGAGCTCACCATCAGGCCATGCAGAAGTCTAAAGCTCAGGCCAGAACAGTGTGGACAGGAGACAACCCGGCATGGGGCAGGGGTGAGGGGGAGGGAGGCGGGAGGAGGGGAGGGGGGCAAGAGCATGCTACTCCCCTCCTCAGCCACCCTCCCTTCCCAAGGCCACAAGCGAGTTCACGGAATAGGTGTGAGGACAGGGGCCTACGCAGAGAATCGAGCATTTTCTCCCGCCCACCGAAAGTCTTCGCCGCCCCTGCGCAACCCCCTCCGCCCCCACCCCTGCCCAGCCCGACCCTACCGCACCTCCGAGCTCTGCCGGCTCCCCGCAGGGCACCCCGAGACGAGAGCTCCTCCCGGATTCGTGCGCCATGGTTGTGGGGAAAGTGAAGGGTCAGGTGGGGTGGGAGACAATGGATATTGGGATTGAGGGAGGCGGCGGTGGCCGCTGGGTCTGCGGCAGCCTCTGCACCCAGCGGCCCAGACTGCGGAGATGGAGATCGGCAGCGGCGGGGGCAGGGAGCAGCGGCGGAGGGGGAGGGGAGCGAGGAGGTGGGGAGGAGCTGGAGCGAGAAAGCAGGGAGAGGGGAGATCTGGGAGGAGCTGATGGGGAGGGGAGTTTATGGGGAGGAGCTGTTGGGGAGGGAGGCGGGAGCTAGAGGAGGCGGGAGAAGGGAGCGCTAACGGGGGCGTGGGGGCGGGAGCCCAGAGCTCGGGAGAGTTTCCGGAGGCGCAGTGACAGGTGCTGTGAAGCACTGCGGGGGTCCACCTTTCCCCTTCCCTGGCCAGCTCCCCCCATCTGCAGATGCCGTTGCCCAGGCCTACCCTCCTCCCCCCGCCCTCCCCTCCTAAGCTCTAGGGGCACAGTGGGAAACGTAGCCCTGCTCAATGGAGCAAGGCGATAGGCTTCTCCTATTTTTCTTTGGATAAAGGATCCGCTGAGCTTGGAAAACGTGGATTCCAGAGAGGGTCGTCTGATCTCCTCAGAGGTCTGAGGGCCAGAAGAAGAAGAGAAGCTCAGAACATCCACTCCTCACCAGCACACACACCCCAAAATATTCCAAGTTTTGTCCCGTCTTTCTCACTTCCATTCCCACCCTACCCCCATCCCTCTCCACAAAAGAAGTTTCTCAGGGTGGGCGGCTGCAAGGTAGAATTTCCAAGGAAGTCATTTCAGGACTCTCTGCGGAACACTAAGCCCCTTCACTCCCCGCCCCTCCTCCCCCAGAATAATAGCTGAATGCAGGCTACTCCGCAGATCGCCCAGCCTACACAGCACCTAATTTATAGAGTCCGTGCTTATTTAATAAGCCATCTCCTATTTAGTACCCTCTTTTTTACCCTCTTCCTCCTCTATTCTCCTCCTGCAACATTCCTCACACTGTCACTATTAAAGACAGTGGGTTTGGGGAGACGCTAGCCTGCAAAGGCCTACGGAGGCCCACCCAGCTCTAACCTGGGGGGAGGGGAGCCTCTTGAAACAATGCGGTAGGAGCTACCAGGCAGCCCTCAGTGTCTAAAGCCCTTTCAGCCCCAGCCTGGTTTGAATGCTTAGAAATAGCTAACACCTGCTCACCATCACAGAGGCAGCCTCCTATTCAGACAGGATAAGTAAGAATAAAATGCCTCCTGGACCAGGTATTCCGGCATTCTCTTTTTTACCTTGAAATTAGTCTTAAAGCGCTTCCCACTTCCTAAAATACTTTCTCTTACATGCAGGAAGTGACCACAAGTCCTTGGTTTTGTGGTTTCCCTGGGCATCAGTAAACCTAAATTGTTTTAATCCCAGTTCTATTCTTGCCTCGCTAATAAACTGAGACATGGTGGTCAGACACACCATGTTATACCATCGTTTCCCTCTTCATAAAGTGTAATATTGTAGCTGCAGTATCTGACTCAGAAAAATATTGTGGGGACAAAAAATTGAAAAATTTGACAATATTAATGTGTAAACCAGGTATGGTGGTGCACACTTGTAGTCCCAGCTACTTGGGAGGCTGAGGCAGGAGAATTGCTTTAGTCCAGGAGTTTGAGGCTGCAGTGAGCTATGATCACACCTGTGAATAACCACTGCCCTCCAGCTTCAGCAACATAGTGAGGCCCCATTACTTTAAAATAAATAAATAAATAAATAAAGCCGGGTGCAGTGGCTTACTGTAATTCCAGCATTTTGGGAGGCCGAGGAGGGCATTTCACAAGGTCAAGAGTTCGAGACCAGCCTGGCCAATATGGTGAAACCCCGTCTCTACTAAAAATACAAAAATTAGCTGGGCATGGTGG
>NW_012122709.1:6551566-6554712 GCF_000951035.1 Colobus angolensis palliatus | reverse complement strand
AAAAAAAAAAAAAAAATTTACTGAATTATGTTTTGAAACTTCAGATAATAAAGCTCTTAGCATTTTGAGTCATAGTTCTGAAATGGATAGGTTCTGTGCTTCCAGGCCTGGCCTTACAAATGAGGGAGAGGGGGTTCTATTTCAGTTGATGGCAAGTCACAGTTTTGTGCAATGCGGTTTATTTTTACAGATAAGGAAATTGAAGCTTGGGAGGTTAAGTGACTTTTCCAAGTTCACACAGTAATTCAGTGAAGCAAGCATTCAGAATTTTGACTCCTGTCCAATGCTTTTTCAAGCACATCAACATTGTATGGCTTCCCTAATGCTAGAGAAAGGGCCCTATGTGGCTTCTACCTGCCATTTGCTCCCTAGCCTTAGTCAGGGAGAGGGAATCAGATGGAGGCTTTCTACTGAGCATTTGTTAATTAGCATTTGATCTCCAGTTGCTGTTTTGTCAAGTCTTCTGACAAGAAAAGAAATCCTTTTCTTTTCATCTTCTCCTGGGAAACACTGTCCCCTTTCTTGCTCTTTAATGAAATGTGCTTTCTGATGCGTAATTTGATCTAAGCTCTTCTTTAAGGTAAATTTAGTCCCTGGTGAAAGGTGACTGGATCAACAGCCACCTGTAAGAGGAGCCCTCCATTTCTCAGTACTTTGCACTCACTGCCTATCCTGAAAAGGGGGGCAGGATTCTTACACAAACATGAATGAAGTCACAAATGCAGGAATAAACTAAACTGGTAATGGTGTCCCTAGATAGCAGATAAGGTGAGGTAAGCTATCTCCAGTCAAATGCAAAGTCGGGGGTGGGACTAAGACCTGGAAAAGCTTGTTTAAACTTATAGAGAACTGAAATGACAAAGAAAAGGGAAACCAGGTGGCTTCCCCTCTAAACCTAGTGTCCCATCAAGTTGCTGCTTTAGGCTTCAGAGAGAACTCTGCGGGAGAACAAAGAGAAAAATAGGTGGGTCTTATGTAGCAGGGTGATACGTTTGAACAGTGGTTTTCAAATTTTGCTGCCCATTAGGATTACCAGAAAAGAGTTTTACAATTTTTATGTTTAGGTGTGGTGGCCTGTTCCTTGTAGTCCCAGCTACTCTGGAGGCTGAGGTGGGAGGATCACTTGAGCTCAAGGGTTTGAGACTCCATCTCAAAATCTCAAAAAAAAAAAAAAAAAAAGAAAAGAAAGAAAGAAAGAAAAGAAAGTTTAGGCACAGTGGGTAGCTCATGCCTATAATCCTAGCACTTTTGGAGGCTAAGGCAGGAGGATCACTTGAGGCCAGGAATTTGAGACCAGCCTGCATAACATAGTGAGACCCCATCTCTGCAAAATCAACCAACCAACCAACCAAACTTAAAAAAAATCCCTATGTCCAGGACACATCCCAGGCTAATTAATTCATAATCCCCGAGGATAGGATCCAGCATCAGTTTTATAAAGCTCCTCAGGTGATTCCAATGAGAATACAAAGATGGTGACACAATGATGAGACCCCATGGAGGACTGCCCTTTCCATCACACCTTCCACCCTGCTCCTCACAAATCTTACCTGAGCTAAACTTGGCCACAACTGGGACATAGACAAAATGAACTTTCAGTGCTAAACCTTCCCATCAGTTTCCCTCCCTACAGTGCCCACAACCACACATTAGCTTCCTTGTATCCTTTCCCAGTGAAAAATCAGCTTCCATGAATAGAATTTGATATAATTTACACCTTACTGTAAGTTTAAGTGACTGCATTTCTTTCCCAGATATGAGTATCTTGAAGTGAATTTTTTCTTTTTTAATTGATATTTGAGCCATATTTCTAATTGTAAGGTGAAAGGCTTTGTTCTACAGAGTTCAAGCATCATCTACCCATTAAGGAAACAAAGCACACTATGTAAGCACCTGCTTAAACTAACTTACTTGTTTTTTTTTTTTTTTTGGAGATGGTTTCACTCTGTCGCCCAGGCTGGAGTGCAGTGGCACAATCATAGCTCACTGAAGACTCTACCTCCCAGGCTTAGGGGATCCTCCCACCTCAGCTTCCTGAGTAGCTGGGACTACAGGCATACACAATCATGCCAACCTAATTAAAATTTTTTTTTTTTTCTGTAGAGATGAGGTTTCACTATGTTGCCCAGGCTGTCTGGACTACCTGGGCTCAAGGGATCCTCCTGCCTTGTCCCCACAAAGTGCTGGGAGTACAGATGTAAGCCGCTGCATCTGGCCCACTTACTTATTATTGACACTGAACAATGCTAAATGGTAGCTTCCATAATTATGAATTGATTCGGTAACTATTGCTACTGATGGCCGGGCGCGGTGGCTCACGCCTGTAATCCCAGCACTTTGGGAGGCCGAGACGGGTGGATCACGAGGTCAGGAGATCGAGACCATCCTGGCTAAGACGGTGAAACCCCGTCTCTGCTAAAAATACAAAAAATTAGCCGGGTGCGTTGGCAGGTGCCTGTAGTCCCCGCTACTCGGGAGGCTGAGACAGGAGAATGGCGTGAACCCGGGAGGCGGAGCTTGCAGTGAGCCGAGATTGCGCCACTGCACTCCAGCCTGGGTGATGAGCAACACTCCATCTCAAAACAAAAACAAAAACAAAAACAAAACTATTGCTACTGACTACTTCTTAGTGAAATATCTCATCTCCTTATTCCTCTCTCCTAAATGTAGACACATAATAATCCTTAGAAACCCAGACCTACTAATGTAACTATGGCCTGTGTAACACAGTAGACTAATAGGCACAATGATTGGTACACCTGGTGCTAAGTGAGAAAAATATATTTGATTCCAGAACAGGAGTATCTTAGATCAAACATAAGAATGCTATTTTAATGACAATTTCTTTGACATCAAAGGACTCAACACTTAACATAGAATTCATACCATTTTGGAGCTGGGACTTTAGAGATCTGACATTCTCATTGTCATTTGTGCACAGTGAGTCAGACCTGAGTTAAAGTCCCAGCTCTAGAACATTCTAATCTTTGTGATCTTGGGAAAATGTCTTAATCTCTCCCAGAGTTTGATTTCTCTCTCTCTCTCTCTTTTTTTTTTTTTTGAGATGGAGTCTCTCTCTGTCATCCAGGCTGGAGTACAATGGCGCGATCTCGGCTCACTGCAATCTCTGCCCCCTGGGTTCAAGA
>NW_012122709.1:6542461-6549786 GCF_000951035.1 Colobus angolensis palliatus | reverse complement strand
TCGGGAGGCTGAGGCAGGAGAATGGCGTGAACCCGGGAGGCGGAGCTTGCAGTGAGCCGAGATCGCGCCACTGCACTCCAGCCTGGGCGACTGAGCGAGACTCCGTCTCAAAAAAAAAAATAAATAAATAAGGGAGTTGGGAGGAAAAAGAGGAAATGCAAAAAGGGCCTAGCACAGTATCTGAACGCTCCACAAATATTAGCCATGAGTGTTAGTTATTATTTGAATGTTGAAAGTTGAATGAAGCCCTGGGATAAGAAAGGTCACATGTGCCCAAGATCACATAGCTTCAAGGTCTACACTAGATTGAAAACCAAGTTTTCTGTTTTCTTATCTAGTGCTCTGTAACACCAGGCCTGAGATACTCTCTATTCCAAAATGTGTTTTTTTCTGATTTGGGAATACCTAGGGTTGGGTGGCCCAGGGATCAATAACCTGAGAGATGAGGCTCTCTACTTCCAAATGTAAACAGAGCCCCCAAAACTCTACCTTTGCCTTCTTTCCCCTCTTGCTGTTCTTGCTGTCTGCCAACTTCCATCTAAAGTACTCCCCTCTCTCCCTCTAGATCTGTTTGGCTGCTGTCCTGGTTTCTCCTTCTCACTAAATATCTGGGTTTCTGATCGTTTCCTTTATTTCCCAGATGTACTGGTTTGCATTTTTCCCCCAGTCACATCCCTTATGTTCTCTAATCCAGATTTCTAGACTCTGTAGGGGAGAGAGAAGGTGTTTTTTTTTTTTTTTTTCCTCTCTAGAGTTTTTAAGTAAATAGAGTATTTCCTGCCCATCACTTATATGAAATAACTATTCTGTTAAGTTTTGATGTTCTAGTCAGGGAAGCTGAGCAAAAACGGCTGGAAAAGAAATTTTTCAGACTGTTTCTTGGTGATGTCTTAGGTCACTGTAGAATTTTGGCTTTTAGAATATGCAACAAAGGCTCAGCATTTGCTTGTTGTATATGGCACATATTGCTTAAAAGAAGGCAAAAGACTCATGGAAACATTACTGGTACCCTAGACTACTAAGTAAATGTCTTCTGATACTCATGATGATATCCGTCATTTCACAGGTACACCAAAGGATATAGTGTACCCCTAAATAAAAGCCCTTCCTACCTAACTGTGGGGCATGCGGTGGGGTAGAAGGAAGTCAGATGCCTGAAGGTCACATAAGTGAATAGAAACCCTGTCTATAAAAAATTAGGGAAGGCCGGACGTGGTGGCTCAAGCCTGTAATCCCAGCACTTTGGGAGGCCGAGACAGGTGGATCACAAGGTCAGGAGATCGAGACCATCCTGGCTAACACGGTGAAACCCCGTCTCTACTAAAAATACAAAAAAAACTAGCCGGGCGAGGTGGCGGGCGCCTGTAGTCCCAGCTACTGGGGAGGCTGAGGCAGGAGAATGGCGTAAACCCAAGAGGCGGAGCTTGCAGTGAGCTGAGATCCGGCCACTGCACTCCAGTCCGGGAGACAGAGTGAGACTCCGCCTCAAAAAAAAAAAAAAAATTAGGGAAAAGGAGAGCTCTCATTCTATTTTGCAGAATGGATGCTGCCCCATTCATGATTAAGGAAATTTATTAATTTAAAAGAAAAGCAGAAAATGTGGAATTTACATATTGTAAGCTTGTAAGATCAAGGAGGAATTTCAGATGTGATAAAATAGAGCCACCTCATTTTGCAGATGAGGCCCAATGACATCCAGATCGTAAGTAGCCTAGGATCTTTCACTCCAGGGGAATTCTGATGAGCTTTCTTAAGCTAGATCTTAAGGTAGATCTTAACAGAGGGTACTACTGCTTCCTTGCTCCTTACATTTGTTTCTGCCTTTCAGAGCTCAAAGGCAAATTTTCATCAAAAATTTGTTGATGTCATTGGGTTTAAGTCTTTACTGTTTCTATGGGGATGACTTTGTAGCAGCATTACCATGCCTCCAAGTGGGAGCTATATCTTAAAGGGCTTGAAAATCCATTCACGACAGCTGCTAAAGATAGTTTTTGACTCCGTCACAGAAGATTTTTCCTCAGCTATGGTATGGGGAATGGGTGAGCAGATGGGAGAAGTAGGAAGAAGAGGAGAGGATGCTTCTTGGGGACTTGGAGGGGTGTTCAGCATAGTTCCACAATCAAACCAGCAGGAGAGCAGAACTGTGAGGCAACTCTGGGGAAGAGTTGAGGCTCTAGGGGAAGTCTCCTGTAGAGCACAAGTAGGAAACATCCGGCCTATAGCAGCATTAAGAAGGGCTAATGTGTCTCAGGAGGGAAGGATGCCATCACCACAGAACCTCTAAAGATGGGCACAGTAGGATCCCAGAAAAACAGTGATTCGGGGAGGATGTATTCTGCCCAAAACATAATATGTCTGTTAAGGTTATTTCGTAGCACATGGAGCACTGATCTGACCTCAAGCTTTTGTTTTTTAACAAGTGGAAAGGCAAGTTTAATTTATAATTTTAATCGCCACCAATACACTATCTTAGAGCTTTTCATGACACATGTCTCATAATGTATTAAGCACTTATTTATGCTAGGTATTTTTCCAAGGGTTTTACACATATTAACTCATTTTGATTTTCACAACAACTTAATGAGGTAGCTAGTAGACACATCTCTATTTTACAGATGAAGAAACTGAAGCATAGAGAGGCAAAATAAACCAGTCAAGGTCACATAGCTAACCAAGTGGTGGAGCTGGGATTTGTCTAAAAGTCTGGTTTCAGAACCCTTGTGCTTAATCCTATAGTATACTGTTGGGTGTATCAACTGTATGCTAAACAGTTGCCTCTCTGGAGCCAGGACTTCCAGACTTTCAGTCTGCACATATGGAGCCATACCACTGACAAGTATGTCCAAAACCTCTTTGATCCTAAGAATTACCTGCAGACTTGCAAAATATATAGATTCCCACACTCTGGCTCAGATGTACTCACAATCAGGCAAGTTTTTAAAACCCAGGTTTAGTGGAGTGAGCACCACCAGCCCTGAGCATTAGGAAATTTAAGTTTTTGTCCTGATTTTGCCTCTGTCTCTCAGACTCTGGGCAATTTCACTCTTCAGTTCCTTGCTTGCTCTACTGTCTGCCTGTCACTTAACAGAATGTTACAAGAATACATACAATTTTTTCCCCGTCATAAGGGACACCTGTTGCTTCAAAAACATGGTATCCTCATAAAATAATACGCGTGTAGTAACAGGTGTATTTTCTTGCACTTTTTGTTTTTTTGCTTTGGTTTCCTTGAAGCACAAACCTAAGCCCCTCATCCAGACCTAGCCTTCAGCTCTCCTCCAGGTGACACGCATAGGTACCCCAAACCAGGCTGCATTCTGACCGACATTAGCTGTCTCCCTCTGGGAGCTCTGATCGGCTCTCAGTTCAGCCCAACAATGAGAAACTTTTTTCTCATCTCCCTCAGGGGAGCCTTCACGTTTATCCAATTCATTCCCTTGCAACCCAACTCTCCAGAAAGAAAAGGGGGGAAAATCCCACCCCTAAGAGACGGTCTTCAGGTCTGAGGACGTTACTTAGCAACGGCACAAAGACCAGTGAGCAAAGGGAGACCTGAGGAGAAAACTCTTGGGTGGGGAGACAGAGCCAGTTTGAAAACTCCGTTTCATCCAGAGAAAAACAAGGAAAACACAAACAGAATCAATCCCAAGTAACAAGCGGGGCTTCTCCCCAGCGCAGGTCATCTCTTTACTCCCTGCATCTCAACTCCTTCAAACCCCCAGTGACCAAGTCCGCCCCCGCCTGGTTTCGCCCATGGCCCGAGTGCCCTCCCCTTGCCCTGGCCTGACCCACACAGGCTTGGACTTAGGGGCCCCCCACCCTTCCCCAGGCACCCACCGTTCTCAGACGCGCTGGGACCTTCGCAGTCCGAGATTAACTGTTGGGGTTTCCGCTGCTTTCGCCGAGACATTCCCGGGTAGAGAGTTGGGAGAGGGAGGGGCAACGCTCACTTAGTCTTAACCGGGGTGACCTGGTCTCCTCTCCCCCTTGGGTCCGAAGCCAATTGATGCCTCTTCCCCAGCGCAAATCACTGTGAAGCAGAGATGTTCTCCTTTCCCAGAGACAGACAGACTCTCTCTCTCTCTCTGATTCTCTGTTCTTGACTCTCTCTCTCTTTCTCTCTCAATCTTTGCAAGTCTTTAAAGGGGAGACGCCCCCTTTTTTTCTTCAGCTTCTTCCCTACGCTTCTGCAGCTCCCATTGTAAAAGCAAAAATCCTAATCTTTCCGCACACTCTTTTCTTTTGTACTGCAGAGGAAAGGATTTAACCCTCTCCTCCCTGCAAGGGCTCTGGGTCTCTCCCTGTGCTGTCTGTTCAGAAACTGTCCCTGGCTTGTTTCTCTAACTCTTCTTCCAAGATCTTCACTGTGCTTTTTGGTTCTGTCATATTTCTATGCCCCTCTGATAATGTAGCTGCTTCTGGGGTATAAACTGAAATAAGAACCTTCTGATATGTCCTGATTATGAGTAATATATGTATAGCTCTTTATAATTTATAGAATATTTTCATTTGTAATGTGTTTTGAATATTATAAGTCTGAGATGAACACAGTAGGCTTTAATACTCCTATTTATAGTTGAGCCCCTTTATAGATGAATCAAAAGTCCCAGTGAGGTTAAGTAACCTCTCCAAAGTTGCACAGCTATGATGTATCAGACACAGGCCTGGAATCCAGGTGCATCCGACAGTAGCCTAACATTGTTTCCTCTATATCAGTAAAGACACAATATGCCACCAAACTACTATTATGAAAAAAAAAGTGATTGATCTCAAGGAATCTCATTTAAAATAGCCATGGCTGGGCATGGTGGCTCACATCTGTAATCTCAGCACTTTGGGAGGCCAAGGTGGGTGGCGCATCATGAGGTTAAGAGATGGAGACCATCCTGGCCAACGTGGTGAAACCCCATCTCTACTAAAAACACAAAAATTAGCCTGGGCGCGGTGGCTCACGCTTGTAATCCCAGCACTTTGGGAGGCCAAGGCGGGCGGATCACCTAAGGTCAGGAGTTCGAGACCAGCCTGACCAACATGTCAAAACTGCGTCTCTACTAAAAATACAAAAATTAGCTGGCCATAGTGGTGGGTGCCTGTAATCCCAACTACTCCAGAGGCTGAGGCAGGAGAATCCCTTGAACCTGGGAGGCAGAGGTGGCAGTGAACTGAGATCACGCCATTGCACTGGAGCCTGGGTGACAGAGCGAGACTCCGTCTCAAAAAAAAGAATCCCTCCATCTCCACAATCATTGTTTGGCAACAACCAGGTATCTCCTGCTCAACCTGCACACTGAGGGTGATTCATTTATTTTTCTTTAACTTCTGGTTGTGACGTTCCTACCTGTATTTGAGTGCTACTGAGCTATTGGGCATAGAATATTCTGGATATGCCCTATCTTCTGGCAATAATGCCTGGGCCCCTTTATTTTAGCGTGATTTCTGTTTTACTCTTCTGGCTGAGATAGCATCTGAAACACTATCAGTTGGAAAAGTGGGAAGTATTTTCCCCTTTTAGGGTTAGTAATGTAAATCTCTGATGGCTTTATCTGCAGAGAAAAGCAAAATAAAGCTCACTCACAGGTTTGGGTGCAAATTTGAAGGTTTATGCATTTCTTCCCTTACACGATTCCAGGCTAGTTTGGCAATACTAAGAAAGGAAAAGGGAGACAGCAGGTGGCAGTGGGTGCTGCTAGTAATAATTGAGGCAGGTATCCACATTACATCTGAAGAGTTTTGGAAAATGCTCTCATCTTTGCTTTGGAGTTCACTGAATCTCCATTATTTATCCAGTCCTTTGGTGTCAGGGCCCCGGGTGGTTTTCTCAAGTCTACCCTTGGAACTCTTGTTGCTGACATTATCTAATTCATCCTGTTAACTTCCCTGTGGTAGACAGGTGTCATTATTTATTACTAGACCTTTGTAGGAGAAATGGGGGTACTGAGCCTAGCTAGGAAAACTTCTAATTCCTCCATGGAATAGACTGAGTCCTGTCATCCTCTCACCCCACTGTTTCCATCATTTATTTCCTTCCAGGAAAGGAAAGGAGAGAAGGAACATAGCTTTCTGCTTCTCTCAGGAGTCTGAAATCTCCAAGGGAGCAGATTTCAGGGTCCACATTTGTCTTTTTTCCTGAATCTTGGCTGTCTTCATCTTTTCCTATTTTTCCCCCTCCTTCTTGTGGGTCTTATTGTGAAAGGAAGGACTCTTTCCCCTCCTCTTCTTTCTTCCGCCCTCCCCAGTTTACCATTTTTTTTCCTTTTACCTCTCCACTGTGGCCTCTTGACCTCCCCACAGAGTTACAAAAGTAAAATCCTTGAAGAGATGCTGCTGTGGGAATGTTAATGAGCCTTCCCCACAAAGGGGCAAAGACTTTACTTCACTGAGTTGGAAAAAAGCCCCTTTGAAAGGGGGTTTCTGTGTGTGGTGAAGTGGAGAGGGGAGGGGAAGGAGAGGGATAGAGGGAAAAGAAGGGAGGGAGAGAAAAAGAGCAAGAGAATGAAAGGAGAGAGAGAAATAGAAGAGAGACACTCAAACTTAATACTAGAAGGGAATATTAAAAATAACAACACCACTTTCCTTTCTTCAATTTGTAATCTAATTTTTGGAAAATGTTCCTTGGTCTTTTGACCTTGTAAACTCAGGGCTTACATTCCCAAGAAGCTGAAGAGGCACTCAAGAGCATGGGAGATAATAAAAGATAGGAAAAAGGGACTTATCTTGGCACCCCACCCCCAGTTTCTTCCCATACACAGGAGCCAGAGCTAGAGAGGCTCTGGGGCGGTTGCGAGGGGTGTGTAATATTCTGGACTGGGGGAACTGGTGGTGAAGATGGGCTCTTTTTTCTGGATTTGTGGTTCATTCTTATGATATTTTCTAATTTTATCAACATTTCTTATTTTGGCTTCCCTATTGGGTGTTGGTCTAATAATTTATCTATCTTCAGAAATTGTTTACAGCACTGTTGAGGTGTCAAGGAGTCAATTTTCAAGCCAGGCCACTTGAGCACAATCTCTGTTTCCTTCATTTCTGTGCACAGGTTGCCTCTGGATTAGTTAAAATGAATGTTAAGGTGTCAAAATTAAATCCTTTAAAAAAAAAGAGTTTGTTGCTTTTTATTTTATTTTTTTACCCTCATCTTCTACGTAATGGTACCTTGTTGCTTGTTGTTTTTTTTTTTTTTTTTTTGAGATGGAGTTTAGCTCTTGTTGCCTAGGCTGGAGTGCAATGGCGTGATCTGAGTTGCTTCTAAATTTAAGAAACTAGCTGCGTATGATAGCTCATGCCTGTAATCCCAGCACCTGGGCCCACCTTGGCCTCCTTTTATCTCC
>NW_012122709.1:6539217-6540581 GCF_000951035.1 Colobus angolensis palliatus | reverse complement strand
ACACACACACACACACACACACACACACACACACACACACACACACAAAGGCAGGAACTGTGAGGAGCAAGGAGAAGGTGATTGGAGTGACATCTCAGGAAGAGAAAGATGAGGAGCCAGTCAAGAATGCTTATTGCCAGAGCTCTCTACTCTCTTTTGGTCTAGTGACTCCCAGACCCCACAATCACAAGGGGAATTTATGGAGAATTCACCTTCCTGGGCTCCCCCACAGATTACTTAATCAGAATCTCTGGGAAGGGGGAACCTAAGATATTTAAACAAGCTCTTAAATGATTCCTTTGCAGAGTTAAGTTTGAAACAATTATGTTTGACTGGTTTTGGGTACCCACGAACCAAGCACTGCCTGTGGACCAAATACATAACATGCTTCCCAAATGTGTGTACTGCCTTTAGCCAGATGTTTTGATGTTAAGATGAATACAATTGGCCCGGCGCAGTGGCTCACGCTTGTAATCCCAGCACTTTGGGAGGCCAAGGCAGGTGGATCACGAGGTCAAAAGTTCAAGATCAGCTTGGCCAAGATGGTAAAACCCCGTTTCTACTAGAAATACAAAAATTAGCTGGGCGTGGTGGCGGGCGCCTGTAATCCCAGCTATTCGGGAGGCTGAGGCAGAGAACCTGGGAAGCGGAGGATGCAGTGAGCCAAGATCGTGCCACTGCACTCCAGCCTGGGCAACAGAGGGAGACTCCATCTAAAAAATGCTTCTGGGCTGGGCGTGGTGGCTCACGCCTGTAATCCCAGCACTGTTTTTGGAGGCCAAGACAGGCGGATCACCTGAGGCCAGGAGTTCGAGGCCAGTCTGGCCAATATGACGAAACCCTATCTCTACTAAAAATACAAAAAATTAGCTAAGCATGATGGCAGGCACCTGTAATTCCAGCAACTCAGGAGGCTGAGGCAGGAGGATCGCTTGAACCCGGGACGCGCAGGTCACAGTGAGCTGAGATCTCAACATCACTCCAGCCTGGGCAACAAGAGCAAAACTCTGCCTTAAAAAATAAAAATAAATAAAAATAAATAAATAATAAATAAATAAATAATGCTTCTGGCCAGGTGCGGTAGCTCACACCTGTAATCCTAGCACTTTGGGAGGTGTAAGTGGCCAGATGACCTGAGGTCAGGAGTTTGAGACCAGTCTGGCCAACATGGTGAAACTCCACCTCTACTAAAAATACAAAGTTTAGTTGGGCGTGGTGGTGCATTCCTGTAATCCCAGCTAGTTGGAAGGCTGAGGCAGGAGTATGACTTGAATCCAGGAGGCAGAGATTGCAGTGAACTGAGACTGCACCAGTGAACTCCAGCCTGGGCAACAGAGTGAGACTCTGTCTCAAAAAAAAAAAAA
>NW_012122709.1:6534616-6538826 GCF_000951035.1 Colobus angolensis palliatus | reverse complement strand
GGAGTCCAGAAAACTTTTTGCCATTTCATTCAGTGCCTTTTCTCTCAGGAAAACACTCTGCTCTTATTCTTCTTTTTCTAGTCCGTTTTCAGAAATGGAGGTATTGTGGAGGCATTTTCTCTACCTTCTGAATCGTTAGAATCCTATGATCTTATGACTTGATTTAATTGCAAGAGAACTGAACTAGGAGTCTAGAAACACCTGTACTGTTTCAGTTGATAGCAATATTCATAGCTGCGGTGCATTCTGTGCAAACTGCCCTTTGAACACATAATCTCATTAAATCTTTAAAATAATTTTGCAAAGGAAGCATTGTATAGTTTCCACCTCACACATGGAGAACACCCCAATTTACAAATAAGGAAACTGAGGCTTAGAGAGGCAAAATAGCTTAATAGCGCAAGGTCTTGTAGCTGATAAAGAGCAGGGTTGAGCCGGGCGCGGTGGCTCAAGCCTGTAATCCCAGCACTTTGGGAGGCCGAGACGGGCGGATCACGAGGTCAGGAGATCGAGACCATCCTGGCTAACATGGTGAAACCCCGTCTCTACTAAAAAATACAAAAAAAAAAACTAGCCGGGCGAGGTGGAGGGCGCCTGTAGTCCCAGCCACTCAGGAGGCTGAGGCAGGAGAATGGCGTAAACCCGGGAGGTGGAGTTTGCAGTGAGCTGAGATCCGGCCACTGCACTCCAGCCTGGGCGACAGAGCGAGACTCTGTCTCAAAAAAACAAAAACAAAAACAAAAACAACAACAACAAAAAAAGAGCAGGGTTGAAATTTGTGCAAGTAGTGCCTGATTGGACAGCCTATGTTTTTTTCACACAATTTAAGACTTTATTGCCATCCTGGTGATTTCTGCTTCTGTTATGGGCCTTGCCTTCTGGCTGCAGACCTGGAGGATGACTTAAACTTATAAATTCTAAAGAAAATTTGAAGATGTACAAAGTCAACATTTACTAAAAGTATGGATCTTATAATAACATATACTGTCACATGCTCTTTGTCTTGCTAGCATCAAGGAAGTGAGAGAATAAAGAGTTAGGGTAAAGCACCCTTTGCAAAACTTTCCTAAATAAGAAAGCCTTGGCAAACAACCCTGGTCTTATTAGATGATTTCCGCCTAACCTCTTTCAGGTGGCAGTTGCCATGGTGTTTTAGGGGAAGAGGGAGGGAGTGAAGATCAAGGAGGGTCATTCAGACTGAATGTTGTCTGGTGTTTCTTTTCAGAGTTCATTCGGCAGAAGATGGAAGGAATTTAAATATTCAGAGGAGGAAGGATAGACTTTATTCTTTTTGCTTTTCTTCATTTTTCCTCTTCTCATTCCTCATGTTAAATATAAGGGAATCCAGAGTATGTAAAGAGGACAAGGTAGTCGGACAGGAAAGGGAGGTTGTGGGGGAAGGGCCAAGAGCCTAGCAGCCAGTGGGAGAAAGATAAGGTGGGGGCAGGGAGTGGTGGGGGAGAGACAGTGCTTTTGAGGGATAAATTGTAAGGATAGGTTGACCATTAGAAAAAAAAATCCTCAGAGGATGGGGATCAAGTAGAAACCGTAGCATGAGGAGAGAGGACAATGAGAAAGGCAAAAAAACACACAAAAAGATAAACAGAGCAATCAAAAAGGAAAACAAATCTATGATGGGAAAGAAAGAGTTAAGTGGCAGAGGCAAGTCTTTGGAGGAACTGGAATGTATGGATTGAAGTATGACAGAAGCCGGGCACGGTGGCTCAAGCCTGTAATCCCAGCACTTCGGGAGGAGGAGGCAGGTGGATCACCTGAGTTTGGGAGTTCAAGACCAGCCTGACAAACATGGAGAAACTCCATCTCTACTAAAAATGCAAAATTAGCCAGGTGTGGTGGTGCATGCCTATAATCCCAGCTACTCAGGAGGTTGAGGCAGGAGAATCACTTGAACCTGGGGTGGGGAGGTTGTGGTGAGCCAAGATCATGCCATTGCCCTCTGGCCTGGGCAAGAAGAGCAAAACTCTGTCTCAAAAAAAAACAAAAAACAAAACAAAACAAAAGAAAAACCCTTTTAATGGGTTAATAGTCCATTCCCCATTTTAGAGATCATTCCAGGAAACAGATAATGAGAAAATACTTCATGATGTCTAATTAATTCCTAATTATATTTTAAGTGAAAATTATTTCAATATGCCCTTGGTAGAGTTTATTCATTTACATTTACTTAGTTCAACAAATATTTTTTGGGCACCTCCTATGTGCTAAGTACGTAGTATACGACAGGAAATAAAACAGATTCTGCCCTGTTGATTATTATACCACCATTTTGTAATTATTTGGACTTCATTCTTTTTTTCTTTCTTTTTGAGACAGGGTCTCACTCTGTTGCTCAGGCTGGAGTGCAGTGGCACAGTCTTGGCTCACTGCAACCTCTGCCTCTCAGATTCAAGGGATTCTTGTGCCTCAGCCTCTCAAGTAGCTGGGATTACAGAAACACACCACAATGACCCACTAATTTTTTGTAGAGACAGAATCTCACTATGTTGCTAGGGCTGATCTCAGACTCCTGGGGTCAAGCCATCCTCTCACCTGGGTCTCCCAAATTGCTGGGATTACAGGCATGAGCCACCAAACTTGGCCCTGGACTTCATTCTTTTGGTAGTAACTCTTTGTGATTTTTATTGGCATGGTCCGGGAAAGTAAGTGTATTAGTCTGTTCTCACGCTGCTAATAACAACATACCTGAGACTGGGTATTTTATGGAGGAAAGTCATAGTTCCATATGGCTAGGGAGGCCTCACAATCATGGTGAAAGACAAAGGAGGAGCAAAGACATGTTTCACATGGCAGCAGGCAAGGAGATAGCTTGCGCAGAGCAACTCCCGTTTTTAAAACCATCAGATCTCGTGAGACCCATTCACTATCACGAGAACAGCAGGGGAAAGACCCACCCCCATAGTTCAGTCATCTTTCACCAGGTCCCTCTCATAACACATGGGAATTATGGGAGCTACAAGATGAGGTTTGGGTGGAGACACAGAGCCAAACCGTATCATTCCAATCGTGGTCCCTCTCAAATCTCTTATTTTCACATTTCAAAACCAATCATGCCTTCCCAACCGTCCCCCAAAGTCTCAACTCATTTTAACGTTAATTCTAAAGTCCATAGTCCAAAGTCTCATCTGAGACAAGGCAAATCCCTTCTGTCTATGAGCCTGCAAAATCAAAAGCAAGTTAATTACTTCCTAGATACAATGGGGGTACAGGTGTTGGATAAATACCCCCATTCCAAATGGGAGAAATTGGCCAAAACAAAGGGGCTACAGGCCCTATGCAAGTCTGAAATCCAGCTGGACAATCAAATCTCTTTTTTTTTTTTGAGACGGAATCTTGCTCTGTCGCCCAGGCTGGAGTGCAGTGGCCGGATCTCAGCTCACTGCAAGCTCCGCCCCCTGGGTTTACGCCATTCTCCTGCCTCAGCCTCCCAAGTAGCTGGGACTACAGGCGCCCACCACCTCGCCCGGCTAGTTTTTTTGCATTTTTTAGTAGAGACGGGGTTTCACCGTGTTAGCCAGGATGGTCTCCATCTCCTGACCTTGTGATCCGCACACCTCAGCCTCCCAAAGTGCTGGGATTACAGGCTTGAGCCACCGCGCCCGGCTTGACAGTCAAATCTTAAAGCTCCCAAATGATCTCCTTTGACTCCACATCTCACATCCAGGTCATGCTGATGCAAGAGGTAGGTTCCCATGGTCTTGGGCAGCTCTGCCACTGTAACTTTGCACGGCTGCCTTCGCAGGCTAGTGTTGAGTGTCTGCGGCTTTTCTTTTTTCTTTTCTTTTCTTTTTTTTTGAAACGGAGTCTCACTCCGTCGCTGCACTGGCTGGAGTGCAGTGGTGCGATCTCAGCTCACTGCAAGCTGCATCTCCCAGGTTCACGGCATTCTCCTGCCTCAGCCTCCCAAGTAGATGGGACTACAGGCGCCGGCCACGGACGCCTGGCTAATTTTTCTATTTTTAGTAGGGATGGGGTTTCACCGTGTTAGCCAGGATGGTCTCCATCTCCTGACCTTGTGATCCGCACACCTCAGCCTCCCAAAGTGCTGGGATTTCAGGCATCAGCCACCACGTCCAGCCAGTGTCTGTGGCTTTTCTAGGTGCATGGTGCAAGCTGTCGGTTGATCTACCATTATGGCGTCTAGAGGACAGTGGCCCTCTTTTCACAGCTCCACTAGGCGGTGCCCCAGTGA
>NW_012122709.1:6532837-6534566 GCF_000951035.1 Colobus angolensis palliatus | reverse complement strand
GGTTTTGTGTGGGGGCTTCCACCCCACATTTCGCTTCCACACTGCCCTAACAGAGGTTTCCCATGAGGACCCCACCCCCTACAGCAAACTTCTGCCTAGGCATCCAGGCATTTCCATACATCTTCTGAAATCTGGGCAGAGGCTCCCAAACCTCAATTCTTGACTTCTGTTCACTGGCAGGCTCAGAACCATGTGGAAGCTGCCAAGGCTTGGGGCTTGCACCCTCTGAAGCCACAGCCTGAGCTCTACGTTGGCTTCTTTCAGCCATGGCTCCATGGCTGGGGTGTCTGGGATGCAGGGCACCAAGTTCCTAGGCAGCAGGAGGTATGGGACCCTGGACCTGGCCAGGAAACCACTTTTTTCTCCTAGGCCTTGGGGCCTGTGATGGGAGGGGCTGCCACAAAGGTCTCTGACATGCCCTGGAGACATTTTCCTCATTGTCTTGTTGATTAACATTTGGCTCCTCATTACTTATGCAAATTTCTATAGTTGGCTTGAATTTCTCCTCAGAAAATGGGATTTTCTTTACTATTGCATTGTCAGGCTGCAAATTATGCCAATTTTTATGCTATTTCCCTTTTGAAACAGAATGCTTTTTTTTTTTTTTTTCTTGAGATGGAGTTTCACTCTTGTCACCCAGGCTGGAGTGCAACGGCGGTATCTCGACTCACTGCAACCTCCGCCTCCTGGTTTCTAGGGGTTCTCCTGCCTCAGCCTCCCAAGTAGCTGGGATTATGGGCACATGCCATCACGCCTGGTTAATTTTGTATTTTTAGTAGAGACGGGCTTTCTCTGTTAGTCAGGCTGATCTCAAATTCCCGACCTCAGGTGATCCACCCAACTCAGCCTCCCAAAGTGCTGGAATTACAGGCGTGAGCCACCACGTCCAGCCACAGAATGCCTTTAACAGCACTCAAGTCACCTCTTGAATGCTTTGTTGCTTAGAAATTTCTTCCACCAGATACTATAAATCATCTCTCTCAAGGTCAAAGTTTCACAAACCTCTAGGGCAGAGGCAAAATGCCACCAGTGTCTTTGCTAAAACATAACAAGAGTCACCTTAACTCCAGTTCCAAGCAAGTTTTTTGTCTCTATCTGAGACTACCTCAGCCTGGATTTCATTGTCCATATCATTATCAGCATTTTGGTCAAAGCCATTCAACAAGTCTCTAGGGAGTTCCAAACTTTCCACATTTTCCTGTCTTTTTCTGAGCCCTCCAAACTGTTCCAACCTCTGCCTGTCACCCAGTTCCAAAGTTGCTTCCACATTTTTGGGTATCTTTTCAGCAGCACCCTACTCCCAGTACCAATTTACTGTATTAGTCTTTTCTCAATGCATCAGGTCCCTCCCACAACATATGGGAATTATGGGAGCTACAAGATGAGATTTGGATGACACAGAGCTAAACCATATCAGTAAGCATTACTTTATTTCTTTCTTTATTTATTTATTTTTGAGATGGAGTCTCACTCCAGCTATCACCCAGGCTGGAGTGCAGTGGTATGATCTCAGGTCACTGCAACCTCTGCTGCCCAGGTTCAAGCAATTCTCCTGCCTCAGCCTACTGAGTAGCAGGGATTACAGGCCCTGGCACTGTCCCTGGCTAATTTTTGTATTTTTACTAGAGACAGAGTTTCACTGCCTTGGCCAGGCTGCTCTTGAACTCCTGACCTTGTGATCCACCTGCTCGGCCTCCCAAAGTGTTGGGATTACAGGTGTGAGCCACCA
>NW_012122709.1:6524033-6525379 GCF_000951035.1 Colobus angolensis palliatus | reverse complement strand
GTGTTAGCCAGGATGGTCTCGAACTCCTGACCTTGTGATCCGCCCACCTCGGCCTCCCAAAGTGCTGGGATTACAGGCTTGAGCCACCGCGCCCGGCCGCCAGGATGGTCTTGATCTCCTGATATCGTGATGCACCCGCCTCGGCCTCCCAAAGTGCTGGGATCACAGGCGTGAGGCACTGCACCCAGCCTGTGATGATTTTTAAGGGATCCCAACACACAAGCCAGGAAGGCAGCCGATGATATGTAGAAATTGCTGGAGGTAGTGACAGTTGATAGCAGAAGGTTTTTTTGGAAGCAGATGGGAAAGAGTACCTGATAGTGACTGTGAACAGGGTGGCTGGGACGTGGGGAAGTTAGACTCAAAGTTGAGGATCACTGCGTTTGGTAGAAGAAAGTGGGGATTGTAGGGGAAGGACTTAATAACCACATTGTATGTCTATGAGATTTAGGACTATAGTTTCCTTATTTGATTCAATGATCTCTGTTCCCATCTTCTGGGCAAGGGATAAATATTACCAGGATGTGTGTGTGTGTGTTTCCAAAAAATTGGATGGAAGTCTTGAAGAAAAGGGAGGGGAAGGAGAGAGACCTTGGAGAAATAGGCCTGTTACTCAAGATAAATTATTCTTTTTTTTTCTTTTTTCTTTTTGAGATGGTCTCACTCTTTCTCCCAGGCTGGAGTGCAGTGGTGCAATCTTGGCTCACTGCAAGCTCCGCCTCCTGGGTTCATGCCATTCTCCTGCCTCAGCCTCCCGAGTAGCTGGGACTACAGGTGCCCGCCACCATGCCTGGCTAATTTTTTTAAAGTAGAGATGGGGTTTCACCATGTTAGCCAGGATGGTTTCGATCTCCTGACCTCATGATCAACCCACCTCGACCCCCCAAAGTGCTGGGATTACAGGTGTGAGCCACCGTGCCCAGTCAAGATAAATTATTCTTTCCATTACCTACCTCCGTCTCTACCCTCCAAACATCTACTATCCTTCCATACACAATATTTGTAATCTGATTACAAGTGCCTGTCACCACGCCCAAATAATTTTTGCATTTTTAGTAGAGACAGGGTTTCACCATGTTGGCCAGGCTTGTCTCGAACTCCTGTGCTCAAATGATTCCTCCACATTGGCCTCCCAAAGTGCTGGGGTTACAGGTGTGAGACACTGCACCTGACCTCATGAGATTCTTAAAACAAACCTAGGGGTCAGATGCAGTGGCTCACACCTGTAATCCCAGCACTTTGAGAAGCCGAGGTGGGTGGATCATGAGGTCAGGAGTTGGAGACCAGCCTGACCAACATGGTGAAACCCTGTCTCTACTAAAAATACAAAAATTAGCTGGGTGTGG
>NW_012122709.1:6520709-6522788 GCF_000951035.1 Colobus angolensis palliatus | reverse complement strand
AAAAAAAAAAAAAAATTGTCCAGACGTGGTGGCGACCTGTAGTTGCAGGTACTTGGGAGGCTGAGACAGGAGGATCACTTGAGCCTGGCAGATTGAGGCTGCAGTGAGCAGTGATCATACTGCTGCACAATCCCCTTAGGAATTTTCCCAAGTGTTTACCTCTCAGACTTCAATCTGCATTGATGGAATTAAACCCAATGATTTTCTTACCCAGCTTTAACACTTTGTGCTTGTATATGTGGACATCTATATCAATCAGCAAGATGCATCTATTGCAACAATTTCTACCTAGGGTCCTACAATAATAAATCAATGATGGTTCCGCCTTGCCTTGCCCTGCCCTGCCCTGCCTTGCCCTGCCTTGCCTTCTTTCTTTTTTTTTGAGACAGAGTTTCACTCTGTTGCCCAGGCTGGAGTACAGTGGTAGAATCTCTGCCTCCTGGCCTCAAGTGATCCTCCCACCTCAGCTGCTCAACCTCAGCGCCACCATGCCCAGCTAATTTTTGTATTTTTTGTAGGGACAGGGTTTTGCCATATTGGCCAGGTTGTTTTTGCACTCCTGGACTTAAGTGGTCTGCCCACCTCGGCCTCCCAAAGTGTGATTACAGGGGTGAGCCACCTCACATGGCCCCTGATGGTCATTTCTAAAGCATTGCTTAAGACAAAGTCTAGAGTCAAAGTTGAAAAATTTCTGAGGAAGGAATGTCCCAGAGACTGATTTTGATTTGATTCAATGACCTGAATGGTATTGATGGTATCTGGTATCTGGTATTATAACAAGTTCTTGTCATTTATTTGGTTGAATATTGGAGGAAGTAGGTGGCCTGCATTTATTTATAAGGTAGGTAGAATAAAACTATGCACTTGTCAATATAGAGTCACACTCATGCTTACATAGAGAGGGACAAGAGGGCAGAGAGACTCAACCTGGGCTCACTGCATGAAATGCCAGAGTGGGATTCCATTGCATTCTTTACATTGTTGTTGGGGATCCCAATTATAGCTTAATTTGCATATTCAAATTAACTTATATTAAATTAAATTAAAATATGGAAGTCCATCAACAAACCTCAGGCCTGCTAACCTTTGTGACCTCCAGAAGTAAGTCCAATCAAAAACCAAAGCAGCTTAAACGTTCATGATTCTGTATCTCCAGATGGCAGAATCACCTCAGGATTTAGCCCAGGCCATAGAAATCCTTTCCTTCTTTTGGGACATAAGCTCCAAGGTGGATCTTCCAATTTGTTACATTTTCAACAAACATTTGGCAAATGCATTTGAGATTTCACTTACCAGGCCTGCATTTAGGGGGAAAGTAGAATAAACGAGTAGACATTTCTCAACATAGAATCACATTCATGCTCACATTAAGAGGGAGATGAGAGTACTGGGATGCTGGGGAGAGAACTGGGATGCTGGGGTTACAAAGGCAAATAAGACACGGGCCCTGCTTCTCCCTGGGAAGAGGGGAATTTTGAACAGATAAAGGTGATACAATATGAGAAACTGTCATAAGTTCCCTGGGAAGAAGGGAGACGTGAATAACACTCCCTGAGTGAACTGAAGAGATTTTCAGAGAGGAGGTCATATGTAAGATGAATGTTACGTGCCATATGGTTTAGACGAATAAAGAAATGGGGAGTCCAGTCACAGTGACTCACGCCTGTAATCCCAGCACTTTGGGAGGCCAAGGCGGGAGGATCACTTGAGCCTATAGGTTTGAGACCCGCCTGGGCAACATAGCAAGGCCCTGTCTCTACAAAAAATGCAAAAATTAGCCAGGTGTGGTGGCACATGCCTGTAGTCCCAGCTGTTTGGGAGGCTGAGATGGGAGAATTCCTTGAGCCCAAGTGGTTGAGGCTGCATTGAGCTATGATTAGGCCACTGCATTTCAGCCTGGGAGATAGAGCAAGACTCTGTCTCAAAAAAAAAAAAAAAAAAAAAGAAGAAGAAAAGAGTAGAAATGTATAGGGAAAAACAATTTGAAAAGAAGTTTGGGGCAAGTGTAAAAGACCATTTATGCTATATTAACAAATTTGAATATAATGAGGAGACATTGAAAGTTTTTTTTTTTTTTTT
>NW_012122709.1:6518430-6519514 GCF_000951035.1 Colobus angolensis palliatus | reverse complement strand
TAAAGGCAGAGAATGAAAGCAGACCATTCTTGAAGGCGCATTAATCTGGTATAGGAGATAAAATAGGTAAGCAGGTAATGCTAAGAGCCACTGTTTATGGATTGCTTTTTTCTTTTGACAAGTCCAACCTGAGGCTCTTTAGTAATACTTTCTTTTACAGTAATCTTAGTTATATTATTATTCTCATTTTATCAGTTAGGAAATTGAGGCTTAAAGAGGCTAACAACTTGCTGAAGATTATGCACCCTTCACTTATGGAACCAAGGCTCTAACACATTTATTTTACAACAAAGTTTATGCTCTAAAGACAATGTAGTTTCTGCTGTGTAACTTTTTGAGTTTAAATTACCTTCACCACATAGCAACTGCATGACCTTGGGCATTTTGTTTGTGCCTCAGTTTCTTCATATACACAATTAGGGTAATAGCACCCACTTCATAGAATTGTGGTGGATTTAGCAAAACTGGGTTAAGGCATTCAGTCCAGTGTCTGGTCAACCTCCCAAGTTCACTACATTTTTTTTTTTTTTTTTTTTGAGACAGGATCTTGCTCTTGTCCCCCAAACTGGAGTGCAACGGCAGGATCTCAGCTCACTGCAACCTTCACCTCCCGGGTTCAAGTGATTCTCCTGCCTCAGCCTCCTGAGTAGCTGGGATTACAGGCACCCCCCACCATGCCTGGCTAATCCAGGCTGGTCTTGAACTTGTGACCTCAGGTAATCCGCCTGCCTTGGCCTCCCAAAGTGCTGGGATTACAGGCATGAGCCACTGTGCCCAGCCACCAAGTTCACAACATTTGATAGTTAATATTATTATACTGTTCTGCATGGAGAACAAGAGGTGAGTGCTATAAGCAATGCGGATCAACTGCATACTAGTTCAGAGGAAGGAAAGGCCATTTCCAACTGGAGGGCAGGAGGGTGAGCAGAGCAGATTAAATTAGAGTCATGAAGAAGTCCCTTTTTTTTTCTTGAGACGGAGTCTCACTGTGTCGCCCAGGCTGGAGTGCAGTGGCCGGATCTCAGCTCACTGCAAGCTCCGCCTGCCGGGTTTACGCCATTCTCCTGCCTCAGCCTCCCGAGTA
>NW_012122709.1:6515908-6518230 GCF_000951035.1 Colobus angolensis palliatus | reverse complement strand
AGGCAGGAGAATCACTTGAACCTGGGAGGCGGAGGTTGAGGTGAGCCAAGATGGCGCCACTGCACTCCAGCCATGCAAGAGAGCGAGACTTTGCCTCAAAAAGAAAAAAAAAAAAGTAAGATGTAAGATGAACATTTAGACGATAAAACTTACAGAAGACTTAGGAAGAAAGAAAGAAGTTGTCATCTATCATTCATAGAAGTGACAAGCAATAAAAATGTAAGCAAATAAACGAGATAACTGCAGAATGATAATTAAACAGGGTAGCGGGTCAGAAAGTGAAGAGGAAGAGTAGGGCTGGTGGGTAAGGAATTAGAGGGAAGACTTGATTCCATCTCAAGGTAGAAAGCTGTTCATATGTAGATCAACTGCTATCTGTGAATGGATACCCGAATATTGCCACAAACTGAAATGCAAATACTCTTAGAAACTAGGGTATTAGTAATGCAAGTATGAAAAACATCTGATTTAAGCAGAACAACAACAACAAAACACCCTCATCATTCTTTGAATGACTCAATCTGTGAATGAAAACATTCACATTCTCATGATTTTGATGACAGAATAGATTATTTTTCTTTGTGCTGAGTTTGTTATCTCAAGCTGGAACTAAGTAAGGCTAGTCAAGGCCATCTGATTCTTATTGCTCATTCATTCATTCAACCAATATTTTACTGAGAGCTTACTGTATGCGGCACTTTGCCTGGGGAAAGCAGTGAAGTTCTTTCCTTGGAGTTCTCCTCTTACTCCAAAGGGCTTTTGGAACATGAGGACAGATGAGGAGAACCTTGAGCAGGTTCTGACACTTGTCTGCTGACGTTTTTGTTTTGTTTTGTTTTGTTGAGACAGGGTCTTGCTCTGTTGCCCAGGCTGGCAAAAAGATAACTGCTCACTGTGGCCTTGAACTCCTGGCTAAGGCAATCCTCCCACCATAACCTTCAGAGTAATTGGGACTTACAGGCGTGAGCCATCATGCCCAGCTTATTATTATTATTATTATTATTATTTTTGTGGAGATGGGATCTCCTTCTATTGCCCAGGTTGGTCTCGAACTCCTAGGCTCAAGTGATCCTCCTGCCTAGTCCTCCCAAAATGTCAGGATTACAGGTGTGAGCCCTGTTGATTTTACAGGTTGAAGCCTGTTGATTTTTTCTGGATAAGAGATAGGGAGGACCTGGTAATATACAAGACCCCGAGTGTGTCCTAAGATGATCATCTATGGGGAGAGAATAGCGTATCCCTGACTGAAGAGTTTTGGAAACTATTTTAATGTTCCCAAATTTTATTTGAACTAAAAAGCATTGTCTGCCTTTCACATTCCTCCGTGCATTCGTGCACTCCACCTCACTACTCCTCCCCCGGCACCTGTTGGCCTCTTTTGCTATCCAAATTTACCAAATAAATCTCCCCCTTCTTTCTACCCATCTGCTGTTCTTCACAGCTTGTCTCTGGGCTCAGCCCCAAGCCTGGAGGGGCAGTAAATGGATTCAGAGTTGCTGCTCAAACATGGATTCCCATGGAAACCAAACGACTAAGAAAACAAATAGGGAGGAAGAGGCAGCCACTGCCTGACCTCTTACCCTCCCCCTCCAAATTCTTTTCGCTTTTCGACATGAAGGCAAGTGCTTATTTGTATAACTAGTAGAAGGACATAACCTGACCTCTCCCCCCACCCCCAAATTCTTTTAAGAGCCTCTGGTTGGACAATGAGTAAAGGAAAGACAGTGGGACATCTCCATCTGGTGGTAGAAATGCCAAATTACCTAAGAGAGAACTCAATTAACAAGTGAAAGCCTGTAATACAGGCCAATAAGTATACAAGGAAGTAACATTCAGATACAAAAATAAGATACAAAGAAGTAACATTCAGGAGCCACTCTTAGGAAACTGTTTGTGATGCAGTTAGTACTTGTTCCTTCTCACCTATACAGATTTAAATATCATCTTTATGTTGGTGAATTTTCATTTATTTTATTTATTTATTTTTTGTGACGGAGTCTTGCTCTGTCACCCAGGCTGGAGTGCAGTGGCACAATCTCAGCTCACTACAATCTCTGCCTTCTGGATTCAAGTGATTCTCCTGTCTCAGCCTCCCAAGCAGCTGGGGATTACAGGCACCTGCATTATGCCCAGCTAATTTTTGTATTGTTGTAGAGGCAGGGTTTCACCATGTTGGCCAGGCTGGTCTTGAATTTCTGACCTCAAGTAAACCACCTGCCTCAGCCTCCCAAAGTGCTGGGATTACAGGCGTGAGTCACCACGCCGGGCCGAATTTTTTTTTTTTTTTTTGGCATCCAATTCAAATATATGAACACGAGGTTT
>NW_012122709.1:6512192-6514798 GCF_000951035.1 Colobus angolensis palliatus | reverse complement strand
AGCCAGGATGGTCTCAATCTCCTGACCTCGTGATCCGCCCGTCTCGGCCTCCCAAAGTGCTGGGATTACAGGCTTGAGCCACCGCGCCCAGCCAGTGAATACTTTTATATTGAGGAAAAGTAAGTCACTTAAAATGTTTTTTAAAAGAAAGACAGGGTATACTAAACATACAAAAATTAGCTGGGTGTGGTGGCCCTCTTCTGTAGTCCCGGCTACTCAGGAGGCTGAGGTGGGAGGATTGCTTGAGCCCAGGAGGTCAAGGCTCACAACATTTCAGCCTGGGTGAGAGAGCAAGACCCTGTCTAAAGAAAACAAAAACAGGCCGGGCGCGGTGAGCTGAGATCCGGCCACTGCACTCCAGCCCAGGCGACAGAGCGAGACTCTGTCTCAAAAAAAAAAAAGAAAACAAAAACAAACAAACAAAGAAACAAAAATGAGTGAAAGTGTTTCCTTTAACCCCCCAATTCATAAGTTGAAGCCCTAACTCCCAATGTGATTGTATTTGAAGATAGGCCTTTAAGGAGGTAATTAAGTTAAATGATATCATGAGGGTAGGGCCCTAATCCAATTTGATTGGTGTTTTATTTGTTTGTTTGTTTGAAACAGAGTCTTGCTCTGTTGCCCAGGCTGGAGTGCAGTGGCGTGATCTCTGCTCACTGGGTTTGTGGGATTCTCCTGCCTCAGCGTACTGAGTAGCTGGGACTACAGGCATACACCACCACGCCTGGCTAGTTTTTGTATTTTTAGTAGAGATGGGGTTTCTCCATGTTGGCCAGGCTGGTCTTGAACTCCTGACCTCGTGATCCACCTGCCTTGGCCTCCCAAAGTGCTGAGATTACAGGCATGAGCCACTGTACCTGGTGTGATTAGCCTTCTTATAAGAAGAGAAGAAACACCAGGAATATGTGGGCACAAAGGAAAGGCCATGTGAGGGCACAATGAGAAGCTACCATCTGCAAACCATGAAGAGGGACCTCAGGTTGGTTTCCAATCCTGCTAGCGTGTTGCCCTTAGCCTTCCAGCCTGCAGAACTCTGAGAAAATAAGTTTCTGTTGTTTTAGTCACCCTGTCTGTGATATTTTGTTATAGCAGACCTAGAAGACTAATACCTGGCCTTCCATACCATAAGCTCCTTTCCCTATATAATTTGCAACAAACAGAGAGTGGAGACAAAGCTGTCCTGGAGACCCAGGAGTCTAGGCTGCCTTGCCTTTGCTTCATTTCACACTTCAGGCTATGTGAGTTCTATCCCCAGGAAAATTCAGCTGCTTGGTATTCGGATTCACCAAGTGGAGAATACAATGAGATCTGTTTTGGTTATCAGGCCAGAAATTATCAGTATCTTACAACGTCAGAAAATAATGGATCAGTACCCAAGTTACTTAGTCTCACTCCATACAGTCTTCCACCACCTACAGCTGGGTACTATAACAACACATCCTAAGAGAAAAGAGGCTCAATGCTTCTTTAGTCTAAGAAGCTCTAGGACCTAACTCTCCAGGAGCCTTAGCCTCAGGTCAAGTAAAGGAGCACACACGAGTGCAATGGCACGATCTCGGCTCACTGCAACCTCTGCCTCCTGGGTACAAGTGATTCTCCTGTCTCAGCCCCCGAGTAGCCGGGACTACAGGCACACACCACGACACCCGGTTAATTTTTTGTATGTTTTGTAGAGTTGGGGTTTCACCATATTGGCCAGGCTGGTCTTGAATTCCTGACCTCAGGTGATCTGCCCACCTCAGCCTCCCAAACTGCTGGGATTACAGGCGTGAGTCACTGCGCAGCTGGGAAGTGTTTCTTTCACTGGAGGGGCAGAGGTAGTTGTGATGACCCTAGTGTGGCCCTGGGGAGAAGAGTGGGAGGATAACAGTGAATAAGGGGCTAAGTGAAGTTCTTAGAAGTAGGGTGGAATGAGAGAAAGGAGGAAGCTAGTGAGGCTTTTCTCTTATGCTGATGTAAAGTAGGTTTCCAATAGAATAAATTTATAAGTAATATAGAGGATAGGATGATTAATCTAAATTGGAGCAGAGCAGTTTTTGTTGGCATCAGAGGTTTTAAGATTTTGTTTAGGTAAGGTTTATGTTTAGTCCCAGCAACTTGGGATGTTGAAGTGGGAGAATCACCTGAGCCCGCAAAGTCGGGGCTGTAGAGTGAGCTGTGATTGTGCCACTGCACTCCTGCTTGGGCGACAGAGGGAGACCCTATCTCAAAAACAAACAAACAACAAAAAAGAAAAGATAAATAAACCTAGATTCTTATTGCATACCATGTGTAAAAGTAAATTTCAGATGGAATAAAGATATAAATGAGCGTAACAAAACTATAAAAATATTAGAAGAAAGCCAGGTGCAGTGGCTTACGCCTATAATCTCAGCACTTTGGGAGGCCGAGGTGGGTGGATCACCTAAGGTCAGGAGTTCAAGACTGGCCTGACCAACATGGCGAAACCCCATCTCTACTAAAAATACAAAATTAGCTGGGTGTGGTGGTGCATGCCTGTAATCCCACCTACTTGGGAGGCTGAGGCAGGAGAATTGCTTGAACCCCGGAGGCAGAGGTTGCAATGAGCCGAGATGGCACATTGCACTCCAGCCTGGGCAACAAGA
>NW_012122709.1:6509002-6510357 GCF_000951035.1 Colobus angolensis palliatus | reverse complement strand
GAGCGAGACTCCGTCTCAAAAAAAAAAAAAAAAAAAAAAAAAAAATACTTCCAAACCAAGCCACTCAGTTGACGCTTACATTGCTGAAGTGAACTACCTCTCTTTCAGTCCTTACAGGGAGTTCACTCTTGCCACAGGATCAGCTGACAAGACTGTTGCCTTGTGGGATCTGAGAAATCTGAAACTTAAGTTGCATTCCTTTGAGTCACATAAGGATGAAATATTCCAGGTTCAGTGGTCACCTCACAATGAGACTATTTTGGTTTCCAGTGGTACTAATCGCATACTGAATGTCTGGGATTTAAGTAAAATTGCAGAGGAACAATCCCCAGAAGATGCAGAAGATGGGCCACCAGAGTTGTTTATTCATGGTGGTCACACTGCCAAGATACCTGATTTCTCCTGGAATCCCAATGAACCTTGGATGATTTGTTCTGTATCAGAAAACAACATCATGGAAGTGTGGCAAATGGCAAAGAACATTTATAACGGTGAAGACCCTGAAGGGAGTGTGGATCCAGAAGGATAGAGTCCTGGATATATCTTTACTTCTTGTGATTTTAGACTCCCCTTTTTTCTTCTCAACCCTGAGAGTGATTTAACACTGGTTTTGAGACACAAACTTTGTTCAGCTATCCCTCTATATAATAGGTACCACCAGTAATGCTATTAGCCCAAACAGTGGGTGTTTTTCTAAATATTAATGGCGGGGCTTGATTCAGCAAATCCACAGACTTACGACACTGAAATTTTCTTCAGGAATTTTGTAGTAAAAAAACCAGGTCTAAAGTAGCTACAGAAAGGGGAATGTTATGTGTGATTATTCTTCTTCTTATGCTATATCCCCAAGTTTTTCAGACTCATTTAAGTAAAGGCTAGAGCGAGTAAGGAATAGAGCCAAATGAGGTAGGTGTCTGAGCCATGAAGTATAAATACTGAAAGATGTCCCTTTTATTCAGGAAATAAGGGAGATTCAAATCGTGTAAATTCCTACTCGAAAATCTTGACACCTGAATTTCCAGGATGCACATGAAGACCAGTAGACCAGGAAACAGGTAGACCAATTTCCTCTTGGTTTCTTCAGTTAAGTCAGAACTACACGTTCCTCTTTCCCCATGTATTTTTGCTCGTTCGTGTATTTCTTTTTTTTTTTGAGACGGAGTCTTGCTCTGTCGCCCAGGCTGGGGTGCAGTGGCCGGATCTCAGCTCACTGCCAGCTCCGCCTCCCGGGTTTACGCCATTCTCCTGCCTCAGCCTCCTATGTAGCTGGAACTACAGGCGCCCGCCACCTCGCCCGGCTAGTTTTTTGTATTTTTTAGTAGAGACAGGGTTTCACCGTGTTAGCCAGGATGGTC
>NW_012122709.1:6493393-6506637 GCF_000951035.1 Colobus angolensis palliatus | reverse complement strand
CTCTGCCTCCCAGGTTCAAGCGATTCTCCTGCCTCAGCCTCCTGAGTAGCTGGGATTATAGGTGTGTACCACCATGCCCAGCTAATTTTTGTACTTTTTTAGTAGAGATGTGTTTTCGCCATGTTGGCCAGGCTAATCTCGAACTCCTGACCTGAAATGATCCGTCCGTCTCCGCCTCCCAAAGTGCTGGGATTACAGGCATGAGCAACTGTGAATAATCCAATTCAGTATTATTGCACTGCAGTGATGGACACCAGCTTTGGTCAATATGGCGTAGTGCTGTATTTCGGATTTCTTCAAAGCCTGGTAGTTGGTGACGATGACCAATTTGGTTTCGCCTTGTCTGATCATCTTCAGAGTCTGCTAGTGCTCCTGGATGTACTTTCCACTTTTCATGATGAATTGGAGCCTAGAGTTGATAGACTCCAGCGACATTTTGTCTTCTTTGTGGTCACCATCTTCTGGCCTTAGGTGCGGGAAGGACCCCAACCCAGAGCAGATGCCAAGATGGCCAAGGAGCAAGAATGCTCCGTTTTGTCTTTGTACTGGGAGCCATTCGCAATGGCATCAACTGGGATATAACCACTTCCTCTTCAGATCCTGCATTCAAATGTTCACTCATTATTTTTTCACTTGTCTAATAATTTTGGCTAGTGTTTTCAGAACAATGTTATTTAATAGTGGTGATGTTACGGACAATGGGTTTTTGGGCTCTCAATGCAATAGGAATTGACATGAGGGTAGGGCGCGGTGGCTTACAAGTGTAATCCCAGCACTTTGGGAGGCTGAGGAGGGTGGATCATCTGAAGTCTGACCAGCCTGGTCAACATGGTGAAACTCTGTCTCCACTAAAAACACAAAAATTTAGAGGGGCATAGTGGTGTGCGCCTATAGGCCCAACTACTTGGGAGGCTGAGGCAGGAGAATTGCTTGAACCCGGGAGGTGGAGGTTGCAGTGAGCCGAGATTGTGCCACTGCACTCCAGCCTGGGCGATAGAGTAAGATTGTCTCAACAAACAAACAAACAACAATGTTTGTATAATTTCTTTTTTCTTTCCTTTCTTTTTTTTTTTTTTATTGAGACAGTGTCTTGCTCTGTTGCCCAGGCTGGAGTGCAGTGGCATAATCTTGGCTCACTGTAACCTCCACCTCCTGGGTTCAAGTGATTCTCCTGCCTCACCCTCCTGAGTCGTTGGGATTAGAGGCGTGCGCCACCACATCTGGCTAATTTTTGTATTTTTAGTAGAGACGGGGTTTCACCATGTTGGTCAGGCTGGTCTTGAACTCCTGACCTTATGATTTGCCAGCCTCGGCCTCCCAAAGTGCTGGGATTACAGGCATGAGCTCCCGTGCCCGGCCATATTTCTTTTCTTTCTTTCCTGTTTGTTTGTTTGTTTTGAGACAAGGTACTCGCTCTGTTGCTCAGGTTGGAGTGCAGTGGTGCTATCACGGCTCATTGGAGCCTTGACCTCCCAATCTCAAGCGATCCTCCTGCCTCAGCCCTGTCTCTACAAAAACAATCAAAGAGAATGCAGCTCAGCGACACAGGGACACAGTGATTTTAACCTTGTGAGACCCTGTGCATGAACTGCTGACCTATAAATCTGTGAGCTAATAAATTGGATGTTGTTTCTTTTTTCTTTTTTTGAGACGGAGTTTGGCTCTTGTTGCCCAGGCTGGAGTGCAATGGTGCAATCTCAGCTCACTGCAACCTCCACCTCCCGGGTTCAAGCTATTCTCTCCTGCCTCAGCCTCCCAGGCATGCGCCACCATGCCTGGCTAATTTTGTATTTTTGGTAGAGACGTGGTTTCTCCATGTTGGTTAGGCTGGTCTTGAACTTCCGACCTCAAGTGATCCACCTGCCTTGGCCTCCCAAAGTGCTGTGATTACAGGCGTGAGCCACTGCGCCTGGCTCGATGTTGTTTAAGGCGCTAAATTTGTGCCGCTAACACATTACCTATTATGTTAGATTAAATCCAAACTTCCTACATAGTTTTTGAGGCTTTACGATATCTACCCTTCACAGATAGTGTGGTCATGTAACCTCTCCCCCATATACTACCTTTTACCAACACTAGCTTTCCTTTCAAACATGCTAATTTTTTTTTTTTTTTCTTTTCCATCCTAGAGCCTTGCATTAGCTTTTCCCTCTTTTTGGAAATTTTTTCCTGAGATTCTTGTGGCTATGACTTTGAAAACGTATTTTTAATTTTAATTTTAATTTTTTTTGAGACGGAGTCACTCTCTGTCGCCCAGGCTGGAGTGCAGTGGGGCGATATCTTGGCTCACTGCAACCTCTGCCTCCCAGGTTCACGCGATTCTCCTGCCTCAGCCTCCTGAGTAGCTGAGAGTACAGGTGTGTGCCACCACGCCTGGCTAATTTTTGTATTTTTAGTAGAGACGGGGTTTTGCCATGTAGGCCAGGCTGGTCTCAAACTCCTGACCTCAGGTGACCTGCCTGCCTCAGCCTCCCAAAGTACTGGGATTACAGGCATGAGCCACCATGCCCAGCCCCAGAAATAGTATTTTTTAAAACAATGCTTTTTAAGAAAATTTTATTTCAATAGTTTTTGGGGTACAGGTGGTTTTTGGTTACATGGATAAGTTCTTCAGTGGTGATTTCTGAGATTTTGGTGCACCCATAATCCAAGCAGTGTACACTGTATCCAATACGTAGTCTTTTATCTTTCACCCCTATGTTAGTCAGGGTTCTCTAGAGGGACAGAACTAATGGAATATATATATATATAAAGGGGAGTTTATTAAGTATTCACTCACATGACCACAAGGTCCCACAATAGGACATCTGCAGTCTGAGGAGCAAGGAGAGCCAGTCCGAGTTCCAAAACTGAAGAACCTGGAGTCTTATGTTCCAGAGCAGGATGCACTCAGGGCGGGAGAAAGATGTAGGCTGAGAGGCTAGGCCAGTCTTTCTTTTCACATTTCCCTGCCTGCTTGTATTCCAGTCTTGCTGGCAGCTGATTAGATTGTGCCTACACCGATTAAGGGTGGGTCTGCCTTTCCCAGCCCTCAAATGTTAATCTCTTTTGGCAACACCCTCACAGGCACACCTAGGATCAATACTTTGTATCCTTCTATCCAATCAAGTTGACATTCAGTATTAACTGTCAGATATCATGTTGGGAAATATCATATTGAACTCTACTGAGACATTTTAAAATACATTATTGCATTCTTTCTTCTGGATTGTTTAATGTGGTTTAATTTGTGAGAATTTGGTGTCATTCTGTACTCTTGTAGTGGCTGAGAGTTATCTTGAGAGGATACTAAGGAACTGTTATAAAGTTAGTATTTTACAGGCCGGGCGCGGTGGCTCAAGCCTGTAATCCCAGCACTTTGGGAGGCGGAGACGGGAGGATCACGAGGTCAGGAGATCGAAATCATCCTGGCTAACATGGTGAAACCCCGTCTCTACTAAAAAAATACGAAAAACTAGCCAGGCGAGGTGGCGGGCGCCTGTAGTCCCAGCTACTCGGGAGGCTGAGGCAGGAGAATGGCTTAACCCTGGGAGGCGGAGCTTGCAGTGAGCCGAGATCGCACTACTGCACTCCAGCCTGTGTGACAGAGCAAGACTCCGTCTCAAAAAAAAAAAAAAAATAAAGTTAGTATTTTACCTTAAACTATGTTTGATCATACAATATGGCTATATAAAAGAGGAAAAGCAAGAAGAAAAAAAAATTACTGAAGCCTAAGCATTATAATAAATTCTAATTGTGACAGCTTCCCTAGTGGGAGAAGGACACTTTCAAAACTCACTCATAGTTCTTGGGTTTCTGAGCATTGTTTTCAGGGCCAGCTTCACCTCTTGGTTCCGCAGAGTGTAGATAAGGGGATTGAGGAAAGGAGTAATGGCCGTGGGGAACAGAGCAGCTGCCCCATCCAGGGGGCTGTTGGTTTCAGGCCTCAGGTAGATGAAGGCACAGGGCACATAGTACACGGTGACCACAGTTACATGTGCTCCACAGGTTGAAAAAGCCCGGCGCCGCCCATCAGCTGTATGGATTCTCAGGATGGTCTGAATGATCTGTATGTAGGAGAGGAGGATCAGGAAGAAGCAACTGGCAACCACCACCCCAATGTCCACAAAGGTCACCAGCTCATTGACTGTTGTGTCAGCACAGGCCAGTCTCAACACTGCAGGGATGTCACAGAAGAAGTAATCCACCTGATTGGGCCCACAGTAGGGCAGGCGGAAGGTTAGAATGGCCTGGAGAGCCCCATGGATGGATCCTGCCACCCAGGCTCCAGCCACAAGCAAGGCACTCAGCTTAGCAGTCATAAGCACAGGGTAGTGCAGGGGCTGACATATGGCCAGGTACCTGTCATAGGCCATCAGGGTGTAGAGGAAGCACTGGGTGCTGCCCAGGAAGTGATAGAAATAGAGTTGAGCAACACAGCCACCAAATGGGATGGATTTGACGCCTAAAGTGAAGTTCATCATGAGGCGAGGGACGATGATGGAGGAGATGCCCATGTCAATGACTGAGAGAACACCAAGAAAGATGTACATGGGGCGGGCATGGAGCCTCGGGTCTGCCCAGACAGTGATTAAAATAAGCAGGTTTCCCAGCTGAGTCAGGATGTAGATTAGCAAAAAGAACACAAGAAAGAGTGTCCTTAGCCTGAGTGGATAAGGAAGTCCTGTCAGGATAAACGCAGTCAACAGTGTGTTGTTGACCCTTTCCATATCCCGGAGAATCTTACCTAGAGAATGGACAAAACAAGAGTTAACATAGAGGTGAGAGGAAAGTGAGGGGGAATTAGAAAAAGAGATTGTAACAACTAGGGATGGTGGCAGAGAAGTTTCTTTCTTTCTTTTTTTTGGAGACAGAGTTTTGCTCTGTTGCCCAGGCTGGGGTGCAATGGCATGATCTTGGCTCTCTGCAACCCCCGCCTCCCAGGTTCAAGCTATTCTCCTGCCTGAGCCTCCCAAGTAGCTGGGATTACAGACATGTGCCATCACCCCTGGCTAATTTTTTGTATTTTTAGTAGAGATGGGGTTTCACCATGCTAGCCAGCCTAGTCTGGAACTCCTGACCTCAGGTGATCCACCTGCCTCAGCCTCCCAAAGTGCTGGGATTACAGGCGTGAGCCACCAAGCACAGCAGAGAAGTTTTTTTCTTATGTGGAAAGATGGCAAGTAGGCAGAAACAATGTTCTCTGGTAGGTGTTTTGTAAACACGATGTTACTGGAACACAGCCTTTCTCATTTAGTTACATATTGTCTGTAACTGTTTTGGAGCTACTATGACAGAGATGAGTGGTTGCATTTAGTTTGCAAAACATAAACTATTTACTCCCCAGACATTTACAGAAAAAGTTTGCACCTAGGGTTTTGTACTCAGAGCACTTTTTCCAATAAGCTTTGGAAAATAATCGTTGACTGTTCTATTAGTACAGGTCAGGATTTCCCGGAAACATGACGTATGTGAGAAAGGGTATTTGTTTCATTAGGTGCTCTGCCAGCTCAGAATCTTCCAGAGGCCACTGGCTCACTTTTATCTCTGCCAGGACATAAACTTATATAGAGTGGGGAATATGCAGAAAGGAAATGCAGAAACCCATTTGTGTATAAAGAATGAAACAGAATTTTGATTAAATGGCTAATCAAAATTTTTATGTGTGACAGTGCTTGATGCTGTACAGATCTACTTTCCAAGTTCTTTACCATTAAAAGGAGGAGAATGACCATGAAGATGTAAGTACATAAATAAAGTGAGGACTATCACCACCATGCACTGTGGTTGGTACTTGGTGCTATATAATTCAGTTGCTTTGTATGTAATCATTTAGCCTTAAGACATGTCAAAGAGAGGACAGAAAGAAGAAATGAGGGCTGTCTCTAGTGGGAAGCCAGGGATTAAAGGAAAATTAAAGAATGACTACAGAGGATGAGAGGATTGCTAGACCAGAGCAAACCACTCTCAGTGTGGAAGAATTATTTTAAGTTCTTAGTCCAAATCATTGATCGGCACTTTTTTTTTTTTTTTTGAGACAGAGTTCTCTCTGTCACACAGCCTGGAGTGCAATGGCATGATCTCAGCTCACTGCAACCTCTGCCTCTCGGGTTTAAGCAATTCTCATGCCTCAGCCTCCGAGTAGCTGGGATTACAGGCATGTGCTACCATGCCTGGCTAATTTTTGTATTTTTAGTGGAGACGGGGTTTCACCATGTTGGCCAGGCTGATCTTGAACTCCTGGCCTCAAGTGATCTGCCCGCCTTGGTCTCCCAAAGTGTTGGGATTACAGGCATAAACCACCATACCCAGCTTGACTGGCATTTTTTAATCTAAAGAAAAGGGTTGGAGGGTGGGCTCAGTGGCTCATGCCTGTAATCCTAGCACTTTGGGAGGCCGAGGAGGGTGGATCACCTGAGGTTAGGGGTTCGAGACTAGCCTGGCCAACATGGTGACACCCTGCCTCTACTAAAAATACAAACATTAGCCAGGTTTGGTGGCGGGCACCTGTAATCTCAGCTACTCAGGAGGCTGAGGCAGGAGAATCACTTGAAGCTGGGAGGTGGAGGTTGAATTGAGCTGAGATTGCACCACTTCACTCCAGCCTGGGCAAAAGAGTAAAACTCTGTTTCAAAAAAAAAAAAAAAAAAGCCAGGTGCAGTGGCCCACTCCTATAATCGCAGCACTTTGAGAGGCTGATGTGGGTGGATCACAAGGTCAGGAATTTGAGACCAGCCTGGCCAATATGGTGAAACCCCGTCTCTACTAAAAATACAAAAATTAGCCAGGTATGGTGGTGGGCGCCTGTACTCCCAGCTGCTTGGGAGGCTGAGGCAGGAGAATGACTTGAACCTGGGAGACAGAGGTTGCAATGAGCAGAGATCGCACCACTGCACTCCAGCCTGGGTGACAGAGCGAGACTCTGTCTCAAACAAACAAATAAAAAAAAACAAATAAAAGCAACAACAACAAAAAGGGTTGGAACAATGAGCTTTTAAAATTCCTAGGCCGGGCGCGGTGGCTCAAGCCTGTAATCCCAGCACTTTGGGAGGCCGAGACGGGCAGATCACGAGGTCAGGAGATCGAGACCATCCTGGCTAACACGGTGAAACCCCGTCTCTACTAAAAAATACAAAAAACTAGCTGGGCGAGGTGGCGGGCGCCTGTAGTCCCAGGTACTCGGGAGGCTGAGGCAGGAGAATGGCGTAAACTCGGGAGGCGAAGCTTGCAGTGAGCTGAGATCCGGCCACTGCACTCCAGCCTGGGCGACAGAGTGAGACTCCGTCTCAAAAAAAAAAAAAAAAATTCCTTCTAGTACCTTTAGTTCAGTTATCTATACTCATGTCTTGGAACGTTTTTTGAAAATGAACTGACCTTAAATGGGAGGGTTGATTTCGGGGCTCTGTATTCTGTCATTGGTTGATGTGTTTGTTTTTATGCCAGTGCCATGCTGTTTTGATAACTATAACTTTATATTTTAAGATAAGATAATATGATGCCTGTGACATTTTCTGAGTGTGTGCAAGATTGCTTTGGCTATTCAGTGTCTTTTTGTTTCACAATGGGGAAAGGACAGTCTCTTCAATAAATAGTGTTGGGAAAACTGGATATCCATATTTAGAAGAATGAAATTGGGCCTTTATCTCACACTATTAGCAAAAATCAGTTCAAAATGAATTAAAGACTTAAACATAAGACCTGAAACTGTAAAACTACTAGAAGAAAACTGGAAAAGTTCTACAACATTTGTCTGAAAAATATCATATATATTCAACAGAATACTATTCAGCCCTAGAAAAGAAGGAAATCCTGTCACTTGTGACAACATGAATGAACCTGGAGGACGTTATATTAAACAAAATAAGCCAGGCATGGAAAGACAATATTGCATGATCTCACTTATATGTGGAATAAAAAAAAATTGAACTTACAAAAGTGAAAAAGAGAATGGTGGTTATTAGAAGCCGGGGATGGGAATGGGGATGGGGAATGCAGAGATGTTGATCAAAAGGTACAAAGTTTCAGTTGGGTGCACTGGCTCACACCTGTAATCCCAGCACTTTGGGAGGCCAAGGCAGGTGGATCACGAGGTCAGGAAATCGAGACCATCCTGGTCAATACGGTGAAACCCCGTCTCTACTAAAAAAAAAAAAAAAAAAATACAAAAAATTAGTTGGGCGTGGTTGCGGGCACCTGTAGTCCCAGCTACTCTGGAGGCTGAGGCAGGAGAATGGCGTGAATCAGGGAGACAGAGCTTGCAGTGAGCTGAGATCATGCCACTGCACTCCAACCTGGGTGACAGAGTGAGACTCTGTCTCAAAAAAAAAAAAAAAAAACACACACACACACACACACATATATAATGTATTTCAAATTATTAAAAGAGCTTATTTTAAGCATTATTACTGCAAAAAAATGACAAGTACGTGAGGTAATGGATATGTTAGTTTGATATAATCATTCTTTTTTTTTTTTTTGAGATGGAGTTTCGCTCTTGTTGCACTTGTCGCTCTTGTTGCCCTTGTCGCTCTTGTTGCCCAGGCTGGAGTGAAATGGCACGATTTCGGCTCACTGCAACCTCTGCGATTCTCCTGCCTCAGCCTCCCTAGTAGCTGGGATTACAGACATGTGCTGCCACACCCAGCTAATTTTGCATTTTTAGTAGAGACGGGGTTTCTCCTTATTGGTCAGGCTGGTCTCGAACTCCCAACCTCAGGTGATCGGCCTCCCAAAGTGCTAGGATTATAGGCATGAGCCACTGCCCCCGGTCTGATATAATCATTCTACAGTGTATATGCATTTATGAAAACATCACATTGTGTCCCATAAATAGGTATAACCATTATTTATTAATTAAAAATAAAAGTTTAAATAAAACAAACTTGATGGAAATTTTTAGTGAGAAATACTCATGGCTTGAGGTAGGATGTCCAAAAAATTGAAATCGATTGATTTTTTTTTCTCTGGACTGATTTCCACACACTCAGAAGGAAGAGAGTAAGATTAACAGGGCAATGTCAGGAGCTTTCTGATTAAATGATTTCCTCTACCTTCACTCCTGCACAGGGCAGCATTCTGCCTTGGGTCAGGGGACTGTGGACAGCAGGGAACTGGCATCCCTTGTGAAGAAGTAAGTCATCATAGACAGATGGTTCTGCTACTGGCTGAGAACAACAAATGTAAACATTATAATGGATCTCAATCGTCAGCTTGTCATAATGGATCTGTTCATTAGCTCACTTCTTGGTTTTGAGTCTCGAAGCTCCTCTGGGACTGGGTGTGGTGGCTCATGCCTGTAATCCCAGCACTTTGGAAGGCTGAGGTGGAAGGATTGCTTAAGCCCAGGAGTTTGCGACAAGTCTGGGCAACATAGCAAAACCCTGTTCTATAAAAAATAATAAAAAAAATACTGGGCGTAGTGGCACACATCTCTGTTCCCAGATACTTAGGAGACTAAGGTGGAAGGATTGCTTGAGCCCAGAAGGTCAAGGTGAACCCAGATTGCACCACTGCACTCCAGCCTGGGTGACAGAGTGAGAGACCCTGTCTCAAAACAAAAACATAAACAACATACAAAAAAGTCAACTCCTCTGGGTTTCAGTTTCTTCACTGGGGCTGTGAGGATGCGAAGTGAGACTGTGAACCCAATTTTGGCAAATAGTGAAAAACAAGGCATAGTTACGTTCAAGCCTTTTTTTTTGAGAGGGAGTCTTGCTCTGTAACCCAGGCTGGAGTGCAGTGGTGCGATGTCGGCTCACTGCCACCTCTGCCTCCCGGGTTCAAGCAATTCTCCTGCCTTGTCCACCCGAGTAGCTGGGATTACAGGCATGCACCGCCATGCCTGGCTAATTTTTGTATTTTTAGTAGAGATGGGGTTTCACCATGTTGGCCAAGCTAGTCTCCAACTCTTGACCTCGTGATCTGCCCGCCTCAGTCTCCCAAAGTGCTGGGATTACAGGCATGAGCCACAGTGCTCGGCTCAATAGTCTTTACGTTAAACACTTAGCTTTAAAACTGCTGTACCCAAGCTCTTTCAGAGCTTAACTCTCATCATTTAACCATCTCTGTTATGAAACTTAAAAAAAGAAGCAGTAAATCCTGCCACCCCATGCCATTTTATCCTCTTTCAAGTAAATAAAACGCAGTTTATAAATTCTTCAGTTTTAAACATTATAGTCACAGGAACACAGTGATGGTTGAACTTTAAAAAGCTGACCACAATCCTCTTCCAGATGCCAGAGCTACAGATGCTGGCCTTCTCCCTGAGTTCCTTGACTTCAGGAATTATAGAAGCTCAAGTTCCCACACAGGTTCCTTGGGAAATTAATGGCAGCGCACAATGGCAGCCCTGGGCTGAAGGAGCTCAGGTGGCTGCTCTGGTCTGTGTGTCGTGTCATGGGATGCTGTAGTTTTCTGAGGTCACTGAGGTCTGATGTTAAAGTGTTCAGATTTAGAAGCCTGATTTGGTTAGGTCTCTCTGGGGGAAATCAGGCTGTGGGAAATCAATTCACACTGTTCAAGTACCTGAGAGAATGACTTAAAAACCAAACAAATAATTTGTTACTTTACAGTGGGAGATCTTGCTCCCATGACAGAAATGATGTGTCTGCTACCTAGGGCACTCACTTATTAATACTATCAAGGTCCCTGGAAATCAAATTAGGAATCAAATGTGTATTTCTGAGTTTTGAATCACAGCAAGGGGAATTTCATGAAGCACACTTAATTTAGGTCACAATGAATTACACCTGGTAAATCACACAGCATCTTTATCTAAGGGAATACTTCAATTTTCCCTTCAGATACAGTTATCTTTTTCCCTTGAGCAGTAATGAAGATACATCAACAAAGTTTTATTCTAATTATTTTTTTCCTGAATTTCTATCTTTTTAGATTGCCTTTGTTATTTCCATTGGCTCTTTTTCAACATTTTCCTAACTTTTTAGAGTTCCCTAATTATCCTTCCCTGATTTATTTTTCATACTGTTTTCTTATTTGTTTTGGAGAACATTCTATGATTTACTCTCTAAAAAGTGTTATTTCTTTTGCAAAATTTTCCATTGATAGGGAATGACAGTCCACCCATAGTATGATGATTCTTGTTTTACTCAACCAGAGAGAATAGTATTTTCTAACTTTATCCTTAGATTTTAGAACCATCTTAGTGGGAGGAATGAGAGGAAGGAATGCAGTTTTATTTCTAATACCAAGTATCTTTATTGGGTGTGATTTCATCCCAGTTACCTCTTTTTGTTTTCTTCTTTTTGTTTCTCTAACTTTTTCCTCCTCATTAAGTTATAAATATTAATGGAAAAACTTCCCTTTACCTCTGATCTGTTATGACCTTTCTCCCTGTGTCACTGCCATTATCGTAAACCTCCAAGCGTAAAGCTTAGTATTTGCTAGGTAACCACCCTTCTGTATACTTTCTGGTTCATTAATATCCCACATGTGGCTCTGAGACGCTTTACTTAAATGCTTTCAAAAATCAAAGAGAGAGAGAGAGAGATACGGAGGGAGAGAAAGAGACATGGAGGGAGAGAGAGAGACATGGCACAAGGAGAAGGAAACGTGGCATATCACATGGGGACCAGAGTGATAAAAAGTCATAGAATAATGATGGTATTTTGCACCTGTGTAGTGTTCTTATAATCCTTAGAGGTTAAATGACAGAGGAGTCTCACAGTTGTATAATGCTGGAGCGAGGACTCCAACCAGATCATATTGTTTTAGTCCAGCACTCTTTCTTTTTTTTTTTTTTTTTCTGAGACGGAGTCTCGCTCTGTCGCCCAGGCTGGAGTGCAGTGGCCGGATCTCAGCTCACTGCAAGCTCCGCCTCCCGGGTTCACGCCATTCTCCTGCCTCAGCCTCCCGAGTAGCTGGGACTACAGGCGCCCGCCACCTCGCCCGGCTAATTTTTTGTATTTTTTAGTAGAGACGGGGTTTCACCGTGTTAGCCAGGATGGTCTCGATCTCCTGACCTCGTGATCCGCCCGCCTCGGCCTCCCAAAGTGCTGGGATTACAGGCTTGAGCCACCGCGCCTGGCTAGTCCAGCACTCTTTCTACATTTCACTGAAAATTCCTTCCCACAAGGAACCAAATCAAAATAATGTAGTAAATCACGTGAACTGAATAACAATTTTAAGAGTTTTATGGTACATTCTGTCAAGGATTCTAAACTGGTGTTACTACCCTATTTCAAAATTGAGTGTAGTGGAGTTAAGAGCAAGTTCTAAAATCAAACTAGAGTGAAATTTTGTTAACATGAATTCATGAAGTTGCCTGACTTCTTTCATTGTCTGACAATCTATCAGACTGAGTGTTTCTTAAAAAAGCCTGAGGGAGGCCAGGTGTGGTGGCTCACACCTGTAATCCCAGCATTTTGGGAGGCCAAGGCGGGCGGATCACCTGAGGTCAGGAATTCAAGACCAGCCTGACCAACATGAAGAAACCCCATCTCTACTAAAAATACAAAATTAGCTGGGCGTGGCGGCAAATACCTGTAATCCCAGCTACTTGGGAGGCTGAGGCAGGAGAATTGCTTGAATCTGGGAGGCTGAGACTGTGATGAGCTGAGATTGCACCATTGCACTCCAGCCTGGGCAAAAAGAGCAAAACTCCGACTCAAAAAAAAAAAAGAAAAAAAAAACCTGAAGGTTTAGTCGTGTTTTTGTTTCACAGGTACTTAGTCTTTGGAGGTATTGATGAAATTTATTTTTGAATTCTCATCTGATATCAAATATTAAAGACCATCTAAAGGCTGGCCGTGGTGGCTCACGCCTGTAATCCTAGCACTCTGGGAGGCCAAGGCTGGTGGATCACCTGAGGTCAGGAGTTTGAGACCAGTGTGACCAACATGGTGAAACCTCATCTCTACTAAAAATACAAAAATTAGGTGGGCATAGTGTCATGCACCTGTAATCCCAGCTACTCGGGAGGCTGAGGCAGGAGAATAGCTTGAACCTAGAAGGCAGAGGTTGAAGTGAGCTGAGATCGCGCCATTGCCCTCCAGCCTGGGCAACAAGAGCAAAACTCCATCTCAAAACTAAACTAAACTAAAATAAAATAAAACAAAATAAATAATAAAGACCATCTAGTACAAGAATGTTTGAAAAATATATGAGATGGCCGGGTGCTGTGGCTCAAGCCTGTAATCCTAGCACTTTGGGAGGCCGAGACGGGCGGATCACGAGGTCAGGAGATCGAGACCATCCTGGCTAACATGGCAAGACCCCTTCTCTATTACTTAAAAAGAATAAATTTT
>NW_012122709.1:6490562-6491700 GCF_000951035.1 Colobus angolensis palliatus | reverse complement strand
GAACTCCTGACTTCAGGTGATCCGCCCATCTCGGCCTCCCAAAGTGCTGGAATTACAGGTGTGAGCCACTGTGCCCAGCCTATTAGCCACTATTTGTAAAAAGGCTAAATGGTAGTTACATAGTCATATAAGCAGAACAGTAAAGAAAATTTTTGTGACAGCAGAAAAAGAACTGTACTGAGTAACTAAACAAGTAAGGATATAGAGAGATGAAGTGACTCAGAGTAGAGAAACCCCTTACACAATGTTTGGACTTAACATTTATCTCTGAAAAATGGGATTAGAACAGTGGCAGGTGCTATTTTGAGAAGAGGAGAGTACTCTCACCTGGAGGTGTCAGCATCCATCAAAAATTCTTCTTGCAATCAGGGGGAAAGGATACAAATCTATTCCTAGAGAAACTTGAATATCTCATAGAGTCAGCAGCAATTATTGTGAAGAGCTCGTGACAGAAGACCCAACTAATTACTTTTGGCTGGATCAAAGGGTCAAACTGTGGAAACTTAATTTATTCTTTGCCTGCTTATTTGTATATGTTTGCTTCCAGCTTCATTATGAACTGGGGGAAGAGCTATGGCTCTTACTGAAGGTAACTGCTAAGGTTGGTCTCTCCTGTGTTCTTCTACTTCTTTTATTTCTCTCAGAGTCAGTTTTTATGTGTGAGACCTTTAGCTTGGGGAATATTGTAATAGCACTCCTGTGATAGGCAAGACCAATATCCAAGTTTGTTTCCTAGGAGACTCCCTGGGGTTTCTAGCTTTTTCCAATTTTGTAACAGCAGGTGGAACAAAGTCTGTAGGGCTTAACAGGTCTCGTTGAAATCTTCAGATCTGTGATTTTCTTTCTGTTCCAAAATTGGAAAAAAAGGGAAGAAAAAGCTAACATGGTTGTTACTTGGCAAGAGATGTTTTCTTATTGGTGCATTCACATTTTATGAAATTCACATTTTGAATTACTAAGGTGCTAACATAGATCTTCATAGATTAGAAGAAACAGAATTTCAGGGTTGGAGAGACATTAGAGGTCATCCGATCCAACTATCATCTGTAATTTTTTTTTTTTTTTGAGACCGAGTCTTGCTTTGTCACCCAGGCTAGAGTGCAGTGGCACAATCTCGGCTCGCTGCAACCTCCGCCTC
>NW_012122709.1:6481012-6482844 GCF_000951035.1 Colobus angolensis palliatus | reverse complement strand
GCCTCCCAAAGTGCTGGGATTACAGGCGTGAGCCATCGTGCCTGGCCGCTTTTTGTTTTTTATGTATCTCTTTGGTTTAGTTGGTCACCTGCCGTAGAATGGCCCACTCTGCCTCTTGTAGGGGATTGTGGCCATTTTCATCAAATAATTTTTCTCATCCCACAGTCATCCATACTTGGCAATCTCAGAGCAAGATCCTTGTTCTCAAATTTCTGACACATCTTTTTAAAGATTCTTTATTTACGCTACTACTAATAATACAATATGGATGATGATGTTTATTATGATTTATTGGGTACCTCCCATGTTTAAGAGCTTTACAAGTGTTAATTTATTCAATGCTTATTGAGGTAGCTATGAATATCCTTATTTTACAGAAGAGGCAACTAAGTTCAGAGAGTTTAATTAGAATTTGGCTCAAGGCCATATTTCCTGTAGGTGGAAAAGTCAGGATTCAAATCCAGTGTAGTTTTTAACTTTTTTTTTTTTTTTTTTGAGACAGAGTCTCGCTCTGTCGCCCAGGCTGGAGTGCAGTGGTGGGATCTCGGCTCACTGCAAGCTCCGCCTCCTGGGTTCACGCCATTCTCCTGCCTCAGCCTCCTGAGTAGCTGGGACTACAGGTGCCCACCACAGCGCCCGGCTAATTTTTTGTATTTTTAGTAGAGACGGGGTTTCACCGTGTTAGCCAGGATGGTCTCGATCTCCTGACCTTGTGATCCGCGCCCCTCGGCCTCCCAAAGTGCTGGGATTATAGGCGTGAGCCACCGCACCCGGCCTCAGTGTAGTTTTTAAATACCTATGCTCTTTCTACTCCACTGTATCACGATGTCTCACTAAAGGACATACCAGGATTTAAACAGAGTACACTTTGTGTAAAGGCATGTGCATTTACCAGATAAAACACTGGGTCCCTCCAATAAAACCTTTCTCTACCACCCATTAGCAACATGACAGTCAAGTATCTTTTTTTTTTCCCCCTGTCCCACAGGGGAAAAATTTGTATATTTATTTTTCAGACAGAGTCTCACCTGTTGCCCAGGCTGGAGTGCAGTGGCATGATCTCAGTTCACTGCAAACTCCGCCTCCCAGTTTCAAGTGATTCTCCTGATTCAGCCTCTCAAGTAGCTGGGATTACAGGTGTGCACCACCATGCCCAGCTAATTTTGTATTTCAAGTAGAGACAGAGTTTCAGTATGTTAGCCAGGCCGGTCTCGAACTCCTGACCTCAGGTGGTCCGCACGCCTCAGCCTGCCAAAGTGCTAGGATTATAGGTGTGAGCCACAGCGCCCAGTCTGCCTTGCCTTTTAAGGCAAGAAACAGAATGCGAGTAATCAGAAAGCAGTAGAAGACATCAGTTAACACAAGACATTAATTTCTTAATTCCAAAAGCACTTGCAAAGAAAAACTTTTAAAGGGGAGGGGTGGAGGAGGATTGAAGCACATCATAATAACTGGAATCCCATGACTGTGCCAAGTCTCATGAGGCTATTTTATGAATTTATCCTTTACTTGGTCATTTTTTTTCTCTCAAATAATAAGTACTATTTTTCCTTGACTTTTTCCCCTCAAAGGATAAAACATATGAAGTATAAAATATAAACAAGCTCTTGTATTGTACAGTTATAAGTCATAGAACTATCGGGCCAGGCGTGGTGGCTCACACCTGTAATCCCAGCACTTTGGGAGGCTGAGGCAGGTGGATCACGAGGTCAGGAGTTCAAGACCAGCCTGTTGAAGATGGTGAAACCCCGTCTCTACTAGAAATACAAAAATAAAATAATAATAGTAATAAAAAATTAGCCGAGCATGGTGGCAGGCACCTGTAATCCCAG
>NW_012122709.1:6478263-6480352 GCF_000951035.1 Colobus angolensis palliatus | reverse complement strand
ATAAACTGCATAAAATCTTGGATAATTCATGAATATACAAAATATCAGAGCACAGAAGGAAGTAAACCCACTTTATTTTTGTCACACGTAAGATTCAAATATTCAATCTGAAGAAAAGCAATCATTTTTACTGTGTTCTAGGTTGCATGTTGATACACTTATTAAAATATTCCTGCATAATCACATTTGGTATTACTATTTCAAGTCAGATAAAAAACTTCAAAATCTGCCATCCAGACAAAATGGGTAATCAGAAAGATTATCTCTACCCCACCTCCCTAACCCCAGTAAGTATAAACTCAATTTTATGGCATGACTGCAAACCCTAGATTGTGATGACAAATGCTAGGTCTGATTTCTTCATAATCCTTTTCGGGGTGGCATACTTGATAGAACTCAAGCACAGAAGCCAGCATTGATCCTCCAAACCAAGTTGCGTATTGCTCTCTGTGGTGTGTAATGACTTGTACATCAATAGCTTCTGGCTTCAATCTACTGCTACTTAATTCCTCACTTAAGGTCAGCCTGACATCTAGAGTTCTTTTCATATCTCATTGCAAGTGATGTCCAAAGTCCCTGAACAGAGTTGAACCTCCCTAGACAAGAATATTCTTGTTGAGAGGATGTCTGACATCAATAGGACAATCCTGAATTACTTCATCTGCAACATCTGAGATGGGATGTACAAAGTCTGGATTAGCAAACTCTGGATGAGAAAAGATTTCAGGTCCTAATAACCTCTCATATCAAATATCAGTGGAAAATTATTTATTTGATATGGCATTGATTCTTATATACTGTTTAAATCTGCTGTGACCCATCTGCACCTTACTTTTTAATTTATTTTTTAAATTATTTTTTAAATCTGAGCTAGCATAACTATAGTGCTCCTTTACTGCCTTAGTAGTTTCCAGGGATTGCTCTGGAGGGATTCCTACTTCTTGGTCTATCAGTAGTTGCTGAATAAAATATGTTATAGCTCATCCTGCAATTGGAATGTGTTTAATACAGCTGCCAATCACATACCCTTCAGGCGCAGAAATGCCATGAGTGACACCGTTTCTACTTGTCTACATCTCTTCTCCTATTTGTCTTGTGGTCCAGGATGTAGCTACGCAAGAACAACCTGCACAGCAATGTACAAACCTGAACATTGAAGGACTCAAACACTATTTCAGGAGTGTATTTCCTGCTTTCTGGAGTATTCAGTGGAGGTCCAGTCAAAAGAAAATAATAGTCTTCACGTCCTGCCCTTAAATATTTAAAGATCACTTGCTCTATAAAGCTTTCCACTGAGTTCTAATCTTCAACCATGGTCAAAAAGACCATGATGGATGGGCTTTTTGTTGTATATGTAGGTTTTCCAATGCTTCATCACCAGTAAGGATGTCTAGGTCATCAGCATCCTCCTTTTGAACTTGACCACCCACTTTTGCTGAGTTATTGATGGCAGTACAGGAAGGGATGGTAAACGGAGATTCTTTATTTTGGACATATCCTGGTTTTGTATACCTGGTGCCACAGTCTGCTACATAGGCTATCAGCTGTCAGGCCACCTTTCCTCCTGTTACCCTGCTGCTGCTGCTGCAGCCACTGCCACTTGCTCCATGCTGGTAGGGGCCAGAAATTGGCAGTGGGAGATGGGGCATCTGACCATCCACAACTGAGCTGCCTTCTCTGTGGGGATGGGTGGGATGGGGATCTGGGAAGGCAAAGCAATAGCAAGAAAGCAGCAGGCTCGGTCAGCACTATCCGCCACCTAGCACTATCCACAACCCAGGCAGGCAGGCCATACCTCCCCTGTCCCGCTGTGGTGTCCTCATCCTCTCCCTACCCTCCTCCTCACTCCTGCTCCCATCCTACAACTTGGTCCCCTCATGCTGCTTTTCCTCAGATAACCAAGATGCCCAGGTGCCCTAAATACTTTTGAAATGGTCAGAGTGTGCATCAGTCATTTTTACCTAGTGTGGCTCAGTTTAATCACTTCCTTAGAAATGCTACTTGAGGCCGGGCGCGGTGGCTCAAGCCTGTAATCCCAGCACTTTGGGAGGCCGAGACGGGCGGATCACGAGGTCAGGAGATCGAGACC
>NW_012122709.1:6468442-6474618 GCF_000951035.1 Colobus angolensis palliatus | reverse complement strand
ACTTTTCTGTCAACTTTCCTTTCCCACTCCTCTAGCAATTCAAAGTATTAACAGCATAATTTTTACCTAAACTTGTACTCAGTGAATGCTGTAAGGTAATTACTTAAATATTATTAATGACAGACCCCCCCCCAAAAAAAAGAAAAGAAAGTGGAGGTGACAAGGAGACCACTTAAGAAGCCAGAGAGACATTTCTGAAGCAGAGTGAACAGGATTTGATGAATTACTACACGGAGAAAAGTGAGGGACTGAAAGGAAACACAGATGAGCCACACAGAGATTCTAACTAAGTACCTGGAAGGATGGATTTGCCTTGATGTGAGCAAAACAATTCTGAATGCCTGCAGGCTTGGGAAATTAGGAGCAAAGCAAATGAATGTAGGACAGTATTATGTTGGTTTTCCCCAAGTTTGCCTATAATAATTTCCCCTCCTTCTAGAAGAAAGCATCAACTTTTCAGAGTCAACATATGTGCTTTCTCTTGAGAGGTGGATTGGAAAAGGGTAAAACAGTGATGGATAATTTCTTGAGGCTGAATATAGCACCAGAAGCCTCTTCCTAGTAGAATCATATTCATTTCAGCTGAAACTAACATCTATTTATTGAACATCTGTCACATGCAGCAGTAGCTGAAGAGAGTGGTAGTGACGGTTATGTAGCTGTAGTTACTTATTTTCCCATCCAAGTACTAACCAGGCCTGACCCTGCTTAGCTTCCGAGATCAGATGAGATCGGGCGTGTTCAGGGTGGTATGACCGTAGACAGTTACTTATTTTCATTCAGCCCCTCGACCTGCTGTCATCCTCTTCAGGGCAGACTTCACTTCCTGGTTCCTCAGTGTGTAGATGAGGGGGTTCAGGAATGGAGTGACAACAGTGTAAAACACAGCCACTGCCCCATCCAGGGGGCTCTTGGAGCCCGGCCTGAGGTAGATGAAAATACAGGGAACATAGTAGACTGTGACCACAGTTAGGTGGGATATACAGGTGGAGAAGGCCCGGCGCCTCCCATCAGCAGTGCGTATCTTCAGGATGGCATGGACTATGTTGGCATAGGAAAGCAGAATTAACATGAAGCAACTGGTAGCCACCACCCCAATGTCCATAAAGGTCACAAGCTCATTGACTGTTGTGTCAGCACAGGCCAGTCTCAGTACTGCAGGGATGTCACAGAAAAAGTAATCTACCCGGTTGGGCCCACAGTAGGGCAGGTGGAAGGTCAGGGTGGCCTGGATAGACCCATGAATGGAGCCGGCGACCCAAGCTCCAGCCACAAGGACTGTGCATAACCTCCCATTCATGAGCACTGGGTAGCGCAGGGGTTGACATATTGCCAGGTACCTGTCATAGGCCATCAAAGTGTAGAGGAAGCACTGGGTGCTGCCCAGGAAGTGAAAGAAATACAGTTGAGCCATACAACCACCAAACGGGATAGTCTTGCTGGCAGGAGTGAAGTTTAAAATAATTCGAAGAACGATGACTGAGAGCCACATGTCCAGGAATGAGAGCACTCCCAGAAGAATGTACATGGGGCGAGCATGGAGCTTTGTATCAGCCCACACGGTGAGCAGAATGAGCAGGTTCCCCAGCTGAGTGAGGATGTAAATGATGAAGAAGACCAGGAAGAGGAGGCTTCTTAGATTTGGGGGGTGAGACAAGCCCAGAAGAATGAAATCTGTCACCACAGTGTCCAGCGATGTGTTTTTGGTCTTTCGCATGTCTTTCTATAGTCTGCTAAGATGAATGGTGAAGTCTGATAAGGAAAATACAGGAGTGAAGTGATAAGAGAATGCTTTTGTCTAATGATCAGAATTTGGGAGGTAAACGAAGTCTTCTCTATTTTAAGTAGAAAGCATTTGCCATAAGTCACCTGGGTTTGCATGGCAAAACAACCTTCAGAGGCTGTTTAGTCTCCAGGTGCCCTGAAATCCCTCTTTAATGGGAGATACTACATACAGGTGTTAGAAGCCAAGTGCAGAGTTGTGTCTGAATAATAGTGTAAGTAAGTGCATATTGTAGGTCTATGCCCCCAAAGGGGACCACAGAGAAATAGATTTTGGTGATATGAAGCAGTGTGGAACTATTACCCCACAATTATCATTCCTATTGTTGCTTTATGACTTAATATCCTTGAAATGTCTCCTCCTGAAATCTACAAGAAACTTTGTGATCCCGTTCTTGCATATTTCGATAATCTTGTTTCAGTTCTCTCAGATCACCATGCCTTCCTTCCTCTGAACTTAGGAATATGCTCATTCATCTAATATGTCTTCATTCCTCAGGATTCATTTCATCTGTCACCTCCTTGGGAAGAATTATCCTCCACTAGAAGGCAATTTTCTGGGAAATAAGAACTTATATTAAAGGGTGATTACAGTACAATATTATAAGAGCTATTTGCTTAAGTACTTACTGGTTTCTTCTACTAGATTGTAAGATCCTTCAGAGCAAAGAGCAGTCTATTTTGTTCTTTGATGTATTTGCAGCAACTACTCTGGTGCTTGGCAATAATAAGTTAATAAATATTTGTTGGTTGACTGGCTAAGTGGAGAGTGTCAACTCCTACTAATCCTGTGTCATGTTTCCCTCCATGATCACATCTCTCATGCTTTTTCCATATAGTCAAGACTGTAGGACAGGACCTGCACTTCAAGCAATGTGAGCCTATGCTCAGTGTAAACAAAGTCTAAGGTACCATTTGTACCTTCTGTTTGCTCTGGAATGTTATTTACATTTATTAATTAACCTAAGTAGTTTAGTAGTTCTGTTCATTTGGATGATAACAGCATTGATTATTATTATTATTTATTTTTTGAGATGAAGTTTTGTTCTTGTTGCCCAGGCTGGAGTGCAATGGTGCACTCTCAGCTCACTGCAACCTCCACCTCCCAGGTTCAAGCAATTCTCCTGCCTCAGCCTCCCGAATAGCCGGAATTATAGGCATGCACCACCATGCCCGGCTAATTTCTGTATTTTTAGTAGAGACGGGGTTTCTCCATGTTGGTCAGGCTGGTCTTGAACTCCCTATCTCAGGTGATCCGCCCTCCTCAGCCTCCTAAAGTGCTGGGATTACAGGCATGAGCCACCAAACCTGGCCACAACATTGATTATTACAGGATTTGGCTTTTAGTACCTTGCTATTTTAATAGATTTTGTTTGCCTTCCAACAAATAGGATTTCAAAAAGCCTTCAAAGGTATTAAACATCTGAGCCAGATGTTATTTAAAAACTCCCTTTGGCTGGGCACAGTGGCTCACACCTGTAATGCCAGCACTTTGGGAGGCCAAGGCAGGTGGATCAGTTGAGGCCAGGAGTTCAAGACCAGCCCGGCCAACATGGCAAAACCTTGTCTCTATTAAAAAGACAAAAATTAGCCTGATGTGACGCATGTCTGTAATCCCAGCTACTCAGGAGGCTGAAGCATGAGAATTGAGAATCACTTAAGCCTGAAAGGTGGAGACTGCAGTGAGCCAAGATCGGGCCACTGCACTCCAGCCTGGGCCACAGAGAGAGACTAGATCTTGAAACAAAACAAAAAAAAAAACTCTTTGATAAATGGTTTGTTCAAAAAAGAGTGTTTTAGGTATTTTCACCCATTGCTAAAACTAAAATATCTTATAGTTTTTTTTTGTTGTTGTTTGTTGCTTTTTTAAAAATAAATTTTATTATATATATTCAAGATATACAACATTGTGTTATGAAATATATAGATAGTAAAATGGTTACTGCAGTGAAGTAAGTTAACATATTCATCATCTCACATAGTTACCCATTGTATTGTGTGGCAAGAGCAGCTAAAATTTAGTCATTTAGCAAAAAATCCTAAATATACAATATTAATAACTATAGTTCTTATGTTGTACATGAGAGTTTTAGACTTGTTCATCCTGTATATTTGCTACTTTGTGTCCTTTAAGAAACAAAAATTAAACTAGTAAGAAATTAATTATACAAAGTTCTGAGCATTAACAGATATAACCACAGGGATGCCATTAGAAAAATTCCCTTTTATAAACGTCAGACTCAAACATATTTTATCTTCATTACTATTTAAAAGGAATTAAGTGCATATAATAATTATTAATAATACTGCATTTTTACTAATTATTAATAATAATGCATTTATACTAATTATATGATCCATAAAATGTTAAGTACAGACTTTGTCCACAAATCTCTTTATTAGAGTATATCAGATTTTTATTACCTTATTTGCAGAAGGAAGAATAATTTCTTTTAGGATGGGTGGGTGGTACTTTCTTTGTCTAGAATAGAAAGAAATGGCAAAGTTTGAGCACTTGTATATGATACCAATTATGAGCCAAATTTATATTCTACCAGTGAGAGGAGATATATACTACAGGAGCTATATACTATAAATGTAAGTCTACTTTAGACAAATAATTTTTTTTTTAGATGGAGTCTCCCTCTGTCCCCCAGGCTGGAGTGCAGTGACATCATCTCAGCACACTGTAACCTCCACCTCCTGGGTTCAAGTGATTCTCCTGCCTCAGCCTCCCCAGTAGCTGGGACTACAGAGGGGTGCCACTACACCTGGCTCATTTTCGTATTTTTAGTAGAGATGGTGTTTCACCATATTGGCCAGGCTGGTTTTGAATTCCTGTCCTCGAGTGATCCACCTGCCTCAGCCTCCCAAAGTGCTAGGATTACAGGTGTGAGCCACCATGCCCAGTCAAATAATGTATTTTGAAAACTTTTTATAAAAATCAAAATTTTACAAATTAAATCATATTAGAATTATACTAAGATGTCAACTACTTGGATGTTCGTACATAACGAACATAATAAATCCTTATGCATAATGAAAACTGTATCTTTCTTAGGCTGGGCGTGGTGACTCACGCCTGTAATCCCAGCACCTTGGGAGGCCGAGGGGGGTGGATCATGAGGTCAGGAGATCTATAGCACCCTGGCTAACATGGTGAAACCCCATCTCTATTTAAAAAAAAAAAATTGGCCGGGCGCGGTGGCTCACGCCTGTAATCCCAGCACTTTGGGAGGCCGAGGCGGGCGGATCACAAGGTCAGGAGATCGAGATCACGGTGAAACCCCGTCTCTACTAAAAATACAAAAAATTAGCCGGGTGCGTTGGCGGGCGCCTGTAGTCCCAGCTACTAGGGAGGCTGAGGCAGGTGAATGGCGTGAACCCAGGAGGCGGAGCTTGCAGTGAGCCGAGATCGTGCCACTGCACCCCAGCCTGGTGGACAGAGTGAGACTCCGTCTCAAAAAAAAAAAAAAAAAAAATAGCCGGGCATGGTGGTGTGTGCCTGTAGAATCAGCTGCTTGGAGGCTGCGGCAGGAGAATCTCTTTAACTTGGGAGGTGGAGGTTGCAGTGAACCGAGATCGTGCCACTGCACTGCAGCTTGGGTGACAGAGCGAGACTCTGTCTCAAAAAAAGAAAAGGAAAATGTTACCTTTCTTCACCAATCTGAGATTTTCCCTGGCTGTGTTGCATAAATATGGGTGCACTTTCCCAAACCCTCTGCTGAGAGAATTTTCCTCCCACCCTCACCCTGCTTTTCTCTCTGGCCCTGGGCATCCTGGTTGGCAGGATAGGGACTCTGGCCGTGCTCATAGTGGGTGGATATAAGGGCAAGGCTCCTTTTCCAGGCACAGGCAGCAGAAGATGGTGATTTTGATGTGGTGTAGTGGGTTTCCAGAGGAAGGCAGACTGTGGGAAGGTGGGTAGAGGAGACTTCCAGAAGGAGGAATCTCTGTAAGGCAGGGAGCATGTTTGCAGAAGGACCAAGTCATTCTAAGAGAGAGAGTGTGGTTTTAGAAGAGAGGTCTTTTTGTTGTTGTTGTTCTAGAGAAAAAGGGGCCAGCCTAGAAAAATACAAAAGAAGAAAACTGATCAAACGTTTCCCCTCCTAACGTAAACGTGATATTTTATTATGGGCCTACTAATCTTTTGAAGCTGCGGAGTCTTACGCTTCTTATATTGAGGAGTGAAGGAAACTTAGATGTATCAATTAAAAAAACATTTTAAGTATCTACATCTTGGCTAATTTTTTATATAATCTAAAATTTCCTATTTTAAATAGTATTTAGTATTGTCAAGGTCATCTTACTAAATGGTTATAATTTAATATCATAATATATGATTAAAGAAAATAAGAATCTGCCACTGATAGATTCAGCATTTAAAACAGCAA
>NW_012122709.1:6433349-6461142 GCF_000951035.1 Colobus angolensis palliatus | reverse complement strand
AAAAAAAACCCACAGCAAATAATTAGGTGCAGGGTCTTTGGTCTAGAAATTCAAGGGAGGGGGTCCTAGGGATGGAATGAGGTTAGCATTGAGAGCACATGGTAAGGAAGGGATGAGACAGGGTTAGGTAGGAAATCATAGGATGGGCTTAGTGTTGTGCTCTCCTTTACTGGGAGGCCAATTCATGTTGAACGCTTTGCAGGCAGTAGCATCTTCCACTTTGTAAAAAATCAGACCATCCCAGAGAAAAGTTGGTTTCTTTCTGGCATGTCTGCACTGAGCTGGGGTTCCTACAGGGCACTTTTGAGTTGGTGCGATCCCCATTTAGAGCAGATGTGAATCGCTGAGGCTGAGAGATGAGGACTCACCCAGCGTTGAGTTGTTCACTCTTGTTTGCCTTTAGGGCCAGACTTGACCTTTTAGGCCATTAGGCAGCCTGAGCAAAGAGTCGAAGCAAGGAGAATGAATAGAGTTTGGGTACAGTGAGGAGGCAGAGCTCGTATTTTCTTGCTCTGATTATTCTGCCAGTGTTCTTGTATTCTTCGTTAAAAGAAAAAGAGCTTGCTTAAGAAAAGATACTTGAAACAAAGGCCTTCCAGTTTTCAAGTAGGTTGAACTAAATGTGTTCTGGGAAACACAGGGTTAAAGAATCCATCTCTTACTGTGTTTACACAGTAACACTTAATTTGATACATCATCTATATTGCTTTATCATCTCTCCCAAAAGAGAGAAAATAAATGATAGCTCTTTATAATTATTTTCCTCAATTCAAAGAAGAATGTTCATTAATTGGGAGAAAGAATAATTTAATTCAAAATTTATATGCCTAACAAATTAACTCTGCGAGTAGAGGGTGAGTTGAGGAAGAAGATGGGGGGAAAGAGACAGATTAAATACTGTTTTTGACAAAATCGTGAAAATGTTTAAAGTCTGGGAATTAAATATTTGTTCCATGGTGAATTGCCCCAGCCTTAGGAATGCTTTTCGTCTTGGACTCACATGGACACAGCAGCAAAATCTTGGAGAAAGTTGGTGTATTCTCAGCTGGAATGCGGAGCAGGTAAGGAAAGCATCCTTTAGAACATCCCTTTGGCTTGTGGTGATGGATTATTGAATCTCTCTCCTTTGGCATAGAATTAAAATCTTCCAAGGGATCAGCTCATTGACTGATTTTTTTTTTTTTTTTTAAATTTTTGAGACGGAGTCTCGCTCTGTCACCCAGGCTGGAGTGCAGTGGCGCGATCTCGGCTCACTGCAAGCTCCTTCTCTCGGGTTTACGCCATTCTCCTGCCTCAGCCTCCCGAGTAGCTGGGACTACAGGCGCCACCTCGCCCAGCTAGTTTTTTGTATTTTTTAGTAGAGACGGGGTTTCACCGTGTTAGCCAGGATGGTCTCGATCTCCTGACCTTGTGATCTGCTCGTCTCAGCCTCCCAAAGTGCTGGGATTACAGGCTTGAGCCACCGCGCCCCGTCCATTGACTGATTTAATAATCGATGAAACTTGGTTATTTATGGAGTGTGACTCTTCTGCTTATGATCTTGAATTGATTACCCTTATTAGCTGGATCTTCTTTGATCCAGTTCTTAAAAACACTGTCAAGAGATTTGAAGAAAACTATTCACCTCCTTGGAATTCTACCTTGAAACATTTCCCAGATGAGAACTATATTCCCAAGATCCTCGTTATTTTTTGTTTTGACAGCAAGCAGGAATCATTTCTGCATATCCAGAAAGTGAGCTGTGAAGAACAACATGAGCTGTTGGAATTACCTCAAATTTCTGTGATTTCTTTATTTAAATTGTTGTGAGGGTCACACAGTTACCCGCATTATACTCAGAAGTGAATTGATAATGTACTAATTTTTTTTTTTTTTTGAGACGGAGTCTCGCTCTGTTGCCCAGGCTGGAGTGCAGTGGCACGATCTCGGCTCACTGCAAGCTCCGCCTCCCGGGTTCACGCCATTCTCTTGCCTCAGCCTCCCGAGTAGCTGGGATAATGTACTGAATTTTTAAGAGTGTCTCCGTTTAAAAAAATTAAAGAAGAAAAAAAGAAAGTGTACCGAATTTTTAATAATTAAGCTAATCTTTCTTACATAGTCCCACTTCTCTGGACACTGAGAGAAAAAAAAAAATCCCCTAAATTTAGGTCAATTGAGTAAATTTAGTTACTTCCAGTTTATAAAATATTAAGTTGGGCGGCAATGGCTCACACCTGTAATCCCACCTATTCAGGAGGCTGAGGTGGGGGAATTACTTGAGCCCCGGAATTTGAGACCAGCCTGAGCAACATGACAAGACTCTGTCTCACAAACAAACAAACAAAAAACCAAAAAAAACAAAAATCAGACAAATTTGCCAGAGAATCTAAAAAGTCTTGGATGACTCCATTGTTTTTATAACAGTAGGTAAAGAGATGGCTTCAGATTGTTGGAGCATTCCTTAGATACTTCTTCTTCTTGTTTTGGAAATTCTTTTAATTAAAAAAAAAAATGGAGACAGGGTCTCGCTATGTTGCCCAGGCTGGTCTCAAACTCCCAAACTCCTGGCCTCAAGCAGTCCTCCCATCTCAGCCTCCCCAAATGTTGGGATTACAGACGTAAGCGACCGTGCTCAGCCTGACTTTTGTTCTCTGGTGGGGTGTGGCAGGTAGGTCTGGTAGACTTCTTGAATCATATAGGTAAGGATAGTGCCACTTAGACATTTGGGGTGCTTGCTCTTGTTGGAATCAATTGTGTGCTGGAGTTGGTTTGTACTGGCTTGCAATACCTGAGAGTTAAGATTTCAGAAATTTTGTGAGCACTTTGTTAAACTTGCGATTAAAATATAAATTTGCAGGCCTAGCACTTTGGCTCATGTCTGCAATTTCAGCACTTTGGGAATCTGAGGTGGAAGGATCGCTTGATCCCAGAAATTCGAGATCAGCCTGGCCCACATAGCAAGACCCTGTCCTACAAAAATTAAAAATAATTAACCAGTTGTCGTGGCGCATGCCTGTAGTCCCAGCTACACAGGAAGTTGGGACAGGAGGATCCCTTGAGCCCAGGAAGTTCAGGCTGCAGTAAGCCATGTTCATGCCATTGCACTCAGCCTGGGTGACAAAGCAAGACCCTATTTCAGAAAAAAAAAAAGTATATATATGTATATATATATGTATATAAATTTGTACTTAATAGACATTTTCAATTAAATAAATTATATCAAAACAAATATAATATTAAAAACTCATCACTTCCAATTTTACTGTGTTTCACTAATATCTATGAGATTGTTCATATCTATCATATCTTTATGGTAGAAACACCATAAAATAGTGTGCTACTACATATCTCTTACTAAACTCATAAATAGTGATATCATGTTGGAGCTTGAAATTGACTATAGTGGGATTATTTACACCACAAAAATGGGCAAATACTACCTACCAGGGCTTTTTTTTTTTTTTCTGATAACAGGTTTTTAAACACTTAACAGCATACTTATGTCTGGAATCTCTGGCTCCTGTTCTTCCTGGAAGTCATTGCATGCTGTAGCAACTTTGCTTTGACTCTAGCCTTGTGCTGTGGCACTATTGTTCTGCATACTTCTCTATTTTCCCTGGCAAAACATACAGGCACCTTGGATTTCCTTATTTCCAGGCACTGGAAAACTAGATTCATGTAGTCATGCATGTCCCCTTGTACCATGAGCCAGAGTTGTCCTAAGGATCTGCAGCCTCTCTGTGTCATGCCCACAGAAGCATGGTACTGTATTTGGTGACCTTAAGTTTTCTTATACTCCATAAGCTCCCATTTATCTTAAGGGTTGGTTTCAAGTCAAGAAAAAAAAAAAAAAAAACAAAACCCTGGCATCTAAACTCCTTGGTTTACCTCTGTTTCCCTTTTTTCCTCCATGATCCTCCCAAATTTGCAGGGGCGAGGTTTTCCTGCTTTCACTTAATTCTGTGTGGAGCTTTCAACATATAATTTCAGTGACCAAGTCTACCAAGCCTGGCTTGACGTATTACAGAGGGAGACAAATTAATTTAGAAAACTTGTTTTCTCTCATGACAAATCCTGACTTTCAAGCTGATTGGCTTGTTGCAGACATGGAAACCTATTTTGGTTATGGGAATAAAGCCAAAAAAAGAATAATTATTCTTTTTATCTTGCTTATTTCTACTGTAACATTGCCATCCTAATCTTCTTTGCCACATTTCCTCCCTTTTCCCCCTTCCCAGCATACTGATGCTTTAAGTGGCTAGGAATAAGGTGCTATTCACAGACTTGCAAATAGAAGAGCACATCAAGATATGTAAAAGTATTGCTTCTTTGCAGAGGTATAAAGAAGGACAGAGGGAAACAAGACTGTGGTTCTTCCTATAGCTAGGAGGAATATGAGGAGCTGGTATGTTTCACCTTGTGATATAAAATAAAGTGGCAGCTTTGAATATTTGAGTTAAATTTCAGAAGTCTCCATGTAGCTATTGTGAAAATATTCTTATTGCCACCACTATTTTCTTCTTCTTTTTTTTTTTTTTTTTTTTTGAGACGGAGTCTTGCCCTGTCACCCAGGTTCGAGTGCAGTGGCGTGTTCTTCTGCCTCCCGGGTTCAAGTGATTCTCCTGCCTCAGCCTCCCGAGTAGCTGGGACTACAGGTGCGCACCACCACACCCATCCAATATTTGTATTTTTAGTAGAGACGGGGTTTCACCATATTGGCCAGGCTGGTCTTGAACTCCTTACCTCAGGTGATCCACCCACCTCGGCTTCCCAAAGTGCTAGGATTACAGACGTGAGCCGCCATGCCCGACCTCCCACCACTACCTTCTTTCTGTGATAAATTCAAGGATCCCGGGGCTTATCCATTACTTTTTTTTTTTTTTTTTTTGCTTTTAATCACCTAAGGCTGAAGATGTCTGGGCTTTTTTATTCTGTAACATTTCTAAGACTGTGTCCATTAAATGCAAACAAAAAGGAGGAAGTCTTGGTAGAACAGGAGAAGTGATGCGCACTTGCTGATAGGATCAATTTAAATATTAATCACGCATATAGCCTAGTCCATGCTCTAGCTGTTTCTATGGCTTGGGCTTCGTTGGTCTTCCACTGCTCCGCTACATCATTTGCTAATGGTTCATCTGGATTGGGAGCACTTAACAAGGCCTGAATCGATAGCAGAACTGTCGGATCTGCAGTGCTGGGGATCACTTATCTTTCAAAATATCTAAACATATTCTTCCCAACTTGTCTATATTAGGATGATAAAGTTTGGTCATGAAACATACTTTAGGGGCTGCCATTGCGTATTTGTCGGAAGGAATAGTTCAAGTTTAAAAGTCCCTCCCTCAAAGGGGGAAACCTGAGGACCAGCAATGACCACATGAAAGTAATGGGTGTTGTTCTCATGTGGTTCTTCTTGGATGCCAGGAACTCATTCTCCCAGCAAACACTGGGTTTCTTTGATGATTCTGCGGGGAAGCCCAGCCATCTTGTCAGAACCTGAGTTCGACCTCTGGTCTCCGGCTCCGCTCCCCTCAGGCAGAGTGGAAGTCTTGGGCTGGCTTATCCATTTCCAGAGGTCAGTATAATTGCAACATTCTCTAGAAGGGAATATCCAGCAACCTATTTTTAGTAGAGAAGCCTGGTAATCTTTGGCCATATGATGTCACTGGTGGTGCAGAAGATTTTTTGCCATCTCTGCCTCAGTGCCATGGGCAAGTTCCCTCCATCAACCTAGTCAGGACCTCTTACTGTTCAAATGTAGGCAGGGTGTCTTTCTCTCCTCACTGCCATGGCCATGCTGTTTTCCCACAGTCACCACAGCCTAGGCAGCTATTGTCACAGCTCCTCAGTGACCTGGCTCTTTGGGTCAGCTCAGGTAAGTGTAACCCTCTTCCAACAGGGCTGAGTTTGGAAGGTGTGCCTTCTCACCCCCCATTGTTCCTGGAAACATACTTTTCCCCCCACTCTGAATCTAGGCCTTTCCTTTCTCCCTTATCTAATATTTATTCTCATTTCCCATTCTAGCATGATCGCTATCTCTTTTGGGAGAGCAAAACCTCACTACATAAAAAAATTGTACATTATTCATAATATATCTTATACATTTTATCCACATTGTTTCTATTTCCATGATTCCTTCTATGCCAGAATCCTTCAAATATTACTTAATATTCACTGTCTTGACTTTATCTTTTAAATTTAGTGCAGTGGGATTTTCCTCCTCTTCCACTTCCATAAAACCTTTGTTTTCAAGATCATCAGTGACTATCATCTATCTATCTATCTATCTATCTATCTATCATCTATCTTTGTTTTCAAGATCATCAGTGACTATCATCTATCTATCTATCTATCTATCTATCTATCTATCTATCTATCTATCTATCTATCATCTATCTGTCTACACACACACACAGGGATTTATTTGGGGAAAAAATGGTTTAGTCCTTCCTCATCTTCAAGAAGTTTATATTATAGTGGGAAGAATATGTTAACCACAGGTTGGAGTGGGACCACAAGGAAGAGTGAAGTTATGTTTGCTGATGGTTTTAGTGGAATTAGAGGCAGAGGCTAGAAAAATTTCACGGAGTGGGTAACCCTGTGCTCCTCTTGAAAGATAAGTAGACATGGAGGGACACTTCAGCAGAGGAAAAAGGAAGCAAAAGGCGGGGTGCTTGAAGCCGCCCTGTGTTAATGGGGAAAGGCCATTCACACCAGGCTGCAATTCAGAGTGTCTGCAGGATAGGTTAAGTGGATTTAAGTGACACATAGTTGGAATTTTATATGATAGAATAATAATCTGTCCTTACTTTGTAGGGGCTGGGGAGCCACTGAAGGCTTTAAGTAGGAGAATGTCACAGTCAAATTGAAATTGTACATTGATCACTCATGCATCTGTTTAGAAGGTAGTTTAGAATAGAGATAGACTATGGTGAACAACAATGATACTCTGCTAGTATGAGATCCCTGGCCAGGCTCAGTGGCTTACGCCTGTAATCCCAGCACTATAGGAGGCCGAGGTGGGTGGATCGCTTGAGGTCAGGAGTTCGAGAGCAGCCTGGCCAACATTGGTGAAACCCTGTCTCTACTAAAAAAATACAAAAATTAGCCAGATGTGGTGGTGGGCGCCTGTAATCCCAGCTACTCTGGGAGGTGAGGCAGGAGAATCACTTGAGCCTGGGAGGTGGAGGTTGCAGTGAGCCGAGATTGGGCCACTGCACTCTAGCCTGGATGACAGAGTGAGACTCTGTTAAAAAAAAAAAAAAAAATAGAATCAAAACAAAGCTTAAAAACCATATAGCCCTTTTTAGTTGTCTCAGTCTCATTTGATATGTAAATCTAGAGTAGGTAGCAAAATTCCTTATGAGGCTCTGTTCCTATATCCAAAACCAGGTCTTTCCCCAAAAGTTGTTCAAAATAAGAGTAACCATTGTTAAACAAATAAAGCCCTACTACTATTAATGTAGGCTAAAGCAGAATCAAGTGGTCTAGATGAGAAGCAGCTTGATTAGAAATCTATCCCTGCAATCTTGATCATTTGTCCTGGTGGCTCCCAATTTGAAGCTCATATATTTGAATCACTGTATGTTTTCTCTGTCCACAGACATCCAAGACATTTCTCTCTCCACTGGCACTGACTAGAGCCTCCTAGTGAGACTCAGGTGCATGTGACTTGATAAAGAGCTTCCTCCAACCCCTCAAGAAGAATTAGCAAGTGCTAATCACTGGAAGCACACCCAAGGAAGGGGGCTCATAAAAATAGTGGTAAGATATAAGAAAGATTTTTTTTTTTTTTTTTTGAGATGGAGTTTCACTCTGTCGTCCAGGCTGGAGTGCAGTGGCCCAGTCTCCCAGGTTCAAGGGATTCTCCTGCCTCAGCCTGCCGAGTAGCTGGGATTATAGGCATGTGTCACCACATCTGGCTAATTTTTGTAGTTTTACTTGAGATGGGGTTTCACCATGTTAAATGGGTTGGTCTTAAACTCCTGACCTCAGGTGATCTGCCTGCCTCTGCCTACCAAACTGCTGGGATTAGAGGTGTGAACCACTGCGCCTGGCCTTGATTCTAAATTTTTATGTTTATTATCAATTGGTTTTGGGGGGACAGGTGATGTTTGGTTGCATGAACAAGTTCTTTAGCGGTCATTTCCGAGATTTTGGTGCACCCATCACCCAAGTAGTGTACACGGCACCCAATTTGTAGTCTTTTATCCCCAGCCTTTTCCCCTGAGCCCCCAAAGTCCATTGTATTATTCTTACGCCTTTGCATCCTCATAGTTTAGCTCCCACTTATGAGTGAGAACATACGATGTTTGGTTTTCCATTCCTGAGTTACTTCACTTAGAACAGTGGTCTCCAACTCCATCCAGGTTGCTGCAAATGCCATTATTTCATTAATTTTTTTGGCTGAGTGGTATTCCATGGTGTGTGTGTATATAATATAAATATATATATCTCAATATCACAATTTCTTTGTCTGCTCCTTGATTGGTGGGCATTTGGGCTGGTTCCCTATTTTGCAGTTACAAATTGTGCTGCTATAAACATGCATGTGCAAGTATTTTTTTCATATAATGACTTATTTTCCTCTGGGTAGATACCCAGTAGTGGGATTGCTGGATCAAATGGTAGTTCTACTTTTAGTTCTTTAAGGAATCTCCACACTGTTTTCTGTAGTGGTTGTATGAGTTTCCTTTTCGTCATGTCCATGCCAACCTCTATTATTTTTTGTTTTTTTTATTATGGCCATTCTTGCAGGAGTAAGGTGGTATCGCATTGTGGTTTTGATTTGCATTTCCCTGATCATTAGTGATGTTGAGAAATTTTTCATGTGTTTGTTGACCATTTGTGTATCTTCTTTTGAGAATTGTCTATTCATGTCCTTAGCCCACTTTTTTTTTTTTTTTTTGAGATGGTGTCTTGCTCTGTCTCTCAGGCTGGAGTGCAATGGCACAATCTCAGCCCACTGCAACCTCTGCCTCCCGGGTTCAAGCGATTCTCCTGCCTCAGCCTCCCGAATAGCTGGGATTACAGGCAACTGTCACTACATCCAGCTAATTTTTGTATTTTTTGTACTTTTTGTTTGTTTGTTTGTTTTTGAGACGGAGTTTCACTCTTGTTGCCCAGGCTAGAGTACAATGGCATGATCTTGGCTTACCAAAACCTCCATCTCCTGGATTCAAGCGATTCTCCTGCCTCAGCCTCCTGAGTAGCTGGGATTACAGGCATGTGTCACCACACCTGGCTAATTTTGTGTATTTTTAGTAGAGATGGAGTTGGAGTTTCTCTATGTTGGTCAGGCTGGTCTCGAACTCCCTCAGGTGATCCTCCTGCCTTGTCTTCCCAAAGTGCTGGGATTACAGGTTTGAGCCACTGCACCCAGCCTAATTTTTGTATTTTTTAGTAGAGACGGGGTTTTGCCATGTCTGCCAGGCTGGTCTTGAACTCCTGACCTCAGGTGATCTACCTGCCTTGGCCTCCTGAAGTGCTGGGATTACAGGTGTGAGCCACTGTGCCTGGCCTTAGCCCACTTTCTGATGGGATTGTTTGTTTTTTTCTTGCTTATTTGTTTGAGTTTCTTGTAGATCTGGATATTAGTATTTTGTCAGACGTATTGATTGTGAATATTTTCTCCCACTCTGTGGGTTGCCCATTTACTCTGCTGCTTATTTCTTTTGCTTTGCAGAAGCTTTTTGGTTTAATTAAATTCCATCTATTTATCTTTGTTTTTGATGCATTTGCTTTTGGGTTCTTGGTCATAAATTCTTTGCCTAAGCCAATGTCTAGAAGGGTTTTTCTGAAGTTATCTTTTTTTTTTTTGAGGCAGAGTCTTGCTCTGTCGCCCAGGCTGGAGCGCAGTGGTGCGATCTTGGCTCACTGCAAGCTCCGCCTCCTGGGTTCGCGCCATTCTCCTGCCTCAGCCTCCTGAGTAGCTGGTACTACAGGCGCCCGCCACCAAGCCCGGCATTTTTTTGTATTTTTAGTAGAGACGGGGTTTCACTGTGTTAGCCAGGATGGTCTCGATCTCCTGACCTTGTGATCCGCCCGCCACAGCCTCCCAAAGTGCTGGGATTACAGGCGTGAGCCACTGTGCCCGGCCGATGTTGTCTTTTAGAATCCTTATGGCTTCAGGTATTAGACTTAAGTCTTTGATCCATCTTGAGTTGATTTTTGTATAAGGTGAGAGATGAGGATCCAGTTTCGTTCTTCTACATGTGGCCAGCCAATTATCCCAGCACTGTTTGTTGAATAGGGTGTCCTTTCCCCACTTTATGATTTTGCTTGCTTTGTGGAAGATCCATTGGCTGTAAATATTTGGGTTTATTTCTGGGTTCTCTCTTCTGTTCCATTGGTCTACATGCTTATTTTTATACCAGTACCATGCTGTTTTGTTTTGGTGACTGTGGCCTTACAGTATAGTTTAAAGTTGAGTAATGTGATGCCTCCAGATTTGTTGTTTTTGCTTATTATTGCTTTGGCTATGTGAGATCATTTTTGGTTCCATATGAATTTTAGGATTGTTTTTCCTAGTTCTGTGAAGAATGATGATGGTATTTTGATGGAAATTGCATTGAATGTGTAGACTGCTTTTGACAGTATGATCATTTTCACAGTATTGATTCTACCCCTTCTACCCATTCTACCTATCCATGCCCAGCAGGTAGAGAAAGACCATCACATGGGGGCAGGGCTAGGCGTGTCTGGGTGCAGACTCTCCTTGGGTGGGTCTTGCTGCCACTGCTGCAGGGGATGGAGGTGTGGTTCTCAGGCCAATGGAGTTATGTTCCCAGGGAGGTCATGGCTCCTTCTGCTGTGTCACGCGGGTCTTCGGGGAAGTAGGGAAAAGTCGGCAGTTACAGGCCTCACCCAGCTCCCCTGCAGCCCTAAAGGCTGGTCTCACTCCCACCATGACCCTCCTTTCCCACCCCCAACAACACTGAGTTTATTTCCAGGCAGTGGGTGAGCAGAGCTGAGAACTTGCTCCAGGCTACCAGCCTCCTGGCTGAGAAAGCAAGCAGGGCTTTCAGGTTTTGCACCTCCATGTCTGCCATGGCTTCTGTGCTGTGTCTGCGCTCCTGATTCACCTCCTCCTCTAGGTTCTGTCCAGGAAACTTTGCGTTTGGTGGAAATTGTTACAAGGTTCACCTGGAAGTTTTCTTCTCCTCATAGTCGTTTCCTAGTTCTTCTGGCAGTTCACCCCAAGGCTCCCGTGAGACAGAGTTAGAAATGGCTTCTCTGGGGACTGGGAGTACCCAAAGGGCTCTTCCCACCTCTTCTTCTACCCCAGTATTTTGCTCAGCTCTGTAAATTTGTCTCAGCTGTATGTAAGGTCAAATTCTTCTTCCGTGATTTGGACTTCTGGTTCCCCAGTGAAGGTATGTGTTTGGGAGCAGATGGTTCTTCTTTCACACTTTCACACTTTGGGCACTCACAGTTTTCCAGCTGTCTCCGGGAGCCTGCAGCAGCAATCCACTTCCTCCAAAAGGTTTGTGGATTATCTCAGCTTTCCTGGTACGTTCTTGTGGTAGTCCTTGGAGCAAAAGTTTATGACGTGAGTCTCCACACGCTGCTCTGTGCATCCAAGTGGGAGCTGCAAGTTAGTCCTGTCTCCTATCTGCCATTTTTCTGAAGTTCTCTGGTCTGAATTCTTCAGTGCCTTCTCACCGCCCTAAGGACCAAGTCCAAACTCTCCAGCCTGGCTTTAAGGCCCACCTTGAGCTCTTTTTTATATTTTTGATAGGGAAAGAATATTTTTATCTTGGAGGTGTGTGTATAAAATGGCAATGATACGTGGTGTCACCAGATGGCAGCATTATATTTATTATATCCAGGTGCTATGAACCTACTGTGTGTAGTAAATAGAAAATAATGCTTTCCATGGGTTCACAAGGATTTAAATTGCCTTTGAATTTTTTTTGCTTACAGCATGTTTATTTCTGTCTTTATCCTAGTTGCATGCAGTTTGTTTCAATTTTTTTCATCCCTGGCATTAAAATTTTAAGTTTCTCATTTTCTACTCGTTTTTATGAAACACGGACAAAATACGTAAATAATGCTGTTTAAGGTGAGCAGGCAGGCAATACCCTCTCCCCACCACATTTTTAATCCACCTACTGTTGCACAAAAGTCTGCTGTTGTACGAGACACTGAATTCAGCATATGCAAGTTATACTATATACTTATGAAAATCAAGGAGAAACTTAAGTCACCATGGACCCAGCAGTAGTTTTAACACTTTTTTTCACATGGTGCAACAGTAGTATCATTTTTTTTGTTTTCTGAGACAGGGTCTTGCTTTGTTGCCCAGATTGGAGTACAGTGGCATTATTATGGTTCACTGCAGCCTCGAACTGTGAACCTCCCTTCTCGGCCTCTTGAATAGCTGAAACTACAGGTGCCTGCCACCATGTCTGGCTAATTTTTAAATTTTTTGTAGAGACAAGGGTTTTTACTATGTTGCCCAGGCTCATCTCCTTATGTTGCCCAGGCTTCAAGTGATCTTCCTGCCTCAGCCTCCCAAAGTGGTGCAATCATGGCTCACTGCAGCCTTGACCTTTTGGGCTCAGGTCATCCTCCCACCTCAGCCTCCTTTGTAGCTGGGACCACAGGTGCATACCACCATGTCTGGCTAGTTAGTTTTTACTCTTATTTTTTATTTTTTTATTTTTTAATTTTTTAATTTTTATTTTATTATTATTTTTTTGAGACAGAGTCTCACTCTGTGGCCCAGGCTGGAGTGCAGTGGCCGGATCTCAGCTCACTGCAAGCTCCGCCTCCCGGGTTTACGCCATTCTCCTGCCTCAGCCTCCTGAGTAGCTGAGACTACAGGCGCCCGCCACCTCGCCCGGCTAGTTTTTTGTATTTTTTAGTAGAGACGGGGTTTCACCGTGTTAGCCAGGATGGTCTCGATCTCCTGACCTCGTGATCCGCCCGTCTCGGCCTCCCAAAGTGCTGGGATTACAGGCTTGAGCCACCGCGCCTCTACTTTTATTTTTTGTAGAGATGAGTCTCCTTATGTTGGCCAGGCTGGTCTCCAACTCCTGGGCTCAAGTGATCCTCCTGTCTCAGCCTCCAAAAATGCTGGCATTATAGGCATGAGCCACTATTCCTGGTCCTGGCCAATTTTAACACTCTTGATTCCATAGCTTTCTTTGTGGGAAGATGATTTTGACTCTGTGGCAAAAAGGAGCAGCAAAGATTTAAAATACCAGTCAGACAGCAGGTTACAAAAGTTGAACTGTGCTCATGGCAGGACTCAGTAAATACCTTTTTAAAAAATATAGTACATTGATTTCAAGCGTAGTAAGATTCTTCAATATCTATCAACATTGGTTCGCATAACATACATTTATTCTTTTAAAGTATATTACTTAGGAATTTTTAGTATATTTGCAAAGTTGTGAATTGATTACTAGCTAATTCCTGAAAATTTTTATCACTTCCAAAATAAATCCCATACTCATTAGTAGTCCCTCCCTGTACTTACCCTGGCTCTCCCAGTCCCCAATTCCTGGCAACCATTAATTAATTTTTTATCTGTATGGATTTGCCTATTATGAATATTTCACACATGCAATGGAATCATACAATACATGACCTTTTGCATCTGGCTTGTTTGACATAGCATAATGTTTTCAAGCACCATCCATGTTGTAGCATGTATTAATACTTCATTCCTTGTAATGGCTGAATAATATTCCATTATGGATATACCATGTTTTATCAGTTTATCAGGTGATGGGACATTTCAGTTGTTTACACTTTTTGGCTAGTGTGAATAATGCTGCTGTTAGTGTTTATGTAGAAATTTTTGTGTGAACATATGTTTTTATTTCTTTTGGATGTGTACCTAGAATTGCTGGGTCATATGGCAAATCTATGTTTGATGTTTTGAGGACCTACCAAACTGTTTTCCAAGTGGTTGCACCATTTTAAATTTCCACCAGCAATATATGAAGTTTCTAACTTCTCCACATTCTTGCCAACACTTGTTGTTTGTATGTAGGCCTTTCTTTAACTGTAGCCACCTTTAATATTGAATAGTATTAATGAGAGGCCAATAAGTATGAAAAATAGGTATGAAAAAATTTCATAGAGTTAATAAATTCATTTCTGGGACATCATGATAAATAGTTTAACATATTGTTGAAGTTTTCATTTTTTCCTCTCTGTTTTCCTCCCTTTTTCTCAGATCTTTTTTCCTCTTGAAATGGAGTCTCACTCTGTTGCCTGTGCTGGAGTGCAGTGGCCTGATCTCAGCTCACTGCAACCTCTGCCTCCCAGGTTCAAGTGATTTTCCTTCCTCAGCCTCCTGAGTAGCTGGAATTACAGGTGTGTGCCACCACACCTGGCTAATTTTTGTATTTTTAGTAGAGATGGGGTCTAACCATGGTGGCCAGACTGATCTCAAACTTCTGACCTCAAGTGATCTGCCTGCCTTGGCCTCCCAAAGTGGTGGGATTACAGGTGTGAGCCACTGCTCCCAGCTCTTTTTTCCTGTTATATCTCTCTTCTTTCCCTTAGTTTTTTAAAAAATTATGTAATCAAACATGTATATTTTAACATTAACCAATATAGGGATGTACAAAAAAAATTAACTCACTCAACTCTTCCACCGCAACTCCTAACATAACCAATGTTAGTAGTTTATTGAGTATATCCTCACACTTTTAAAACCCTGTGCATATGTACATAAGTTTGTGATACAAATATTCAATACTCATCACTCTGCAACTTACTTTTGAATATTTTGAAGATTATTTCTATATTAGCTGTTGTAAGTACACTTAAATGGTAGATAAATTTCCTTCTCTTTCTAGCTTTCAAAATATATATGACACACAAACAAACAATATTTAGTATATGCACACACACACTGCATCTCTAATTGATCCCGGATTTCATTTTGTTCTATCATGAGAAAAGAAACTGTTAGTATGGTCAAATTGACTTGTTTTGACTTTGCCTTATGTTCCCATCTGTTTTCTCTGTTCTTTACATATTTGACGTTCACCACAATCACTTGGATTAAAATGTGTGCATTATTTTTTGGAGATAGGGACCTTACTATGTTGCTTAGGCTGGTCTCCAGTTCCTGGACTCAAGGGATTTTTCTACCTCAGCCTCTTGAGTAGCTGGGATTACAGGCATGAGCCACTGTGCCCAGCTTAAAACGTGTGGATTTATCAGTAGAAAATGTTCATGTAAAGATATTTGCTCCTCCAGTGGAAGGAAGCTTGAACTCATCCCTTCAAGAAAGAAGCTCCTCCCCTTGTATTTCTATTGGGTTTTGCATCCAGACTGAGCTTCCTTCCCTCACCCATATGAAGTGTCTACCTTCCGCAGACTCCAGTGGCTCAGGAACCGGGGATGCAGTGCCAGGCTCGTGGTGTCCTGCAGCAGATGTGGGGAGCTTTCCTTCTTTATGTCTCCATGAAGATGGGAGGTAAGTCTCAATTTAATAGCAAATGCTGCTAGGAATTTTCAAAACAATTTCCTTTCAGCTAAATTATTGCAAATTTTGACATTTGTAATGAGAGTATTTCCTGAATATGCATTTTCCTAATGTGCTAATTGTCCTCCTATTACTATGGCTGCTGCTGTTACTGCAACCATTTATTTCAGTCTAAGAAATTCTCCCATCAGTGGCAGTTCTTTTGTGACCACATGGAGGCATCATTTAAAAAATTATTTCAATAGTTTTTGGAGGAAACCTCATAATGATGGGGCTTCTGGGAGTACTGCCCTAGTAACAATCATGTATCTTGTCATAGGCACTGCAGGACAAAGCCTTGAGCAGCCCTCGGAAGTGACAGCTGTGGAAGGAGCCATTGTCCAGATAAACTGCTCGTACCAGACATCTAGGTTTGATGGGCTGTCTTGGTACCAGCAATATGACGGCGGAGCACCCACATTTCTTTCTTACAATGCTCTGGATGGTTTGGAGGAGAGAGGTCATTTTTCTTCATTCCTTAGTCGCTCTGATAGTTATGGTTACCTCCTTCTACAGGAGCTTCAGATGAAAGACTCTGCCTCTTACTTCTGTGCTGTGAGAGACACAGTGACTATGAGGCCTCCTTAACTGTGCCAAAATTCAAAAGACAACCAGTGGAGTACAGGTGGGCTTGAGAAGTTCTAGAACTTCCTGAGTGTATGTTTGCTTACTCTCTAATTTTAAACTTGTCTAGAATATGTAGCATAGGGCCCTTAGACTGAACCCCATTTTTTTTTTTTTTGAGACGGAGTCTCGTTCTGTCTCCCAGGCTGGAGTGCAGTGGCGCGATCTTGGCTCACTGCAAGCTCCGCCTCCCGGGTTTACGCCATTCTCCTGCCTCAGCCTCCCAAGTAGCTGGGACTACAGGTGCCCGCCACCATGCCCGGCTAGTTTTTGTATTTTTTTAGTGGAGACAGGGTTTCACCGTGTTAGCCAGGATGGTCTCGGTCTCCTGACCTCGTGATCCACCCGTCTCGGCCTCCCAAAGTGCTGGGATTACAGGCTTGAGCCACCGCGCCCAGCCAGGCTGTGATGTTTCACAGACTTCAAAAACATTTAGGATAGCACACAAGAATTACAATTCAGTAAAAGAAAATCTTTAAACTGAATATTTTATATTACTGTTCTATCCATTATCCAGTGCTTTTACAGGAATTCCCTACTGACCAACTCCTTCCACACTTGACCCCCACCTCATTGCATGACCTCGCTCTTCTGTTCACAGAGAAGAGCTCTCCCTGATCTTCTCTTCACCCTCTAAGTCCACAACCCCCACACTCTCCAATATGTTGGATAAATCCACCAAAAAAATGTTAAATAATATCAAAATTGTCACTCAGGGAAATATAAAAATGAGGACATATTTGACATAATTAAATGAAATTGTACTGTCTCAAACTGAGGCATTTGCATTTACTTCACAAATTTCAGAGCCTCCCAAGGATACATGAATATGAATGTAACTTACTACTGCATAAACTAAAGCACTCACCAAGGGATCCTTCCCTTGTATAAAAAACTTCCTTCAAAAGTAAATTCCATCTTCCATATGTGGGACCACAGGATACTGGAGGTATAAATAAGCAGCAGTAAGAGGAAAAGGAGAAACTGAAGAAGAAAGAGAAAGAGAAAAAATAGTTTGTCCTTCCTTCTTTTTAGCAATCAATGTTTCATAAAATAATGGGGTTCATGGCTGGGCGCGGTGGCTCATGCCTGTAATCCCAGCACTTTGGGAGGCCGAGGTGGGTGGATCATGAGGTCAGGAGATCGAGACCATCCTGGCTAACACGGTGAAACCCCGTCTCTACTAAAAATACAAAAAATTAGCTGGGCGTGGTGGCAGGCGCCTGTAGTTCCAGCTACTCGGGAGGCTGAGGCAGGAGAATGGCCTGAACCGGGAGGCGGAGTTTGCAGTGAGCCAAGATCGCGCCACTGCACTCCAGCCTGGGAGACAGAACGAGACTCCGTCTCAAAAAAAAAAAAAAATGGGGTTCAGTCTAAGAGCCCTATGCTACATATTCTAGACAAGTTTAAAATTAGAGAGTAAGCAAACATACACTCAGGAAGTTCTAGAACTTCTCAGAGCCTCCCAAAGTGCTGGAATTACAAGCGTGAGCCAACGTGCCAACCTCTATTAGCTAATTTTTAATGATTCATTTTGGGGTAAACAGAATTAGAGGGACTTGGTGGTAGGGAGTAGGAAAGGTAAAGTGGATGGTTTTCGCTCAACAAATATTTTATTAAATAATTGTATGTGCTAGGCACTCTTTTAATTGCTATGGTGCATCACTGAATAAAACATACCTGCACTGAGGTTGCTTATGTTCTTGTGAAGAGAGAGAATAAGCAGATGTTTTAGCAGACTTTGGAAGTACAGGGAAAATACATTTGACCCTCAGAACTCAGCTTCATTGTCTTTAATAGGAAGAGAGCTGAGACGTATGCAAGCAATGCTGATGTCCTGTGCTTGTTACAATTTTGTAATATAAATTAATCATCCACTGAGTAAGGGCTGTATAACATTGGAGAGTTATAAGACTGCAAGTCTTGTTATCCAGAGAATCTCAGTCTTTCAAATTATTTGAATGAAGCTATGTCTATAGTGGGACTCTATATAAAATCATAAAGATACTGAACATTTGAGTGGAGAATCTAACACTGAGGCAAATGACCTTTAACATGTGAATTATTTGTAAAAGTGAAAAAAATTTCAAATGCTTCATTGAAATCACGAAGGAAATAAAGTCAAAAAACTTTCAGCAAGGAGTGAATGGTCAATGGAAATGAACTATACAAAATCAGTTATCTTAAATTTGAAGACCTGTATGTTACTGATATTCTCCTTAATCGGTATGCTATCTTTTTATCTTTTTAATTTAGTGACCATGAGGAGTATACATAAGAACTTTTATAGGTTCATTTTGACCTTGTTTTCATATCTATTTTCTCCTAAAGTCTTAAGTTGCTTTTTTTTTTTTTTTTGAGATGGAGTCTCACTCTGTCGCCTAGTCTGGAGTGCGGAAGTGCTATCTCGGCTCACTGCAACCTCTGCTGCCCAGGGTTAAGTGATTCTCATGCCTCAGCCTCCCAAGTAGCTGGGATTACAGGTATGCCACCATGCCTGGCTAATTTTTGTATTTTTAGTAAAGATGGGGTTTCACCATGTTGGCCAGGCTAGTCTTGAACTCCTGACCTCAAGAGATCCACCCACCTCGGCCTCCCAAAGTGTTGGGATTATAGGCGTGAGCCACCATGCCCGGCCAAGCCTTAAGTTTTTAGATAACATGTTTTTCTGCCACAGAGATTTTCAAGAAGAAAGAGTACCACTCTTTGTTACTTTCTGTCTCTGCTAGTAGGATTTCTCTTTAACCCAGCAATTTCTTTCATTTCCACCTGGAAGGTGGTTGGATGCTAGATGTTGGAGCAAGCCATTACCAGAGGATAGGACACAAGGTTTTTCCAATTATTGTAGGTCTAACTGGGAACCTAGCCCTACTGTCATGTTCAAAGAGCAGTAGCTGTGTTTGGACTTGGGAGTTAGATGTTTCTAAGTTCAAATCCAAGCTTCACAAGGTGTTCAGATAAAATCTCACAGAATGAAAGAAACATAGAAAGGATTGGAAGGAATTTGACATACATTAAATCTAACTATCTTCTATGATGTTTGAATAAAGCTCTGATTTTTGAGCATCTTTTTGGCCTTGTTCTCTTGAGTAGTTGTGGACAAGTTCAGCTTCAATGTCTTTTGCCTTGAGATCTTACCTTTGGAGCTTTCTATATCCCTCAGTGTGGGCAAGATAGAACAAACATCCCATTGTCCAGTTATTTTCTAGTCCTGGGGTATCTGTGGAGTTTCCGGAGCCACATTGGTACTCAGATGTCAGGAGCATGTTCTCACTGTGGCAGTTAACCTCTCTTTAGTTCTAGTTCCTAAGGAAGATAACCAAAAGAACATAGGTGGAAGAGGCTTGCATCAAGAAGACTACACTCTATCTTGGAGGTGAACTGTTCGCTATTACATACATAGCTCAGGAAAACTTAGATACCTCTCTTGTTTCTTTTGGCTTAAGGGTGATAAATAATTTAGGTGTTATTGAGCCCTAGTTTGCTCAACTGTTTCTCGTGGTTCCTCTACTCCCGTATCTTCGTACATAGTTCCTATGCAGAGAAAACTCTCCTCAAATTATCATTTTTTGAGTAGGCTATCTACTGCTTTTTGGAAAATCAGCACCATCCATGTGTCTTAAGAGTGATTTGCACATGTACTCATGGGTACAGGGAAGTGAAGGAGGTCAGTTGGAAGAAATAAAAAAACCAATATCTTCATTAAGAAGAATTTAAAAATTTTGAAGGAATAGTTGGATCTTTTTCTAAGAAAAGTCTGTAAGAGATTTGATAATATGAATTTGGATGGGAAATAGCGAGTGTGCTGTGTACCACTGGATTTAGGACATGAGAGTGGGAGGCCCAGAATGCACACATAACCCTTCTCAGACAACCCTTGAGCCTGTGGTTTGGATACTGAACCAAAGGTAAAGGAAGACAAAAGTTGCCTTTTTGAGGGATCAGTTTATGAGGTGGAGTAGAACTCTAAGCTGGACTCTGCCAGTGTCCTTTTGAAACCCTGTCTTTTTTCCTAAATGATGAATCTCAATTCCAGATATAAAATGAGGATGAATGGCTCACGCCTGTAATCCCAGCACTTTGGGAGGCTGAGATGGGCAGATAACAAGGTCAGGAGTTTGAGACCAGCCTGGCCAATATGGTGAAACTCTGTCCTACTGAAAACACAAAAATTAGCTGGGCATGGTGGTGCTAAAAACACAAAAATTAGCTGGGTGTGGTGGCGGGCACCTGTAATCCCAGCTACTCAGGAGGCTGAGGTTGGAGAATTGCTTGAACCCAGGAGGCGGAGGTTGCAGTGAGCTGAGATGGCGCCACTGTACTCCAGCCTGGGTGACAGAGCAAGACTCCATCTTAAAAAAAAAAAAAAAAAGAAAAAGAAAATGAGGATGAAACACAGCTGTGGTTGAATGTTCCACCAGGCAGTATTCTGTGTGTCTTTTGAGCAAGTGCAAGCACATAATTTTCCTATTTGTCATCTTTCTGAATCTCAGTCGAGGGCTTCCTGCCTGGAAGCCATTAGTTCACATATTTGACTCACATATACTCTGACTTTTAAGTGTATTTTGACTCTGCCTCTACAGTGGTTACCACATGCTTATCCATTATTCATTATTGAGTTTTATATGCATTTGTACTTTTCAACTGACCCATATCCATTCATTGGTCACACATGAGCTTTCCCTCGGCTCTGTTCTCCTGGGCCAGTTTTTGGCATGGACTTTTATACTCACCTTCCCTTTTTATCCCAGCCATTCCTCAGTTATCCCCTCAGCTGAAACTTGACTTCTGTGAAAGCACTTAGTCACTGAGTGTGGGGATGAAGGTGACTTGAAAAGCAGGCGCTACCTCTCATAATTAAATTATGTAATCTGGTACTTCAGAATCTCCTGATCTCTGTTGTCACATTTTCTTATGAACTTCTGATGGGATTAGGAAGTATTTCAGAACTTCCTTTCCTAGGTAGGCATACCATTTTTTTTTTTTAAGATGAAGTCTTGCTTTGTCGCCCAGGCTGGAGTGCAATGGCATGATCTCAGCTCACTGCAAGCCCCGTCTCCCGGGTTTGTGCCATTCTTCTGCCTCAGTCTCCTGAGTAGCTGGGACTACAGATGCCCACCACCACACCCGGCTAATTTTTCTATTTTTAGTAGAGATGGGGTTTCACTGTGTCAGCCAGGATGGTTTCGATCTCCTGACCTCGTGATCCGCCTGCCTCAGCCTCTTAAAGTGCTGGGATTACAGGCGTGAGCCACCACGCCTGGCCAGGTAGGCATACTGTTAAATAATACTACTCATTAAGAGAGGCCTGTGCCCATTTTGTGGCTAATCAGTAGGCAGAACTAGAATAAATAAGATTTACACTTACTGGTACTAGACAACTTACCTTGGGAATTGCAACCTAGGTTTGGAGACTTGACCTTCCAAGTCTGTGGACTGACTTGCAGACTAGCCATACTTTTCTGCTTGCTAACCAAGTCTTGATCTGGAAAGTAAGATCTCCCTGAGGACTGTCAGATATACTTGAGCAATACTTTTCAGTCTGCATTAGAATCATATTTTAAAATTCCCTATGCTTAGGTCCCATCCCAGGTCAATTTAATCAGAATTTCTGGTGATGGAGCCAGAACTATTTAAATAAAAGTCTCCCAAGTGATTCTAAGTGAAACAAAGTTGGAAAACTACAGTCTTAAAAGATAAATTGGACTAACCCTCTGGATTTGAAAACTCACCCAAATTTATGGTACAAGGGTCAAAAATTGTCTGAGTGCCCTATCTGGTATGGTGAGGCAGATGAGGGGTTGCTGGTTACTAATATTGGCATTCCTTCCTTTCATTGTGAGTTGCTCTTATAACTTGCACCTGCTGCTCTCTAGAAACATGAGCTTGAGGTCCAATGTTAAACTGAGGCATGTGACACCTGTGCTCAGATCAATGGGCACCCAGGGACCATCAAAGACTTTTCTTTCTTACATTCTTTGCCTTTGTGTTCCTTGGAGAACTTCAAAACAGCAAGCCCTTCTTCAGGGCCATCATGGTCTTCTAAGGTTTAGTACACATTTTAGTAAAGACACATTAAAGATACCTTAAATATACATTTTTTTGAGGGATAAATATCAACATAAGTAATAGAGGACTCTTGGCCAGGTGCAGTGGCTCATACCTGTAATCCCAACACTTTGGGAGGCTGAGGCAGGAGGATTGCTAGGGGTTCGAGATCAGCCTGGGCAAATAGTGAGACTCCTATCGCTACTTAAAAAAAAAAAAAAAAAGAACAGAAGCCTCTTAATTACCTGTCCAAGCTCCTCAGACAATCAAGACCAGTCCTTGTGGAGATTAAAAATTTCAGGAACTAAAAGTTTGTTATAGCTTGGTCATTACTCTCATGAAGCAGCATAAGTTGGTCCTCCTAGTGCTCTGTGAATGTGAAAATGTAAAGTCTCTTTGTCTGTGCTTCTGTTGCTGTTGCTGATGCACTCTCCACATGTCTGGTTTATTGATAATTCACCCTCCAGTATTTCACTCCATCCTCTGGAGGGAATGGTGGCCTCTTCATCACAAAATGTTTTCTGTATTTGCACTCTTCTATGATTCCCTGTTCATCCCTTAAGACAAACCCTTCTTTAAGTCCTGGATGATAACAAGAGTGATTATTGCAGCACTCAATATTTATTAAGTGTCCACCATGTTTCAGAAACTTCACATTAGCTATCTCATTCAGTGCTCTTAATACCTTGTTGTTTGGAGGAACGGAGGCAAGATGGTGCACTTCTGGGTTCTTCATCCCCCCCTCCCAACTTTTCCCCCCTCCCAACTTTTCCCCGCGCGCGCGAAAATGCAGCCAGCGACCCGGGAAGGTGCAGACCAACTGGGCATGCACCAGGTGACGTCAATCCAAGGAGACCAAGATTTACCTGGTCGCACCTGCGGAACGCCCCCGACACGCCCGTGCCCCGCCTATTGCCCTCCCACTCCTAGAAAAGCCGCTCTCCACCAGTGAGCCACGCGGTCTTCCTCCAGCCCCACTGAAGTCGGGATGCAGGAACCCCGCCCGAGAGCCCCACGAAGGGGGGGACTCTGTCGGCCTTCTTTGCCGGAGGCCGACAGACTTCTTCCCCACACCTTAGGTTACCAAAATAAACTTGCAGTTTTGCTCCTGACCTTTGCCTACTTGCTGGTTCTTTTGTGCTCGCTCTGGTGGTCTTAGAAAAACAAGTCACTTGTATTAGTCCATTTTCATACTGCTCTAAGGAACTAGCTGAGACTGTGTAATTTATGAAGAAAAGAGGTTTAATTAATTCATAGTTCCACAGGCTTAACAGGAAGCATGACTGAGAGGCCTCAGGAAACTTACAATCATGGTGGAAGGTGAAGGGGAATGAAGCATGTCTTACCATGGTGAAGCAGGAGAGACAGACAGTGAAGGGGGAAGTGCCACACACTTTTAAATCATCAGATCTCATTAGAACTCACTCACTATCATGAGAATAGCAAGAAATCTATCCCCATGATCCAATTATCTCCCATCAGGCCCCTCCTCCAATTTCACATGAAATTTTGGGTGGGGACACAAATCTAAACCATATCATTCTGTCCCTGGTCCCTCCTAAATCTCATGTCCCTCTCACATTGCAAAATACAATTATCCCCTCTCAACAGTCCCCCAGTCTTAACTCATTTTAGTATCAACTCAAAAGTCCACAGTCCAAAATCTCATCTGAGACAAGGTAAGTTCTTTTCACCTGTGAGCCTATAAAATAAAAAACAAGTTAATTATTTCCAAGATACAATGGGGGTTCAGGAATTGGGTAGATTCTCCCATTCCAAATGGAAAAATTGGCCAAAACAAAGGGACTACAGGCCCCACACAAGTCTGAAACTCAGCAGGGCAGTCATTAAATCTTAAAGTTCCAAAATAATCTCCTTTGACTCCATGTCTCATATTCAGGGCACTCTGATGCAAGGGGTGGGCTCCCACAGCCTTGGGCAGCTCCACCCCTTTGGCTCTGTAGGATACAGCCCCTATGGCTGCTTTCATGTGCTGGTGTTGAGTACCTGCAGCTTTTCCAGGTGCACAGTGGGATCTGGAGGATGGTGGCCCTATTCTCACAACTTCACTAGGCAGTGCCCCAGTTGGGACTCTGTGTGGGGGCTCTAACCCCACATTTCCCCTTTGCACTGCCCTCGTATAGGTTCTCCATGAAGGCTCTGACCCTGCAGCAGACTTCTGCCTGGACATCCAGATGGTTCCATACATCCTCTGAAATCTAGGTAGAGGCTCCCAAACTCTTTCCTTCTGCACACTCACAAGCCCAACACCATGTGAAAGCTGCCAAGGCTTGGGGCTTGAACCCTCTGAGGTGATGGCCCAAGGACCTTGGCCCCTTTTAGCTATGTCTGGAGTTGAAACTGATGGGATGCAGGACTCCATGTCCCAAGGCTGCACAGAGCAGTGGAGTTCTGGGCCTGGTCCACAAAACCGTATTTCCTTCCTAGGCCTCCAGGCCTAAGATGGGAGGGCCTACTTGAAAGTCTCTGAACTACCCTGGAGGCATTTTCTCTATTGTCTTGGCTATTGACATTCAGTTCTTCTTTACTTATGCAAATTTCTGCAGTTTAACTTCTGCCCAGAAAATGAGTTTTTCTTTTCTACTTCATGGTCAGGCTGCAAATTTTCCAAACTTCTCCAAACTGCTTCTCTTTTAAATATAAGTTTTCTTTGTTCATGCAAATGAGCTAGGCTTTTGAAGCAGCCATGCTACTTCTTAAAAGGTTTGCTGCTTAGAAATTTCTTCCACGAGATACCCTAAGTCATCTCTCTCTAGTTCAAAGTTCTGCAGATCTCTACAGCGGGAGCACAATGCTGCCAGTTTCTTTGCTATAGCATGCAAGAGTCACCTTTGCTCCAGTTCTCAATAAGTTCCTCATCTCCATCCGAGACCTCCTTAGCCTGGACTTCATTGTCCACATCACTATCAGCATTTTGGTCAAAACTATTCAACAAGTATCTAGGAAGTTCCAGACTTTTCCCACATCTTCCTGTCGTCTTCTGAGCCCTCCAAACTGTTTCAACCTCTCCATTACCCAGTTACAAAGTCACTTCCACATCTTCAGGTAACTTTATAGCTGTGCCCAACTCCTGCTATCAGGAGGATAGCCCCACTTCTGTATCAGTCAGTTTTCACACTGCTACACTTACTACCTAAGACTGTGTAATTTATGAAGAAAAGAGGTATAATTGACTCACAGTTCCACAGGCTTAACAAGAAGCATGACTGGGAGGCTCAAGAAACTTACAATCATGGCGGAAGGCGAAGGGGAAGCAACACGGCTTAAGACGGTGGAGCAGGAGAGAGAGAGAGCCAAGAGGGAATGCCACACACTGTTCAACCATCAGCTCTCACGAGAACTCACACACTCTCACAAGAACAGCAAGGGGGAAATCTGCCTTCATGATTCACTCACCTCCCACCAGGCCCCTCCTCCAGTTTGATATGAGATTTGGCCAGAGACACAAATGCGAGCCATTTTATATCTCCCTTGAAGTAAGTCTTATTGCCCTTATTATATATGTAAAGTAATCAAGGTTTAGAAAGGATAGTTAATTTGCTCAAGGACACATAGCTGGTTGATGGTGAGATCAAGATTCTTTTAACAGACTCTAAAAGTTATACTCTTTCCTTTTCATAACAATATATTTTTAAAAATGGGTAGATATGCTGAAAGCTTATCAAGTTTTATCACTAAAACTTGGGGTCACTGAAGTAAAGCTATCTTTCACTAACTATCTGTAAATTGATAGTCAACTATCTTGGGAAGTTAAATGACCCACCAGCCTTCATATTTAGCATGAATCAATTTAATTAGTCCCTTCAGTTTCTTCAGACAAATGGAAGTTTTCTTAAAGGGGATGGAATAAAGGAAGAAAGAGGGGGTTGTGCAAAAGGAGGTGGGAATAGATCTCAGAAAGGATGCTGTTGAAATGAAGGGGCCCACTTTTTTTTAATGAAATTGATTTTTAATTCAGTTAAGAGAATAAAAGAGATGAAGTATGCAGTTACATTTTCTTTTATACTTACCTACATAATTACCTTTACCAGCACTTTTTTTTATGCGTAGATTCAAATGGTATTGTGTGGTGTCACTTGCTTTCTGCCTGAAGAACTTCCTTTATTATTTCTTGTAAAGCAATGTGCTCCTAACAAATTTTTCTCTGCTTTTGTTTATCTTGGATGTTTTTATTTTGCCATTATTTAAAACTAGCCTGTTTCTTCCAGAGATTTAAAAGCTCACTTTGTATTTGTTTCCTTTAACCTTTTATTTTAGGTTTGGGGGTACATGTGAAGGTTTGTTACATATGTAAACTAGTGTAACAGGGGTTTGTTGTACAGATTATTTCATCACCCAGGTTACGGCCAGTACCGAGTAGTTATCTTTCTGCTCCTCTCCCTCCTGCCACCCTCCAGCCTCAAGTAGACCTTAGTGTCTAGTGTCTGTTGTTCCCTTCTTTGTGGTCATGAGTTCTCATCATTTAGCTCCCACTTATAATTAAGAACATACAGTATTTGGTTTTCTGTTCCTGGTTCCTCCAGCATGGATGGAGCTGGAGGCTATTATCCTTAGCAAACTAACTCAGGAACAGAAAAAGACATCTCGTTCTTTTCTGTGGCTGCATAGTATTCCATGGTGCATATGTCCCACATTTTCTTTATCCAATCTGTCATTGATAGGCATTTCAGTTGATTCCATGTCTTTGCTATTGTGAATAGTGCTACAATCAATGAACATTCGCTTGTATGTGTCTTTATGGTAGAATGATTTATATTCCTCTGGGTATATGTCCAGTAATGGGATTGCTGGGTTGAATGGTCATTCTTCTTTTAGCTCTTTGAAGGATCTCCATACTGCTTTCCACACTGGTTAAACTAATTTACACTCCCACCAACAGTGTATGTGTTCCCTTTTCTCCATAGTCTCACCAACATCTCTTATTTTTTGACTTTTTCATAATAGCCATTCTGGCTCACGTGAGATGTTATCTCATTCTGGTTTTGATTTGCATTTCTTTAATGATCCATGATACTAAGCTTTTTTCATTTGCTTGTTGGATGCATGTGTGTCTTCTTTTGAAAAGTGTCTGTTCATGTGAGATCCAGGTTTCATACAGCAAACAGAAGCAAGCACAGGTGCAGCCTCATGTTTCTTTACATTGATTCAGAGTTTAAGCTGGTTTCACAGTTTTTTTTGAGACGAAGTCTCGCTCTGTTGCCCAGGCTAGAGTGCAATGGCATGATCTCGGCTCACTGCAACCTCCGCTTCCCAGGTTCAAGCTATTCTCATGTCTCAGCCTCCTGAGTAGCTGGGATTACAGGCGCCCACTACTGCGCCCAGTTAATGTTTGTATTTTTCGTAGAGACGGGTTTTTGCCATGTTGGTCAGGTTGGTCTCGAACTCCCGACCTCAGGTGATCTGCTCACCTTGGCCTCCCAAAGTGCTGGGATTACAGGTGTGAGCCACCGCGTCCGGCTGTTTCACAGTTTCGACTGACGTTTTCTTTGTGTTGAGGCTAGGTGAGTTCCTGCTAACAACTCTGTACCACACACACAGAAAAATCACTCAGTGTCACTCAAGATTAGTTCTGTTTTTTTTTTTTTTTTTTTGAGACGGAGTCTTGCTCTGTCGCCCAGGCTGGAGTGC
>NW_012122709.1:6426278-6431080 GCF_000951035.1 Colobus angolensis palliatus | reverse complement strand
GAGGATGAGGGACAGGAAAAAAAAACACGAGTAGTCCAGAATTTTCAAGTTCAAGTGCTTGGAAATATTCATGCCATGCACAAGCAAAGAAAGGGAATTTAGAGAGGTCTAGGATTAGGAGCAAAGACAATGAAAAAAGGTGTTATGGAGCCCCCTTTTTACTTTTTTCATATTTTCTGGCATGATATACCTTCTAAGACACTGACACATTCTCAACCTAGTCAACCTTTGGTAAGGCATTTTCTCATCTCACAAGATAGTCAGAGGTGATAGAAGTAATGTATCCATTTATTTCTAAAAGATTATGTAAAACAACTTGAACCAGGTTAATTAGTAGAAAAGATTTTGGGTCGAAAGAATTCAGAATTTTCTGCCAAAGGAAATGCAAGTAAATTCACTTTAAATCATTAGCAATTTATTGGGCATTTGTCACATGCAGCAGTAGCTGAACAGAGTGGCAGTGATGATGATGCAGGTGTAGTTACTTATTTTCATTCAGTCCCTCGACCTGCTGTCATCCTCTTCAGGGCAGACTTCACTTCCTGGTTCCTCAGTGTGTAGATGAGGGGGTTCAGGAATGGAGTGACAACAGTGTAAAACACAGCCACTGCCCCATCCAGGGGGCTCTTGGAGCCAGCCCTAAGGTAGATGAAAATAGAGGGAACATAGTAGACTGTGACCACAGTTAGGTGGGAGCCACAGGTGGAGAAGGCCTGGCGCCTCCCATCAGCGGTGTGTATCTTCAGGATGGCATGGACTATGTTGACATAGGAAAGCAGAATTAACATGAAGCAACTGGCGGCCACTACTCCGATGTCCACAGAGGTCACAAGCTCATTGACAGTTGTGTCAGCACAGGCCAGTCTCAATACTGCAGGGATGTCACAGATAAAGTAATCTACCTGATTGGGCCCACAATAGGGCAAGCGGAAGGTCAGGGTGGCCTGGATAGACCCATGAATGGAGCCGGTGACCCAAGCTCCAGCCACAAGGACTGTGCATAACCTCCCATTCATGAGCACTGGGTAGCACAGGGGCTGACATATTGCCAGGTACCTGTCATAGGCCATCAAGGTGTAGAGGAAGCACTGGGTGCTGCCCAGGAAGTGAAAGAAATACAGTTGAGCCACACAGCCACCAAACGGGATAGTCTTGCTGGCAGGAGTGAAGTTTAAAATAATTCGAGGAACGATGACTGAGGAGAGCCACATGTCCAGGAATGAGAGCACTCCCAGAAGAATGTACATGGGGCGTGCATGGAGCTTCGGGTCAGCCCACACAGTGAGCAGAATGAGCAGGTTCCCCAGCTGAGTGAGGATGTAAATGATGAAGAAGACCAGGAAGAGGAGGCTTCTTAGATTCGGGGGTGAGACAAGCCCAGGAGAATGAAATCTGTCACCACAGTGTCCAGCGATGTGTTTTTGGTCTTTCCCATGTCTTTCTGTAGTCTGCTAAGATGAATGGTGAAGTTTGACAAGAGAAACACGGCACAATGATGTTGTAAGTGAATGCTTTTGTCGGATGATTGATACCTAGGAATTATGAGATAAACAAGATAGTGTTAAATTGTTTTTTAAAAGAGGAGATGGTGTCACCATTAGTTATTTAGGTTACTTAATAGGAGAAGCCCTCCAGAGCCTGGTTAGTTTCCTAGATGGGAGGAAACTCTTGTCCATTGAGAGATACTGAGAGGCAGGATTTGCCAGATGAAGGAAGAGGGATACATGAGAGTGACAGAGAAGTACGGAAAACTCCAACCAAAAAGTGAGTTCACCAAGGAGGGGCTAAGGTTGACACAGAGAAGTGTGGAACAAACACCCTACAATGACCACATTGACTTTTTCTTCACCTACTGTCATTGTCCCCTTTGTCCTCAGCTAAAGTCTCATCTCCTCACCATAGCATGCAAAAATATTCCTTATCTGCCCCTTATTCATATCGCTATTGTATTACTTGTAATTCCTTCTTATTGTTGGGATGCATGACACTCCTCAAGGTTCTCACAGTAGCGTGCTCTAACTTGGGACTTAGGCACACACTATCTTTTCCGCTCCCTTCACATAGGTAGTGCCCACTTTTCCTTCAGGATTCAGTTCGGAGTCTTCATCTTCAAGAAGGCTTTCCCGATCCCTGAGGGCAATGCTTATACTTTTCAGAGCATGTACATTATGTTGCATTGTCTGATTTCTTTTTTTCTCCCTTAGTAGTCATCCCGTCTAGCACACTAAAAGTGATAAATACCATAATTATTTTCTGAATGACTGAGGCAGTTTGAATGGATGTTGCCAAATCCCCCTGACTGAATACATTGTTTCTCTGCTTGATTTTTTTTGTCTGACCCTTGTGCCCACGTGCCTGGGACTTTTAGGTCAAGGGACCATGTCATTCATTATGTAATATGGGTATAATTTCATTATTAAAAAACTCCAAGAAGCATTCATGCCTGTTTTTGCTCCAGGATATCATTTAGATTTATTTTGTTGATTTATGTAGTTCATTGGTTTGGGATTGGATTTTTTTTTTGGTATGAGGTCATGGAGGAATTTTTATTGTTTGTTATAAAATCGTTGATTAATGCAGGACTTGATCTTTAATGTGCTTGTGTGTAATATCTATGTATTGCAGTCTATCAAACAGCAACTCTCTCTAAAGGCCTTTACAGATTTGCAAGTATCTGAACCAGATGATAAAATAGATAGAGGGATGGAATGTGTTTGTTTCACTCTTTTTGTTGAATAGGTTGCTTGATAAAGACTTTTCACTCTATGCATGGTTTGAGATGCATTTATCTTTCATTTAACTACAAAATATCTTTGTAATGCAAATGGCTATTTTCAGAAAGCAATTAAAATGACAAGAGATTAATTATAAATAACATGTGAACATTAATAAGTTTAATTATTATAAGTTTCTCTATCAGAAATTCCCCAAGGAGATTTTATCTTAAGTATTCTCTGAAACAACTTAATTCATATGTTAACATTCAAGAATTATTAGTAGTAATAATAATAATATTGAATATATGTGGCTCTTCGAAGTCTGTGGAAAATGTTAAACTTGCCCTTTGCCCACCAAGAATGAAGAAATAACAGACTTTTATTGCCTGAGTTTCAGGAGGACACTGATTTATTCGAAAATGGATGGGAAAACTAAATCTTATTTCTGTGGTTAGAATATAGAGAAAAGAGGCCGGACACAGTCGCTCTCATGCCTGTAATCCCAGCACTTCAGGAGGCCGAGGCAGGCAGATCACGAGGTGAAGAGATTGAGACCACCCTGGCCAACATGGTGAAATCCCATCTCTACTAAAAATACAAAAAATTAGATGGGTCTGGTGGCGGGCACCTGTAGTCCCAGCTACTTGGGAGGCTCAGGCAGGAGAATCTCTTGAACGCGCGAACCCAGGGGGCGAAGCTTGCAGTGAGCTGAGATTGTGCCACTGCACTCCAGCCTGGGTGACAGAGTGAGACTCTGTCTCTTAAAACAACAACAACAAGAAACAACTAATTATGAGCTAAAGTAATTTTCTTTTATTGTGTGTGTGTGACTGATGCAGTCTTGCTCTGTTGCCCAGGCTAGAGTGCAGTGGCCTGATCTTGGCTCACTGCAACCTCTGCCTCCCAGATTCAAGTGATTATCCTGCCTTAGCCTCCTGAGTAGCTGGGACTACAGGTGCGTGCCACCGTGCCTGGCCAATTTTTGTATTTTTAGTAGAGACGGGGTTTCACCATATTGGCCAGACTGGTCTTGAATTCCTGACCTCATGATCCACCCACCTTGGCCTCCCAAAGTGCTGGGATTATAGGTGTGAGCCACCATGCCTGGCTGAGCTAAAGTAATTTTCTTTGTCGATACAGGAATACAAACTAATATGCTTCTACTTAGGCAAATAATATATTCATGAAATGTTTTATGAAAATCAATTTTTGTATTTAAAATCAGATAGAACTGCACCACTGGGGCAATTATTTGAAGGACTTCCATGATGCATACTTACGTATAGTGATATAGTGAAAAGTTTATCCCTAATTTATCTACTTTGTCAGTCTGACTTTCCCCCTGTTGTTGTGCATAAGTCTGGTTTCATTTCTCCCAGGCTCCCTGTTGAAAGAAAGCTCTTTTTACCCCTCTAGGTTCTGGGTTCCCTGCGTGGGAGGAGGCAGGAAACTGAGATGGGTTATAGCTGGTCGGTTTGAGGACAGGTTACCTTTTCCAGGCAGACTTGGTAAAGAACGGTGGTTTCAGCTTGGTGTTTGGTGTTCAGAGTCTGCAAAGGAAGATAGTTTAGACTTCCAGAAGGTAGATTTTTGGAGAAATATAGAGTGTGTTTACAGAAGGATTGGCATTCTTGGCAAGAGAGGTGAACGGTCTGGGACCACCTTAGAGGAGACAAAAGAAAGACTGGGCGTGGTGGCTCATGCCTGTAATCCCAGCACTTTGGGAATCTGAGGCAGGAGAATTGCTTGAGCCCAGAAGCTTGAGACCAGCCTAGGCAACATAGTGGGACCCTGTCTGTGAAAAAAAATTTTTCAATTAGCCAGGTCTAATGGTGTGCACCTGTAGTCCTAGTTACTCAGGAGGCTGAGACAAGAGGATCACTGGAGCCTGGAAGGTCAAGGCTTCAGTGAGCCATGATGGTGCCACTGTACTCCTTCCTGGGTGACAGATTGAGATCTTGTCTCAAAAAAAAAAAAAAAAAGTTTGGCTAGGCCACATTTGTGTATCGTCTTGTCCCTCTCCCTTATCTTCCAGATTTGTGTCATTTTATTTTAGGTCTGTTCCTCTTTTTTAGCTTTTGAAAC
>NW_012122709.1:6418544-6425498 GCF_000951035.1 Colobus angolensis palliatus | reverse complement strand
AGGCCACATTTGTGTATCGTCTTGTCCCTCTCCCTTATCTTCCAGATTTGTGTCATTTTATTTTAGGTCTGTTCCTCTTTTTTAGCTTTTGAAACTTAGGATATTTAAGATAAGGAAAGTTAAATACAATTTTAGTATATCTACTCTGGCTAATTAGATAACCAAAATATTCTAAAATTTCCCAAGTTTTAGACTGTATTGGATATTCTCCAACTGGATAGGTCAGAATTTAAATAATCAAAACACGTGAAAATAACAAAAAGTTAAAGTTCAATATAAAAAGCATCTGAAAATAAGAGCCCAGTGACATCAGAGAATAAACAGCATATTTTTACAAAGCAATTATCCTGGAAACTCTAGGAAGAGACTTTGGGAATGGGGTGAAAGAGTAGCACTGAGAAGGTAAGAACAGGGAGGGTCAAGAACACCTTCAAGGGACCTCTATGGCATTATGGGATCACAGGATAAGCTGCTTTCTATGCCCCTACCCTGCCGCAAATCAAGCTAGTTTGATGTGAACACATTTCTTGCCATGTATTTAGAGAGGCGCCGAGGAGGACAAGCCTTTTGAAACTTTAGATTTCTACAGTGACCTTTGGGATCTGGACTACTATGCAACGGTTATGAAATCTTGAAGATGAGGAGTGAAGGCTGGTCCAGCATTGCGTTGGACACATTAGGATCAAAGGACTCCTGTTTACCCCTGTGACAAGACTCAACCCACATCTGCTTCCAAAAAGAAGTTTCACCTTCTGTCATCCTTCATTCAGAGTTAGACATCCTGGTAGAGCTAGGGCAGAGTAGAGGAAACAGATAGAATTTGAGGTGGCCTAGATATATTTTATCGAATTCACAAGAGGACATTCTTTTCTATCACCAGAGGTTAAAAAAAGAGCTTGCTTTAGAAAAAGTACTTCGTGCCCTCTTCATTGGAGAAGGGAAAGGCTATGAATCCAGCCTTTCTTTGTGTTTGCACAATCACTGAAGAATGCTCTTTATAACCCCTATGACTTTATTGCTGCCCAACTCTGCCTTTTATCACTGCCCTAATAAAAGGAGAACATGAAAAGAAAATAGTGTTGTAATTTTTTTTTGAGTCGTTTTCTCAACACAAAAAGTTTCCCCAAATTGGAAAAGAAGGAACTTAATTCTAGCAGTTTGGGAAGGAGTTGAGGAAACAGATGGAGAAAGGAGATGGATTAAATTAACACTCGGACAAAATAACGGAAAGTCTTAAAGTTCCAAAATTAGTCTGCAGCCTTGTTTTGAACATAGATGGTGTCAGGGCTGCTTTTTCCATTCTTTTAGACTCACATGTACAGAGCTGCACAATTGTGGAGGAGGCTGGCTGTCCTTGAGTGCAACGGTCCAGCGGATGGAGAGATGGTTTTCAGAGATTCAGTCTAGCCTACTATGAAGGGCTCCCACACCTGTTTTGGAAAGGCTTTATAATTTTTTTTAGGGGTTTGACCCAGCAAATAAGTGTTCAGAATCTGTCAGAGCACCTGCCTTTTGGGGTCCGTGGACAAGTGTGACTTCTGTATATATTCAGTTATATTTTATATCAGTTTCCATCAGCTGTTGCTTTTTTGGATTAAAAGAAAAAAAGACACTGCCAAGAGATTTGAAGAAAAATTCTATCCTCGAGGGAATCTCTACTCTGGAATATGTCCCTAATGAGATCTTTCCTCCCCAAATCCTCATTATTTTGTTTTGAGAGAGAGCTGGAAATGTTTCTAGTAGGATCCCTGGAAAGGGAACTGTGGGGAATAACCTCGTTTGCATGTTATTTGGATGACCTCTAATTTCTTTTTTTCTTTTTTTTTTTTTTTTTTTTGAGACGGAGTCTCACTCTGTCGCCCGGGCTGGAGTGCAGTGGCCGGATCTCAGCTCACTGCAAGCTCCGCCTCCCGGGTTTTTACGCCATTCTCCTGTCTCAGCCTCCTGAGTAGCTGGGACTACAGGCGCCCACCACCTCGCCCAGCTAGTTTTTTTTGTATTTTTTAGTAGAGACGCGGTTTCACTGCGTTAGCCAGGATGGTCTGGATCTCCTGACCTCGTGATCCGCCCGTCCGGCCTCCCAAAGTGCTGGGATTACAGGCTTGAGCCACCGCGCCCGGCCATGGATGACCTCTAATTTCTTAGGGGTGTTATAAAGTCCCAACTGATCCCCTTCCCTCCCCATATACTCATCAGGATTCCACCATCATATTCAGGTTTCTGTTCAGGCATCACCTAATCAGAGAGATTTCTGTTGACTCTCTCCTTTCCCTTTCCCATTTTATTTTTCTCTCAGCACTTGCCAGCATTTGACATACTGTATTTACTTGTTTGTTTCCTGCTTGTCTCCCTTCACTAGAATATGGGCTTTGCTTAGCTTTCAATCTCCAGCTCTATTAGCACAGTGCCTGGCATGTAATAATTTCTCAATGTGTACTTCTGAAAAAACTAATAGTCGAAACTGCCACACATGTTAAATGCTGTGGGCAGCAAAAAAAAGCTGTGGTTTCAAATATAAATCTAATGTTTAAAATTTTACCTGGAGTAGATCTGACGTCAAATTGATCCTCAATTGACCTGCACATACCAGGGCAAGTAGCTTTGGAAATCCATTTATTCATTTTTCATATTTAATGTTGGGCAGGGCACCGTGGCTCATGCCTGTAATCCCAACAATTTGGGAGGCCGAGGCAGGAGGATCGCTTGAGGCCAGGAGTTCAAGACCAGCCTGCACAACATAGCGAGACCTCATCTCACAATAAAATACAAAAAATTAGCTGGTGGCCTGTATTCCTAGCTGCTTGAGAGGTAGAGGCAGAAGGATTGCTTGAGCTCAGAAGGTTGAGGCTGCAGTAAGTCATGAACCTGCCACTGCACTCCAGCATGGGTGACTGAGAGAGACCCTGTCTCAAAAAAACAAAACAAAACAAAAATTCATGTTAATCTAGATAACACTGGGAAATTGACTATAAATGAAGATATGAAGCCTCCAGTGTGATAAAAGCTTCAAGAGTTTCAAGAACTTCCCTTGTAAAATGATGGAGCTGGACAAAGACTGGATGATTTCTAAGTTTCTTTTTAATTCTAAAGTGAGAAAACTTTAGGCGTGTGTGTGTGTGTGTGTGTGTGTGTGTGTGTGTGTGTGTGAAGTTGCACTGCTACATTTCACCACAAGATGACAGTATCATCTTTATTGAAACAAAGTATGGTTGCTATATGGAGTAAATAGAAATAAATCCAGAGAGATCATGAGGGATATAAATTACTTTGGTAAAGATATTATATGTGAGGCATTCATTAGTTTGGGAAAACTATGTATCAAAAAGAGTTAACTTCCTTTTGTAACACATGGGAAATAGTTTGAAATATAGGTTTCTTTCTTCCTCCCTCTTTTCCTTCCTGTTTTACACCTAGTCTTCCTCCTTCCTTTATTATTCCTTCTTCCACATTCTCAGTTTATTATGTAACAAATTCCAAGTCAAACGAAACAGAGATATATAAGAAAAAATTAACATTTTCACCATTTTCTTTTAATTTCACTCCTCTGAGTAACTGATTTTTTTTTTTTTCAGACGGGGTTTCGCTCTTGTCACCCAGGCTGGAGTACAATGGTGTGATCTCAGCTCACTGCAACCTCTGCCTCCCAGGTTCAAGTGATTCTCCTGCCTCAGCCTCCCGAGTAGCTGGGATTACAGGCATGTGCCACCGTGCCCGGCTAATTTTGTTTTCTTAAAAGACATGGGGTTTCACCATGTTGGTCAGGCTGGTCTCAAACTCCTGACCTTAGGTGATCCACCTGCCTCAGCTTCCCAAAATGTTGGGATTACAAACATAAGCCACCATGCCCGGCAGTGTCTAATGTTAATAGCTTTTTTCTCATTTCTTCCTATATGTTCCTATATATACATGCACATACAGACACACAAATTATGTTTCTTTTGAACTTTAATATCTGATCATCTGTTGGGGAATAAATTTAGATGGTTGAAAACTCTGTCTCTCCCTTATTGTCACAAACACCACCACCACTACCACCAACACACACAGACACACACACATACACACACCACCTCTAATTGCACCCTTATTTCCATTTTTTCCCATCTTGAGAAGAGAAACACTTATGGGAAAATTGAATACTTGGCCTTATGTTATTCCCATTTGCCTTCTTTGTTCTTTATACATTATGCTTTTTCAACTTTACCAGAACCACTTGGATTAAAACTTGTGTGTGTGTAGGAAATGTTCATGTGAAGACACTTCTGTAGTAAGAGAACCTATAACTGCTCCTGTAGAAGAAAGCTGAGAGTCATCCCTTCAAGAAAGGGGCTCCTCCCCTTGTAATTCTACTGGGTTTTGCATCCAGACTGAGCTTCCTTCCCTCACCCACATGAAGTGTCTACCTTCTGCAGACTCCAGTGGCTCAGGAACCGGGGATGCAGTGCCAGGCTCGTGGTGTCCTGCAGCAGATGTGGGGAGCTTTCCTTCTTTATGTCTCCATGAAGATGGGAGGTAAGTCTCAATCTAATAGCAAATGCTGCTGGGAGTTTTCAAAACAATTTTCTTTCAGCTAAACGATTGCCATTTCTGACACTTGTAACAAAAGAGTATTTCTTAATAGATATTTTCTTTATGTGGTGCTAATTGTTATTGGATATCAGATAATAACTACTGCTGCTGCTACTTTGCTGCCATTTATTCCTAAGAATCTCCCCTTAATGGCAGTTGTTTTGTGACCACATGGATACATCATTTTTAATAATAATGAGGCCTCCAGGAGCCCTGCCCTAGTAACAGTCATGTGTCTTGTCTTAGGCACTACAGGACAAAACATTGACCAGCCCACTGAGATGACAGCTATGGAAGGAGCCATTGTCCAGATCAACTGCACGTACCAGACATCTGGGTTCAACGGGCTGTCCTGGTACCAGCAACATGATGGCGAAGCACCCACATTTCTCTCTTACAATGTTCTGGATGGTTTGGAGGAGAAAGGTCGTTTTTCTTCATTCCTTAGTAACTCGAAAGGGTACAGTTACCTCCTTTTGAAGGAACTCCAGATGAAAGACTCTGCCTCTTACCTCTGTGCTGTGAGAGACACGGTGACTATGAGGTCTCTTCAGCTGCAACAAAATTCAAAAGGCAACCACAGCAGCAAGAAGTTATATTTCCTGAGTGTGTGCCTGCTGTAAGTTAAGACTGAGGACTTTGGAACCAGACTGCGTTGATCTGAGTTTGCTACTTTCTAGTTGGGTTGTCTTAATTAAGTCAGTCACTATTTTTTTTTCCTTTGGTTTATTTCTTTATCTATAAAGTGAGAATAATAAGAGTATCTACCTCACAAGGCTGTTGTGAGTTATGACTCTCTATCTATATCATCTATATCTATATCTATAGTTATATCTAGTGTTACTCAGAGAAGTAGTGGCACACAGTAAGATCTATTTAAGTTTAGTTATTTCAGTTCCAGTCTTGAATTTTCACTAAGTATTATGTGGTAAGATCCCTGGAACTGGAACTCAGTATTTCTCTACCCTTGGTTTGTGGAAGGTGAAATCCTGACCACTATTTGTATCTTGTGGGTCTAAAGCTATTAGATGGAGTTTGTCGTTCGTTGGGGTGGATTGTTGCTCTGGAAGGATCCCTGTGGTGATACTCATTTCCTTTGCGGGGACTCTGAACTTTGGAAATCCAAATGCAAATGCTTCAGAGTGAGATGTTAAGTATGCTGATTAATTATGAAAGGCTCTCTTCATTATGTGCATCCTCGATAAATAAATATAATCTTAACGTATTTCGGAGGTTTATAACTCAGGCTAGAAGTGAAGTTTAGGGGCTTTAGACTTGGGGAGCATGAACATAATGAGGGGAGTCTGTAGAAGATGGGAAAGAAGAATGAACATAAGCAATTTGGTAGCAAATCTGGGTGAGGCAGGAGAGCCAGTAGGAGATTCCCATGAAAAGATGTAGTCAGTAGGCATTAAGTACAATAAAAATTTACAGTAAATGTGAAGATTTTCCTTTCCTGCTTTATAATTCCCTTATGTTCTCTTCAAATCTTTTAATGAAGTCTGTTAAATGCTACAACTTGCAGTCAGCTAGGTTTAGAGAGTACATCACTGTGTGTGGCTACCTCCACATGAGAGGTAGCTCAGCGAGCGGAAGCTGATCAGAGAGCGGAAGCTCAGATTGCAGGTTAGTGGGACATCAAAAGTGAGGGCCGCTCCAAGTTAACATAGTTATATGGTCAGTCATATGCTACATATTTTTTTTTAGAGTCAAGGATTAAACCAAATTCTCTTTGGGTGAGGTAGGAGTGCTTTTTCATTCTAATTTATAAAATGAACATTTGAGGTGGAATTTGAACAGACATAGTCATACTGGAAAGTAATCTTGACAACATGAATCCAGGCCACTGAAATGCTCATGTTCCTTTTGTCTAACAATTCATTTTTTTGAGCTCTCATTTAAATAAACGCAGGCGAGAAATGAGGCTTTGATTTTTCCAGTTTACAAGGAAACCAAAGAAGCCATAGAAATGATATTTAAGGACTTTGGACTTGGTGAGTATGAATTGTTCATATAGTTATCAATTAGGGAAAACAATATTATGCAAATGATATTGTGAATGCTATGATCAATGGAATATTTTAAAGTTGCATTAGTTTCTATTCCTGCATAACAAATTACCACAATACCCATATATTAGCTTGTGGTTCTATAGGTCATAAGTCCAAGCAAGTTCAGCTGAGTTCTATGCTTAGGACATAACCACAGTAAAGTCGAGGCATTGGCTGGGTGAGTGCTCAAGTTCTCACCCAGAGTTCAGAGTTCAGAGTCCTCTTCCAAGTTAATTCTTTAAGTTTTTTTCTAATATGTATATATATATGACTGTGTCTTGCTCTATTGCCCAGGCTGGAGTGCAGCAGTGTGATCTTGGCTCATTGCAAGCTC
>NW_012122709.1:6409850-6416879 GCF_000951035.1 Colobus angolensis palliatus | reverse complement strand
AGGCTGAGGCAGGAGAATTGCTTGAACCCGGGAGTGAGCCAAGATTGCACCACTGCACTCTAGCCTGGGGGACAGAGGAGACCCTGTCTCAGAAAGTAAAATAAAATAAAATAAAACAAAACAAAAAGTCAACTGTGCCATAGAACCCAACAAATTACCAGAGTAATACTGCATCACATTCAAGATTCTGGGGATTAGGGCAGGGAATCTTGGGTCTATTTACTGAAATTTTACCTACCACATAGCAAATAAAGGATGTTCATTAAGACTGCATAAAAATGGTGAACTGCTTATGATATAACAATGAATCAAGAAAACCAGGGTGCATAATTGATTATGCAGAATAATCACAGCTGTATGAAAACTTTTGGGCATAGAAAAAACAGGGAAAGAAATTACAATACTCTCTCTTTACTGCATTTCCCTTACTCAAAGTCTTAGTATGGGTAGATTTTCTTCTCTCTCTCTCTCCCTCTAGTCTCTTGACTAGGATTGGAGGGTGCACTTCCAAGATGGCTTGCTCACATAGCTGTTGGCAAGAGTCCCCAGATTCTTATCACATGGTTCTCTTTATAGTGTGTGTCGAGAGAGAGAGAGAGAGAGAGAGAGAGAGAGAGAGAGAGAGATCTTTTATAGTCCAGCCTCAGAAGTATTATACCATCACTTCTACTGTTTTTTTTCCCAGCTTCTAACATTTTTCTCCTTTTACATATAATAAAGTAGAAGAAATAATATAGGATTCAAACTGCAAAAGTAATTAATCAATAGAATGTATACACAAAAAAATTCCCCATAAGAAGACAAGCTTATTTACAATGAAGAAACACATGTACATTTAAGATAGTTCTCATATAAGACATTTAAAAAATAAACCATATCCTACAATGGGCACCACTGTTTACAGCAATATTAAAGGGGAGAAAACAATACTCATTTATTACTACAAGGTACAGCATCAGTGGAATAAATTCACAACACTATATTACAGCTTGTTAATCCATTTAAGAATTGTTCCAAATATGTCATATTTTTGGCCCTCAGAGGTCCATTCCTACAGATTTCAACTACTCTAAAATTCTAACTACTGAGAGGTAGAGAATGATTATTAGCATGATTATAATGATTATTAGAAACACACACACTCACACACAGACAAAACTCACCAAGGAGTTACAAAATCTATGGAGACCAGAGGCCAACTATCATCACCTCATGTCTGCTCTCACCAACAGCCTTGCATTTTTCAGAGAAATATCTGAAAAAGTAGTCAGACACCAGTGTGATCACTATCTCCTATGCCAAACCTATTGGGACTGAAACAAGCAGTATTACCATAAATGAGAACATTGAGGCTTACCTTTCAGGGCTTATTCTGGTCTCAGAAATTAATTAGATAAGATTATTTTCTATTGAAATGAATTTTGGCTAACATAAAAGACTAGTCCTTTACTAGCTGGTCTTAGAGTAAAGGTCATACACATGAGTCTTAACCTACTCTCTGTCATAGCTAAAGTCGGCTGAAGGTCCAAAATTAGAAGTATGCCAAAAATCCTAAGTACAATCGTCTGGAAGTCTGCCATGAAAAAGCCTTTAAGGATGTACTAACTTAAAGTCTCAGTGCAAGGGCATAAGAGCTCTAACGCTGTTAAATCTTCCTCGTTTGGGAGAAAGGATCAATGTTCCCTACAAAACGCTAAGTTTTGCCTAAGGGTGAAACCTACATATAGCAGGGTATAGAATTAATTTAATTTTGTTCCATCAGGATCCTTTTTCCACGGTAAAAAAAACAGAATGAGGAATGATTTTTTTTTTTTTTTTCCAAGACGGGTTGGAGTGCAGTGGCGCGATCTCGACTCACTGCAAGCTCCGCCTCCCGGGTTCTCGCCACCGCTAATTTTTTTATTTTTAATAGAGACGGGGGTTTCACCGTGTTAGTCAGGATGGTCTCGATCTCCTGACCTGTGATCCCCCCGCCTTGGCCTCCCAAAGTGCTGGGATTTATAGGCATGAGCCTCGGCACCTGGTCGAGGATGAATCTTAATTGGTCTCTTCTTCAGAAGTGGTAAATTTGGTCTGTGTATTGATGAAGCCAGACAGTTTTTTAAGTAGGCAGTGAAAGCTGACAGTAGAATAAGATTCCTGTAGCCACAGACCACTACCTGGTATCAAACTAAAGCAACGATCAACTTAAACAATTATCCAAAGTCACTTTAACTGTACTAAAGGGTAAAGTTCATTACTATATTATTTTAAAGGAAGTTGTCTAAATGTAAGAATTCCATTAACCCTGGGTGAGAAAAATCAAAACAAGTCATACTCTCTAATGAGTTATCCAGTGAGAATGAGAATACTTTTAACTATATTTGACTGGCAAACATTTACTTGGTAAGTGTGAATTTCTTTCTTTCTTTTTTTTCTTTTATCCCATTGGATTTAGACTATTGAATAATTAAGGGCAGAATGAGGGAGAACAAAGACCTACTTCTTCAACATTTTAGTATCTAGATAGTATAGTAGAAACTGTTCCTAGGGACAATGTATATGCCATTAATCACATTGACTAAAGCGATGAGTTATTCATTTTTCTTTTCTTTTTGTTTGAGAAGCTTGTTTATCTCCCTTTGGCCTTTCCAGTGTGGTTTGAAATGATTCCGTGTTGGTTTAGTTGAGGAAGCAACAGTAAGAAAGTCACTATCAGGTAGATGAGAAGCAGGTTGTGGACTTGCTGTCCCATCCAAACAACTGCAGCAAGATAAATGATCATGGCCATGAAACACATTTCAGGCTTTTCTTCCTTCAGTGTGAAGATTTGTTTCCACCAGTCCATAGCTCTGCATCGAGTTTTTAGGAGACTGCTGCTAATTTCATGGAATCTTTGCTGTTGATCGCTGGTACATTTATTAGAGCCAAAAATGTTAGGTGCTAGAATGGAAACAAGGTAGTCAGCCAAGCACCAAAACATAACAAAAGAGGAAACAGTAGAGAGAACAGATGGATCTAGATAGTAGATAATTGAAACACCAAAGAAACCAAGTCCATGATGGCAGGTGAAAACCAAGCTCTTTCCCATGATAAGACTTTATCCACCATCAACATCACTTTTCCCCATTCTTGCAGTTATTGTTCTAAACTTGCAGTCTCTGCAGCCAGCAAATTGATGCTGTGATTACCTCCCTCTGCCATCATCCCTGAGGTCCTGTCTCAGCAAGCACAAACCACCCTCCCACTCAACCTTCCTCCTGAGATCCACAGGGCGATTCTGGCCACTTCTGCTGTATTCTGTTGGTTACCCAGATGCACCTTTATACAGTGTAGAAGGGGATTGCACAGTGGCATGAATACCAGAGATGATGGAGATCATTGATGTCATCTTGTTGACTGGCTTCCATTTACAAACTCCTGTCAGCCATTGGTTGAAGGATATTAATTTTATTAATTACCAGGGATATTAATTTTCTAGTATTCAGGGTTTACTATGTACGTGGACAAAGAAAGCTCCAGTTGCCAGAAAGATCCCCTCAGGCACAGAGGTGCTGACAGTTGAAAGTTGGGCCAGTATGCTAACACATGAAAAATGTTAATGGGTTATGCAGAGGAGGGTAATCAGTCAACTCTTCCACTGCTTTGATACACTGTTACCCAACATTATATTTGCTTTGTACTGTCATTGATTCCTCAAGGTGGTGGCTGATTACAGTTTCTTTAAAACACAAAACAAAACAAAAAAACCTCAAACAGGAGAATTAGTCAGATAAGTAGAGTCGCTGCTGCAGTTGGTCCCAAGACCATCACTGTTATCTATTGTCTCCCTCTTCTGTCAGTCATTCTAGGCTCCCTCATTCAGCATTCCTGCTGCTCCCAGTTTCTTGCTGTTTGGTGACTCAGACCTTCATCCCTGAAAGGCCCAGGCCCCTGGTTACTGTACCCTTTTCCGACCTTGGTTGATGCAATTACCTCTTTACTGCTATCACCAAGCATGGAAACACCAAGACATGTTCCAATAAATCTCTGAGTTCTACCTGTACTTCTCTCTATCCCCATTACGTAGTAGCAACTCTATATCCTCATGATTATAGTCAATTACCTCTGCCACTATAGTTTTGCCAAAATTTGGGGAGTTTTCAGGCATTATTTCTTTTTCGGTTCCACCGCTTTCCTCTTATTCTAAAGCTCCAGTGATATGAGCTTAGATCTCTTGTTATTATCTCATAGGTCTCTGAAACTCTACTCATTTTTCTTTTAGTCTACCTTCTCCCTGTTTTACAAACTGGGTAAATTCTATTGATCTGTTTAAAGTTTACAGGTTCTGTTCACTGGCATCTCCCCTTTGTATTGAATCTATCCAAGAAAGAGGGCTGAGAAATCAGAAAATTAATCTTGTTTTGTGGTCTTGGGTGAAAGCTATCCACTTCTGCAGTCATCAGCTTGTGGAGAATTTTTAAGAATCCTTAACTCGGGGTCTTCCAAGTGAATGGATTTCCAGGCTTTGTAAGAAATGGATGTGTCTTTTTAGTTAGAAAGCATAACTCCCATTACTGGGTATATACCCACCCAAAGAAAAATAAATAATTCTACCAAAGGATACTTGCACTTGCATGTTTATTGCAGCATATTCAAAATAGCAAAGACATGGAATCAACCTAGGTGTCCAACAATTGTGGTCTGGATAGAGAAAAGTGGTACATATATATGATAGAATACTACATAACCATAAAATAGCATAAAATTATATCGTTTGCAGCAACAAAGGATGTAGATGGAGACCATTATTTTAAGCGAATTAACACAGAAACAAAAAACCAAATACTGTATATTCTCACTTATAAGTGGGAGCTAAACCTTGAGCACACACAGAAGATAAGAACAACTAATACTGGCGAATCCAAAAGTCGGGAGGGAGGCAAGAAAACTACCTATTGGATACTATGTTCACTGTCGGAATGATGACATCAATAGAAACCCAAACCCCAGCATCATGGAATATACCCTTGTAATAAACCTGCACATGTGCCCCTGAATCTAAAATAAAAATAAAAAATAAAAAAGCATGACTCCAACGATCAACGCCTTGATGTTTTACTGTTGTGTCAGTTGTTAATAATCCCTGCCAAGATTCTTTTCACTGGGGCTCAAGGGCAGTTTCTCTCTGATGTATTTTCTAGAAGACTAGATCTCCCTGTTTCAGATCAGACAGTGGGTGTCTTGAAAATACGGTTTGAACCTGTTAGTGTTAAAGCTGGAAGCATCATATGTGTCTCATGTGATATTTGGTCACATTAACCTGTAGTAGGGTATAATCTAGGTTTCGAAGTAAAATTTTCAAATGAACTGGGTAGCCTATTAGTAGCTTATAAGGAGATCACCTGTGGGGCCCAGAGATGGTAGATCTCATTATCATCAAGGCTAATAGAAGTCTGGGTATTTTTGAGAGCTATGCTAATTTTAGTTTTAGAATTTCATTAGTTCTTTTTACTTTTCTTGATGTTTGTAGATGATAAAGATAGTGAAGTCTTAAGTAAAAGATACAAGTTTACAGAGTTATTTGGTAATAGTAAAAGTGAAATATATGCCCCTATTACTAGAAAGATAAGTTGAAATTTCCCATATTAGAGAAAAAGAAATTAAACATTCTGGTCACAACTGTGCCATAGCTCTTTGTCAAGGACAAGCATCAATTCATCCCAAGAGTAAATAATAACCAGAACATATTTATAGTCCACTGCCGGGGCATTTATATAAAATCCATTTGGAGGTGATCAAAGTGGCCTTGAGCCTTTGGTTCTTGTCAATATCCTACTTTTGCAATCCTCCCAGAATGATCTCATCGGAAGGTAGGGCATGTATAGAAAATGTCTTTGGCAATATTCCTAAAAAAATTCCACCATGTTGGTTAAATAGTATTGTCAATGCATCTTTATTATTTTGGATAATATTGTGAAGCATTTTTGTTAAATGGACTTTTATTATGGCTATATCCTTAGGTAACATCAAATTGTCTAAAAGTTTATTAATTCTCTGTTCATTTTATAGGGATTCCTAAAGAGATGAGGAAATCTGCTTGTTTTCAAAGCATTTTAAAATAATAGATTAACTCAAAATTATATCTACTATCAATATAAATGTTTGTTGCTTTACTGTTTTTCCTCTGGCAGGTCCAGGCAAGGGCAATGAATTTAACTATCCAAGCTGATTTAATTTCTGGGAGAAGCTTAATTTTCGAGAGTAAATTCAAGCTCTTGAATTAAAGCTCTTGAGATAGCATAATCTACTTTGCAATTTTCAGTTTTTAAAAAATAATAAACGATTCTGTAATATTGAATCAAGAAAATCCAAGGGAGTCTCTAAGTTTGTGCAAAGTATGAGTTGTTGTTGTCTAATTTAAGTAAGCAGTCATGGGCTTCTCCTCTGGGTCAGGTAAGGAAGGTGACCGAGGTTAGAGCGTTAAAGTAATAGACAGTGATGTGTAAGTGTTAAAGTAATGGACAATGACATGTAAGGCAAAGAAACAATAATTCATAAGAAGTTTGGCTAATAGCTGAGAAGCTTGAGGGATTTTTGTTATTTGCAGTGTCTGTAAAGTGTGAGGAATCATTAAGATCAGTGTAAATCCTAGAACTAAATTAACTGAAGCTTTTCATTGCTGATATAAGTTTTAGGCAAGGTGATGTATCTTGACTATTGTACCATAAAAAAGACTGAAATTAGCCAGAAACTTTTGAGGATTCCTCTGTATTTGAGTCAGTATTTCTAGTGCTTGTCCAGACCTCTCATGGACAAAAGGAAAAAGGGGTTTGTGGATTTAGAAAACTGGAAGCAAGGCTTTTTTTTTCCAGATAGTTGTCATACCACTGTTTGGGCCTAAATAAAAATATTCTGCCTTTAACTGGAAAAGATGAGTTTTAGATGGAGAAGAACCAATTAGCTGCCTCCTATGAGGGGTCTCTTATGTGAAACAGGAATAAGACCATAATAATTTCCAATAAGAAAATATAATGGGACTAGAAGCTAAAGTTTTACATTATATATATA
>NW_012122709.1:6401821-6409460 GCF_000951035.1 Colobus angolensis palliatus | reverse complement strand
TGCCATTGCACTCCAGCCTGGGCAACAAGAGTCAGACTGTCTAAAAAAAAAAAAAGAAAGAAAGAAATGAGAAAGAATAGTAAAAATTTCAATCAAAGCCTGGAGTATCATTTGTTTGAAATAAGAATTCAAATATTATTTAAATGGCTAGAATAAATTATTCAGGCTATTTAGACCAAAACATTATATCAGGGCACAAAAGGTTCTAGTTGTAAGGAACAGGTGAATATTCTGAAAAGAAGGGCAATTCTTGTGCTTCAAAAGACAATAATGTATATTTACGGTTTTGTTTTATTATAAAGTCAAGAGAAAGAGATGAACAAAAATGGTTGGTGGCTTTCTAATAGGGTTAAGAGGAAAAGAGGGAACTAATATTTATTGCATGTTTACAATGTGCTAGTAAAATAAAAGGGAGATGCTAGAATTTTTTTTTAAATTCTAAATTTCTATACGGCAGTATATAATTTATTGATAGCAAAGGAAGACAATTTGAAAAAGTAATTGTTATTGTTAAATCTGCCTTATTTTCCACCAAGTCTTGGCAGGATGAGATTCAGGATTAGAACAGAAGGTTTACCTTGTTCATAAGATACATCTAAATGATGGTGTGGGAGGGGAGGGCTAGAACTGCATGTTAAGAAGTATATAAGTGTATGGAAACCCATAAAGTTAAGAGTTGAAGTGTATGGGAGTGAATTTGGATGAGATTTCTTTAGAGCAAAATAAACACTTTTTCTTAATAAATGCTACAGATTGCTTAATCAGAATGACAAAACTGGTAAAGAGGCAAGGTGGTCATGATGGTGTGGTATTAATTTCATAAAGCTATCTGTTGCTTTGGAGGCATGGGCCTCAGTCTTAGAATACCTGAGCTTCAGTTCTAGTATTTGTATTTTATCCTTTTCATTATTGACAAAATGAGAATTAATCATACTTATATTAATTATTCAAAGTAATAAAATGTATGTGAAAAGCCATTGTAAGGTGTAAGACACTATGAAGTGTTTGTTTTGGTAACAATGAAATTATCCAGTAAGAGTCTTATTCTGCTAGGCATGGATATGCATGGGCAACAACGGCTGCCTCCCCAGATTCCAGTCACTCCTGTCTATTGTGTTGCACCACGAAGCTTGAGAGCAATGGATTGATTGATTCGTCCCATTCCCCAGCTCCAGTAATAGACCTGATTGATCCTAGCCCTTATCTCAATAGATTCCTTGAGACATATTCCATTAAGCCTTGCCTGAAGCCCTATTTTCTCTCTGGGCACTCTAGTTTTATGAGTCAATAAATCTCCTTCAGCTCAAGTTGAAATTTTTGTTTCTTGCAATTGAAACAATCTTGATTGATAAAACATTTAATAAATTTTGACTCACTGACAATTTTATTGAAAAGAATGGAATGGAGACAATGAAGAATACTGTTACTCTGGATTTAATTCTGATTGATAGGAAAGAACTTGTTAATGACATGTATGGTAGGTTAAATGAGGTTCCCCCAAAGATGTTCATATCCTAATATGGGAAACCTTTGAATAGCTGCCTTACATGGCAATAGGGTCTTTGCAGATGTGATTAGGGTATGACCTAGAGGTGGAGAGATCATCCTGGAATATCTGGGTGGGCTCCATGTAATCACAAGTGTCCTTAAAAGTGGAAGAGGAAGGCAAGAGAAGCAGAGTGCAGAAGTAGGGAAATGAGACTGTTGACTGGGAGCACCAAGCCAAGAGATGTAGGTAGCATCTAGAAGCTGGGAAATTCAAGAAAATAGATTTTCCCCTAGTGCCTTCAAAGAAATGCAGCCCTATCGACACCTTGATTTCAGCCTTGTGAGACCCAGTTTGGATTTCTGACCTACAGAGCTGTAAGATAATAAATATGCGCTGTTTTAAGCACCTGAATTGGTGGTAATTTGCATAGAAGCAATAGGAAACTAATGTATTACGGAAGTATCAGAAACTTGGAGAGAGTATGTGTCAATATAAATTTGGAGTTTGCAAAGATTGGGGAGGAACTGCTGGGCATAGCTAGATGTTTCCTGGATATTAGGAAAGTCAATCTAAAAAAATTAGGAAAAAGATAGGTATAATTTCATGGCCAGAAACACTGAAAGATAACACAGATTATCATAGATTTTATTTTTTTGTAACAGGGTCTCCCTCTGTCTCCTAGGTTGGACTGCAGTGACACTATCATATCTCACTGCAGCCTCAAACTCCTGGGTTCAATTAACTGCCTTGCTTCAGTCTCCTCAGTAGATGGGACTGTATGAGCCAACCAGCATGCCTAGCTAATGTTTTCAATTTTAATTTTGTAAAGATGGGAGTCTCATTATGTTGCCCAAGTTGGTCTTGAACTCCTGGCCTCAGTCAATCCTCCTGCCTTGACTTCCAAAGTGATGGGATTACAGGTGTGAGCCACCATGCCCAGTCCCCTGGGAATTTTTAAGTGAAATTATGGCAATCTTCCTTTACAATCTTGTAAAGGAAGAATAGGTAAAGGTACCTGAAGATATCATATGATTGTATAAATGATTCTCAGTTAAGAACAAAATTTAAAAGGCAAAGGTGTGTGTATGTGCATCTGTAGTTGAAGGTTGTCGCTGGTAATCAAGAATATATATAGGGTTATTTCTTGAAGCTGTGGGAATAAACAAGTTTAAAGCACAGAACAAGTCAAAGCAAAACTTGTTACAAATAAGAGGAGATGGTCTTTGGCATAATTTCTTAATTTTGGCTAAGCTTCCATTTCTAAATCAAAGCTCGGTTCCTGATGTGCCCTGCAACATTAGTGTATCTTGCTCTATTACAAGGATTCAGAGATACTGGTCCTTTCATCTGGTCCAGGGTGACTGAAGTCCTTACACCAGTTGCCCCTGGTTGTATCTGTTTCACAACAGCATGCTGTTAAAATATTATTATTTTCTACATGTGTCATGATATGTAAAGCTTGAAAAGCATTGTTCCATGTCTGGTATAATAATTCTAAAACTGAAAATGGCAAAATAAACATGATTAATAGAGCTGTAAATCAAAAGAAAAATCTGGTAATGTCTATCCATTTAAAATGGCTCTGTCATCAGGACTAGATGAAATAGACCCCAGAGTAGTGGACTTGTTTGCAGAGAAACAGTTTTTTGGTTATCTTTGAAAAGTCCTATAGAACAAGAGAGATGTGAGAAGATTAGAGTTGGAAGAATATATCAAAATTCAAAAAGTTAGAAGTTATAATCACTAAGTCATGAATAATTAGGTTGACAACAGTCTTTCCTGCATTTCTAGAATGGATACATTGCATAAAGGTTTGTGAATAGTTAGCCAAGAAAGCAGTGACTGCTGGCAAGGAAATAAGAAGATATGCTGGAAAGGAGGATGTGTGTTTGGAGTCAGGCAGCGTTCATGCTAGAGCTGGGTTTAAATTTTGTGGTTTGTTAGTCACAGCTTTTTGAAAATAACAATAGTCCAAGACAGTGGTTCTCAGACTTTAGCATGCACTGGAATCATGTGGAGGACTTGTTAAAACACAAAGTTCTGATTCAGTAGGTCTGATATGGGCTTGAGAATTTGTATTTATAACAAGTTCCGAGCTCATGCTGTTCTAGAGACCACTCTTTAAGAACCAATGGTTTAGAACAATTTGGTTAGAGTGTAGAATTAGAATATTAATTTTCCCATTGCTTTTGGAAGTCTTTTCTTGGAGGGTGTTTTGGTGTCATTTGCCTTAATTCTAGTGAAAAATGTATATAGTCCTAGCCTATTTGTATAGTAATAAGGTAAAGTCTCACAGTCCAAAGAGAGACATAAATTCTGCTGCTCTATCCCCATCAGTTCACTTCTCCCACATTTGCAAATTCTGAAATTCTAGCAGAGGGAAACCATGATGATGAAGGGTCTGGAAATTAGGCAATATGAAAAATAATTACAGGAAGACAGATTCTTCCTGTGAAAATAAAATAACCAGTGGTACAAAAACATTTTTAGGTTTCTCCTGTAAAAGAGGGATTAGATAAAGGGTCACAAACTCAGATATGTCAGGGGTCAGGCAGGTAATATAAATGAATCAAGAGAACTGGGTAGGGACTATTGCTAACCAGGGAGTAAATGCATCTTCTCAAATAAATGGCTACTATTTAGGACACACTAACTACTGCTGTGTGGAAATTGTCCAGGCTAGTGCTGCTAGATCTTCTGCGTTTTCAAAAGGAGGTGGAAATCCTGAGTTGCTTAAAAAATCACCCAGGTTTTAAATATTGTTGATTGATTGAAAACATTTAAAATGCATTGGGTGGGGCAGGCAATATACATCTGCAGTCTCAATTTGGCCCTTGACCCTAAAGCTTGCTATCTTGGGATTAGACTTACCCAATGTTAACTCCAGAAGGGAGACCTGGGAGGGAGACTATAACCTAATTTTTTTTTTTTTTTTTTTGAGACGGAGTCTCGCTCTGTCGCCCAGGCTGGAGTGCAGTGGCGCGATCTCGGCTCACTGCAAGCTCCGCCTCCCGGATTCACGCCATTCTCCTCCCTCAGCCTGCTGAGTAGCTGGGACTACAGGCGCCCCCCACCACACCTGGCTAATTTTTTTTGTAGTTTTAGTAGAGACGGGGTTTCGCCATGTTAGCCAGTGGATGTTCTCAATCTCCTGACCTTGTGATCCGCCCGCCTTGGCCTCCCAAAGTACTGGGACTACAGGCGTGAGCCACCACGCCTGGCAAACTATAACCTAATGTTAAAATAAAAAAAAAAGCATGGCAATTGAAAGTAGCTTTGGAGTCAAATGTATTTGGGTCTAAGCCCTGATTCCAGCATTTGTTATCAGTGTTACTTTAAGCAAATAACTTAATCCCTTTCAGCTTCAGTTTCCTTATCTATAAGTTGGGTGTAATAATAATAATGTCTATATCATTGGAGTGGTAATTAGAATTAATAGATAATTAACAGATAATGCACATAAAATATGCCATAGCACATATTAAGCATTCAACAGGGATTAGGTTTGAAAAACTAGAAATGGAAGATGCAGAATAAAGACTTAACTGCCCATTATTGCCGTCTCTAAAACAAACTGAAGACAATAAGGAAAATGAATGAGAAAGGGAGAAACATCATCTTTTTAAATTAAAAGGCAACACTTTAAGTGTGAAAATACACTCATTAGAAGAGCTAACCAGTGCATCTGAAATTAGATCAGGGTAAAGGAAGATGCCAGGATAGGATGACTACCTTACAGAGTTTGGACAGAGTCAGCACAGCATAGATTTCTGCATAGGGGCCAATGGTTAGCTGTACGTTGGAACATAATCATGAAAGGCTGTAAGTCTCTGTAACCTACTTGGTATTACAGTGTAACAGAAGAGGCAAGGTTGAATGAAGAAATCTTAAACATACTATCTTTGCAACAGCACTAACTATGAAGAAGAATCTATGCATGACAAGCAACTCTACAGCTACTTACCTTTGTTAACCAATGAAGAGAGAAGGTCAAATCACCTTGCAATCTCACAGACACAAAATATGTACTATGTAGGGCTTCACTGTGAGCTGGGGAGTGTCCTTATTGGCCTAGAACATTCTTCTGAAGCCTTACCCACATTATCTTCCTAAAAATAACTTAATCATGAAGAAATCACTTAAAGAGAAATATTATTTAAAAATCAACAGAGGATTTATATAAAACACTACAATCTGAAAATGACATGTGAAAACAATTTCATTTACAACAGCATACAAAATACTTAGGAGTATATTTAATTAAAGAGGCATAAAATTTGTACACCACAAACTATAAAACATTGCTGAAAGAAATTAGAGAAGGCCTCAATAACTGTAAAGACATTCTGTGTTCATGGATCGGAAGACTTAATATTGTTAAAATAGCAAACTACTCCAAATGGTTGACAGACTCAATGCAATTTCTATCAAAATCCTAATGACCTTTTTTTTCTTTTTTGCAGAAATGGAAAAGCTGATTTTAAAATTCAAGGAAAATGAAATTGCAAGGGGCCCAGAATGGCCAAAATAATCTTGAACAATAAGGTGGGAAGACTCATACTTTTATATTTCAAAACTTACTACAAGCTGTGGTGACAAAGGCATTATGCTAATGGCATAAGGATAGACATACAGATCAATAAAATAGATTGAGAGTCCAGAAATAAACCCAATGATGATAAGCCCAAGAAATAAGCTCAATAGAATAGATTGAGAGTCCAGATATAAACCATATTCCTACGGTTAGTTAATTTTCAACAAAGGTGCCAAGATACGTCAGTGGAGGAAAGAATGATCTGCTTGACAAACGGTACTGGGACAACTGGATATCTGTATGCAAAAGAATGAAGTTAGACCTCTGTCTCATACCATATGAAAAAATCCACTCAAAGTGGACCAAATATCTAAATTAAAAGCTAAACTATAAAACTCTTAGAAGAAAACACAGGAGTAAATCTTTATGACCTTGGACTTGGCTCTAGATTCTTAGAAATGACACCCCAAGGAGGGGCACCCGCCATTGCTGAGGCTTGAATAGGTAAACAAAGCAGCCGGGAAGCTCAAACTGGGTGAGCCCACAGCAGCTCAAACAGCTGCTTGCCTGCCTCTGTAGACTCCACCTCTAGGGGCAGGGCATAGCTGAACAAAAGGCAGCAGAAACTTCTGCAGACTTAAAGGTCCCTGTCTGACAGCTTTGAAGAGAGTAGTGATTCTCCCAGCACGGAGTTTGAGATCTGAGAACGGGCAGACTGCCTCCACAAGTGGATCCCTGACCCCTGAGTAGCCTAATTGGGAGGCACCCCCAAGTAGGGGCCGACTGACACCTCACTCGGCCGGGTGCCCCTCTGAGATGAAGCTTCCAGAGGAACGATCAGGCAGCAGCATTTGCTGTTCTGCAGCCTCTGCTGGTGATACCCAGGCAAACAGGGTCTGGAGCAGACCTCCAGCAAACTCCAACAGACCTGCAGCTGAGGGTCCTGACTGTTAGAAGGAAAACTAACAAACAGAAAGGACATCCACACCAAAACCCCATCTGTATGTCACCACCATCAAAGACCAAAGGTAGATAAAATCACAAAGATGGGGAGAAACCAGAGCAGAAAACCTGAAAATTCTAAAAATTCAGAGTGCCTCTTCTCCTCCAAAGGAACGTAGCTCCTCACCAGCAATAGAACAAAGCTGGATGGAGAATGGCTTTGATGAGTTGAGAGAAGAAGGCTTCAGACAATCGGTAATAGCAAACTTCTCTGAGCTAAAGGAGGATGTTTGAACTCATCGAAAAGAAGCTAACAACCTTGAAAAAAGATTAGATGAATGGCTAACTAGAATAACAAGTGTAGAGAAGTCCTTAAATGACCTGATGGAGCTAGCTGAACACCATGGCATAAGAATGTGACGCATGCACAAGCTTCAGTAGCTGATTCAATCAACTGGAAGAAAGGATATCAGTGATTGAAGATCAAATGAATGAAATGAAGTGAGAAGAGAAGTTTAGAGAAAAAAAGAGTAAAAACAAATGAACAAAGCCTCCAAGAAATATGGGACTATGTGAAAAGACCAAATCTACATCTGATTGGTGTATCTGAAAGTGATGGGGAGAATGGAACCAAGTTGGAAAACACTCTGCAGGATATTATCCAGGAGAACTTC
>NW_012122709.1:6398487-6398961 GCF_000951035.1 Colobus angolensis palliatus | reverse complement strand
TGACTACAGGCGCCCGCCACTTTGCCCGGCTAGTTTTTTGTATTTTTTTAGTAAAGACGGGGTTTCACCGTGTATATTATTAAGCCACAAAAACAAATGAAGTACTGATTGACCTTCAAAAGCTTTATGCTAAGCTAAAGAAACCAGACATAAAATATCACCTGTTGTATGATTCTATTTATATCGAACATCCAGAATAGGTGAATTTGTAGAGTCAGAAAGTAGACTGGTGTTTACTAGTGGATGAGGAGGAGAAGTGGAGAATGACTGTTTAATAGGTATAGAGTTTTCTCATAGTTAGTGTTGCTGCAAAGATAATATGTTTAACCTTACCTGGAGCTGAGACAAATTTAGAGAGCAGAGTGAAATACAGGGGTAGAAGAAGCAGTGGGAAGAGTCCTGTGGGTAATCTCAGTCCCCAGGGAAGCTATTTCTAACTTTGTTCCACAGAGGTCCTCGGAGAGGGCTGCCAGA
>NW_012122709.1:6382617-6397447 GCF_000951035.1 Colobus angolensis palliatus | reverse complement strand
TGAGAAGGAACCAGAAAAACAGTTCTGGTAATACCAAAAAACAAGATTCTTTAACACCCCCGAAAGATCACCCTGGATCACTAGCAATGGATCCAAACCAAGATAAAATCCCTGAATTGCCAGAAAAATAATTCAGAAGGTCAATTATTAAGTTAATCAAGGAGGCACCAGAGAAAGGTGAAGTCCAACTTAGTCAAATTAAAAAAGATACAAGATATGAAAGAAAAAATATTCAGTGAAATAGATAGCATAAATAAACAACAATCACAACTTCTGGAAATGAAAAGGCACACTTAGAGAAATGCAAAATGCACTGGAAAGTCTCAGCAATGGAGTTGAACAGGCAGAGGAAGAAGCTTGGAGCTCAAAGACAAGGCTTTCAAATTAACACAATCTAACAAAGAGTAAGAAAAAAGAATAAAAAAAGTTAACAAAGCCTCCAAGAAGTCTGGGATTATATTAAATGACCAAACCTAAGAATAATTGGTGTTCATGAGGAAGAAGAGAAATCAAAAGTTTGGAAAACATATTTGAGTGAATAATCGAGAAAAACTTCTACAGCCTTGCTGGAGATCTAGACGTCCAAATACAAGAAGCTCAAAGAACACCTGCCAAATTTATTGCAAAGAAGATTATCACCTGGGCACATAGTCATCAGATTATGTAAAGTCAAGATGAAGGGACGAATCTTAAGAGTTGTGAGGCAAAAGCACCAGGTAACCTATAAAGGAAAACCTCTCATATTAATAATAGATTTTTCAGCAGAAATCCTACAAGCTAGAAGGGATTGGGGCCTTATCTTCAGGGTCCTTAAACAAAACAATTATCAGCAAAGGATTTTGTATCCAGTGAAACTAAGATTCATAAATAAAAGAAAGATAGTCTTTTTTGGACAAATAAATGCTGAGAGAATTCACCACTACCAAGCCAACACTACAAGAACTGCTAAAAGGACCTCTAAATCTTGAAACAAATCCTAGAAATACACCAAAATAGAACCTCCTTAAAGCATAAATCTCACAGGATCTGTAAAACAAAAACACAATAAAAAGCCAAGATATTCATGCAACAAATAGCACAATGAATAAAATGGTACCTTATATCTCAATACTAACATTGAATGTAAATGGCCTACGTGTTCCACTTGAAAGATACAGAATGGCAGAATGGATAAGAATTCACCAACCAAGTATCTGCTGTCTTCAAGAGACTCACCTGACACAAAAGGACTCATAAACTTAAGGTAAAGGGGTGGAAAAAGATATTCCATGCAAAAGAATGCTAAAGCAGGAGTAGCTATTCTTGTATCATACAAAACAAACTTTAAAGCAACAGCAGTTAAAAAAGACAAAGAGGGTCATTATATAATGATGAAAGAATTGTCCAACAGGAAAATATCACAATCCTAAATATATATGCACCTAACACTGGAGCTCCCAAATTTATAAAACAATTACTACTAGACCTAAGAGATGAGACAGACAACACCACAATAAGAGGAAGGGACTTCAATCCTTCACTAACAGCACTAGACAGGTCATCAAGACAGAAAGTCAACAAAGAAGCAATGAATTTAAACTATATCCTAGAATAAATGAGCTTACCAGGTATTTACAGAATATTCTACCCAACAACTGTAGAATATACATTCTATTCATCAGCACATGGAGCATTCTCCAGGAAAGACCATATGATAGGCCACAAAACAAGTCTCAATAAATTTAAGAAAATTGAAATCGTATGTAGTACTTTTATGTAACAATTACATACTTTTATGTAATTTTATGTCTTGCAATTGGGTTTCCATACTTACTATCTTATGGAACCCCTTCCCTTGAAGGTCACCAGTGACCTCATAATGGTTATTCCAGAAAGTCTTTTTCCCCCCATAATGACCTTTTAAGGGTATAGCTGTCATGCAATAAATTGAATATATTTAAAGTACACAGTCTGATAAATTCTGACATATGTATACACCCATGACACCACCACCACAATCAAATTGATTAACATAATCGTCAATCACAAAAGTTTTCTTGTGCCCTCTTGTGATCCCCTTTTTCTCTTTTTGCCCCCATCTTCCTTTACCAAGCAACCATGAATGCACTTTCTGTCACTATAGATTGGTTTAAAATTTCCAGAATTTCTAGAATTTTATGTAAATGAACAATGTATACTTCTTTTGGTCTTTTTTTTCTTAACTCAGCATAATCATTTTGAGATTCTTTTATGTCATTTCTTTTATTGATGGTTCACTCGCCTTTATTCCTGAGTAGAATTCCATTGCATGGCTATACCACAGTTTGTTTTTCCAATGTATAAGCACATGATTGTCAAAACAAAGTAAAGCATAGGCAACTAACTAAAAGATGCATGGAACGACAACGACAACAGCACAGAAATAAATGTTGCTATGCCTAAGAATCTAATATGTGATTAAAAGGAGAGTATAAATCAATAAAGTAGGCAAATTTAAACCAAGTATTTTGAAGTTATTAAATGGATAAATGGGGCAAAAAAATCTAACTAGACCCCTCACCTCACTTAATATAGCATGGGTAATTAAGAAGAACAATGATATTATTAAAATTATATAGTTTACATTTATTAAATCAGTTGTGACATGATCTCCTTTTAGAAAGATTATTTAGCGGTGATGTGAAGGATAAATAGAAATAGTAATCACTGAATTCTGGATGCCAAAGCAAGGAGGGTATGGTAGCATTAGGAGCATGAGTTAATAAAAACAAGGCAATGAGAATGGAAAGGAAAGGGAAACTATCAGAGATTTCAAAATTTCAGAGGAAGAAATGATAGGGCCTCATATTTTTCTAAGTGCAATTTAATTAAAGCAATCCCTTAACTTTTTTCCAGGCTTGTCTTCAGGTGACAGAGACTTGTAATTTTTTTTGGAAAAACATTTTACTAGGAGACTAGGATTCAAGCTGTAAACCTTGTTTAATCACAAACTTTATGATCTCAGATTAGTTGTGTAATCTTCTGGACTTTTGCTTTCTCTCCTGTAAAGGTCAACTCTAAGACTTCTTTCAACTTCAGATTTCTTGGATAATAATTTATTATCTTGAACCACATCTCCAATAGGGCCTAAGACAACAGACCAATTCAGTGGGAAATGAAAATAGTGAGTTGTATGGACTAACTACCACGCACAGAGTCCTGGTGAAGAAGGTGCTATAACTTAGGTTAGAAGTCTTCTTTGCACACCGTGTTTTCTCTTAATGATGAAGGAAGCTGTGCAGAGGGGGTTACAGGGTACTAATTTGCTTCTGCTTTGCTGGGTCGAATGGCACTCAAGAGGTTGATTGTTTATAATCAAACACACACAAGTTCTGGAAGCAAGAAGACTAGAGTTTGGTTACTTTTGACAAGTTACAGGTCAATAGAGACTGCCTCTTAAGAAGACCTAGAGGAAATTGCAACTTTTTAATTAATCTCCTGTGTTTCTCTGGCTCATGCCATTATCATAGATAAGACCAAGGGATGCCTCTGGTGATTCATAGAACTCTTACGCTCACTGATTACTCTTTGGTCTCTAAATGCTTCTCTGTGGTAAGAAGAGTATTTAACAAAGGAAGCTGGCTTTCCCCAGAGGACCTTATTAAAACTGTTGCGGTTTTGAAGTGATTAGCATGTAAATGAATTAATGTGGTCAATGAACCAAGCTATGTACACACAGAATATCTAGGAGGCAGAGAATCATACAGTCTAGTCATACTCAGGAGGAAACTGTTTAGCATTCAGAGGTGAATTCTGGAAGAAAGATGAAAAAGGAACTCAGAATTACTGCTCTGATTTTGGAAACACTAAACATGAAATGACAGAAGATTTGAAAATCTTTGTAGAGTTTGTACATGTTGCTTTAGAATAGATTCCTGGAGCAAAAGTAGAAATGGCTTACCATTAGAGCAAGCAGGTTAGCTCAAGAGGCTATACTAAGCTACCTTTGCACACCTGGTGACACCACTTCCTATTTGCAGTGTCAACTCCCTTATATGTGACACTTGTTATATTTCAGAGGCAGATTAATCTTATTCTACTGTATAGAATAGATTGGGGGTGGAGAGAGCTAGCTGATTTAAATTCTAGGTGAATGTTAGAAACAAATACTAAAATTGAAAGTCAGAAAGAGAGGCAGGTTTTGTGTGAAGAGAAGTTAGATTTTGACTTCTTTAATAATAAGATCTCTTGAGTAAAGAAAACTAATATTCTCTTAGGAGTTCATCAGTTTCCTTTGCAGTCCCAACTCACTAGGGATGTCAGAGTTAGGGTCATCATACCATTCTTTGTGAGTTACAGTTAGTTATAGCATGTTTGCATTTACTGATTTTTATGAGATAAAGTTGCTTTACTACTATTTGCCTACAAATTGTAATGGAAATTAAAATCTATGGGTCTGTGATGTGAATAGTTCTCCTGGGGTGGGACAGTACACACTTGCATGACTATAGGCAAAACTATGTCAGATTAGATATTTATTCAAAAATAAATGGCTCATCTACTTCCCTAAAATTTGTCTTTGAAATGACTACCAAAGATACAGGTAGGACTGATTGAGAAAGGGCAGAAATTAAAGGTCTGAAAATGGAACCTTAGGGAATTCTTATGAAAAGAGAGAAAAGTCGAGAAAGAAGAACAAAAAGATGTAGTCTGGGAAGTATTAGGCAAATCAGGCTTGAGAAATATTGTGAAAGTTTTAAGCAATGTTCCCTTATAATTGCAAAATGGGAAGTATTGTCTCCTTTCATGTTTTGGAAGAGTTTGTGAAGGATTGGGGCTAATTCTTTAAACATCTGATACAATTCACTAGTGAAGCTTCCTGAGCCTGGACTTGACTTTGCAGAATATTTTTTGTTTACTTATTTGATCTTGTTATAGATCTGTTTGGATCTTCTATTTCTTCTTGAGTCAGTTCTGGTACTTTGCGTCTTTCTAAGCATTTGTCTTCTCATCCAGATTATCCAATTTGTTGGCATATGTCATTGCTGTTCATAGCATTCCCTTATAATCATTTTTATTTCTGTAAAATTGGTAGTAATGTTTCTATTCCTGATTTTAGTCATTTTGGTGTTTTTTTTATTGGTTAATTTAGCATGACAAAAACTTTGTCAATTTTCTTGATCTTTTCAAAGAAGACATTTTTGGTTTAATTTGTTTTTCTCTATTGCTTTTATAATCTCTATTTCATTTATCTCCACTCTAGTTTTTATTATTTTCTTCCTTCTTTTTGCTTTAGGTTTAGTTTGTTTCTTTATTTTTAGTTTAAGGTAAACAGATGATTAATTTAATATTTTTTCTTTTTTTAATTTGGTGTTTATAAATTTCCCTTTAAGCAGTGCTTTAGCTGCATATCATAAGTTTTGTTATGGATTTTTTGGGTGTGTTTTTGTTTCCTTTAATCTCAAATTATTTTCCTATTTCACTCGTGATTTCTTCTTTGAGTCATTGTTTATTTAGGAGTGTGTTGTTTAATTTTCACGTATTTGTGAATTTCCCAAATTTCCTTTTTAACTCTTAATTTAATTTCATTATGGTAGGAGAAAATTATATAGTTTTAATCCTTTTAAATTTGTTAATTTTTTATTTGGCTCTTTTGTTACAATTTCTATCTCTTCATTGATATTTTGTAGTTAGTGAGACATAATTCTTATATTCTCTTAGTTCCTTATTTGTGATTTTTAAAAGTTCTTTGAACATGTTTAAAATAGCTGATTTAAAGTCTTTGCCTCATAATTTCAATATCTAGCTTCCTTAAACTTTCCTTTTTTCGTTTGATTTTTCTGTAGACCATATCTTCTTGTTTCTTTGCATGTTTTATCTTTTTTTTTGTTGAAAACTGGATATGGATATTTTATTTTACTTTTGCATTGAAACATTTTATTCATTTATTTATCTTTAAAATTTTATAATTTTTTGAGAGATATTAATATTTCAAATAAAGTAGCAACTCTGGAAATGTCACTCACTCCCTCGGTGTTTGTTGCTGCTGCTTGTTATTGTGTTTGCTATCAGTTTGTTTACTGACTTTCCTGAACACATTTGTAAAGTCTGTATTCTTTGTCATGTGTGGCCATTAAAGTCTCTGCTTGTTTAGCTTAATGGTCAGCTAATGATTGGACAGAGATTTCCTTAAGTGTCTGGAACCAGTAGTTCTCTTATCCTTCACTGATGGGCTTTGTATAGGGGTTTCACTGGACTTTCAATATTTAGCCAGGCAGTTTGCAACTCTGCCTTAGCCTTCACTTCTTGCTATCACAGAGCTTCAAAGTCAGTCTTAGGTGAGATATTAGGTACTTCTTAAATCTTTCCTACGTCTTCAAATGGCCTTTGACATGTATACAGCCTTCTGTGTGCTTGTGCTTTCTAGAGTTTCAGGAATATGTTGGAGTTTTTCAGAGCCTCCTATGGACATTTCATTATTGAGCTTTTCCTTTAAGTGTATTGGTCAGTTTCTTGTTTGTTCCACTATTATCATCTCCTCAGGCAGTGGCAATGTTAAATAATTGGTGCTTATTGTTTTCCAGCCCCTCCCCTCCAGAAAGGTTGTTTGCAATGAGAAAGTTCTGAATAAGATCAAACAGAGGCAAGTCTTGCCAATGGAAGTTGCAGGAATGTGCCAGACAGGTCAAATAATGACAATTCTCTGAGAACTATGTTTTTGAGGAGCTCCAAACCAGCTTTGCCCTCTCTAGTAGCTTCAAGGCTGCTGTTTCTCACCATGTGGCAGTGCTGTTGGTTTTCAAGGCTATTGGAGAGCTGGGGAGAGGAAAGAGAGCAGGGCAAATTTAAACACCACAGAGTTGCTGCTCACTGTTCTTATCTAGATACAGCCAGTTTTCCTGAGTAAATGCTTCTTGAATTACTGCAAGTCTTTTGTTAATTTCCAGAGTTCAGAAAAAGTTATTTATTTATTTATTTGTTTTTGAGATAGAGTCTCACTCTGTCACCCAGGCTGGAGTGCAGTGGCACGATCTTGGCTCACTGCAAACTATATCTCCTGGATTCAGGTGATTCTCATGCCTCAGCCTCCTGAGTAGCTGAAATTACAGGCGTGTGCCACCATGCCCAGCTAAATTTTGTATTTTTAGTAGAGACAGGGTTTCACCATGTTGCGAAGCTGGTCCCGAATTCCTGACCTCAAGTGATCTGCCTGCCTGCCTCAGCCTCCCAAAATGCAGGGTTTATAGGCATGAGTCACTGTGCTTGGCCAGAATAAGTTATTTTGACAATTTTTTTTGGTATTGTCATTGCCTTTGGTTTTTTATCGTTATGCTGCTATTCTCACTGACCTCACTCATGCTATTCTGTCAGGCCTCAATCAATTTCCTTCACAGAGCACAGTCTCTTCAACATTTCCCACAAAATCCAATTACAGCAAGTAATTATTTTTCGATAGACTTTATTGGAGTCTATTTGAATAACTGACAGATAAAGTCCTATTTTTGCTGTATGTTACCTTTTGCCATCTTTTACCATTTTTTCCTTTGTTTATCTCCCACACTATCCCCAGATGCCTCTCCCTGTAATATTAAGCCTATTCTTTCTTCTTTGAATCCTACTTGGTGTTATTTTCTTCTCTAATCACAGTCCTAAACCAGTGAAGTTCTCTTAGAACTTTGGAGGAATTCAAATGAATTAGAATTATATCTTGTTATAAATATTGTATTTAAGTCTCAGGTATGTTTGATATAGATCATTTCAAAATGTCTTTTCAAGCTATACAATGACATTTTGGGTGGCTGCTGCTTGTGAAACTACCAAGATCTCCATCCTCCTTATTTCTTTCTTTGTCTCTCTCCACCTGAATTAATTTTTCTCCTTTCATAGATGAGACCTATTTTTTTTGTAACTTGGAGAGAGGAGAGAAAATTTGGATGAGTAAAGAGGCTAAGGTGAAGAGATGAGAAAATACTGGAGCAGGAAGGCATACCATCTGTTCTCCACTTGTCTCCTCATACTGACTTTGAGCCCCCTGTGGAGACAGAATTTTGGAGATAGAAGTGGATTGAAATATGTTCAAAAGGAACTTTGTGGGATGTACAGAAAATACACACTCTTTTCCAGCACTAATGGATATTCTAAAAAATTGGGCATGTATTAGGCTACAAAGGAAGCTTCAATAATGCAGACATTGTAGCTGCATTCTCTTTTTGGTCAGAAGCAAGACAGGGATAGCCACTATCAGCACTACTCTTCATTATTTTCCTCCAGTAGTATGTTTGCAGATATATTCTTTAGTGTATACATCAGATGATATCGTTTGGATATTTGTCCCCACTCAAATGTTGAAATGCAATCCCCAGTGCTGTAGGTGGGCCCTGATGGGATGTATTTGGATCATGGGGGCAGATCCCTCATGGCTTAGTGCTGTCTTTGTAATAAGGAGTTCTTGTGAGGTCTGGTCATTTGAAAGTGCGTGGCACCCCCCCACCCTCAATCTGCTCCTTCTTTCACCATGTTACATGCCTGCTACTCCTTTGCCTTCTACCATGACCGTAAGCTTCCTGAGGCCTCCCTAGAAGCTGATCAGATGCCAACACTATACTTCCCGTAAAGCCTGCAGAACTGTGAGCCAGTCAAACCTCTTTTCTTTGTAAGTTATCCAGTCTCAGATATTTCTTTATAGCAATGAAAGAATAGCTAATACAGTAGGGACTATGCCTCAGACTTTCCGAGCAGCAATGGAAGGGCTTTGTATATTCAGTACTGAGTGTTCTTGTTGTTGGTTGAGTGAATTTGTAGTGTTAAGGTGAGTAGTGTGAGATTTGATTGATTAGAGATTTCCCTGTGCCGTGTTTAAACATTGTTTTTGGCTGTATAGCACTGAATTCTCACTGCCTATCTCTGCTGGAGAGTCTGTGATCTACTTAACATATCTTAATATTTTTCTTTTCTGCTTAAATTAGCTAAGTAGATTTTATTAAATTACATCTGAATATTTGACTGACAAAAAGAGGATCTTGCTAAAGCTAAGATAGTAAAAATAGTATAGTAGTATTGCAGAAAGAAACAACAAGATGAATATAAAACTCAGGAAGTTCAATAGGTAACTTTGTGAATCAAGTTCATAGGTAACTCTAATATGATAATCATGATGCCACAAATCTGTAGGGAATGCTGGATTATTTAGTAGATTGTGGTATTAAAACTGTCCTGCTCTATGGAGAAAAATAAAGTCGTCGGGTCTTCTACAGATGTAAATTTTAGATGAATTAAAACCTAAATGTAAAAGACAAATCTAGAAAGATAATAAACACAGTGTCCGAAAATGTATTTGTGGCTTTGGAGTGAAGAATAATTTCTAAATCAAAATCCCTAAAGCTCAATAAAGTGAAAAAAAATGATAATGTTGATTCCTACAAAATTAAGGACTTCCATTAAAAAAAGGACATCATAGACAAAGCTAGTAGACTGGGACCATATTAGAAAAAGATATTTGTGATTTTGGATACAGCCAAAAGTTAATATATGAGAAACTCTTATGATTTGCTGAGAAAAACTAGAGGACTAATTTTAAAGTGTGAAATCCTTTGTATAGATAACATGGGAAAGGGAAAATACAAATAGCTCAATTTGACTAATAATCAGAGTAATGCAATTTGAGATTCCATACTCAGTAGATTGGTAAAAGTAGACAGTTTTATAATATTAAGTGTTGTTGAGGTTATGGAAAGACTGGAATGCTCATGCACTGCTGGTAGAAGTGTAAGTGGCTGTAGCTACTTTCAATCATTACCGTAGTGAAATCGAGCATGTGTATGTACTATGATTGAACAATATTTGCTGGGGACATACCCTAGAGAAATTCTCACATAGTTAATAGGTGAAATGTAAAAAAAATGTTAATTGCTATGTTTGCAAGAGTTACAGGCAGCCTATAATTCCATCACTAGGGGATTGCCTAAGTAAGTGTGGTACATGCTGAAATACTGTGCAGTAACTACTTTGAACCAAAAGTACATAACCAGTATCTAAAAAGAGTTTTAAGTTATCTATAGCTCTGTACTACTTGGCTTCAGTAAGAAGCTGCTTGAAGGCTTAATCAGCTTACTTGTACAATTGTATTCCTTTTGTGTTCCGCTCTGTGTTTTGGTGGTCAGAAATTTCAGAGCTCAAATTAATCATAGTAGTGATCTTAGTCCTTCCATTAAATAAATTGGTGCCCACTTCCCTTTGATTTTTCTATCCTCATTTTAGAGGCATTTTGGAATTCTGTATTTTATTTGGGAGCTTTTTGAGGTCATAAATATAAATACAAGGTTTCTGTTGGACCTAAATGATCATCTTATCATTATTATGTTTTTTATTTTTAGATGGAGTCTTGCTCTGTTGCCCAGGTTGGAGTGAAGTGGTGTGATCTCGGCTCACTGCAACCTCTGCCTCCCGGGGTTCAAGTGATTCTCCTGCCTCAGCCTCCTGAGTAGCTGGGATCACAGGTGCCTGCCACCATGCCCAGGTAATTTATATATTTTTAGTAGAGACGGGGTTTCACCATGTTGGCCAGGCTGGTCTCGAACTCCTGACCTCAGGTGATCCACTCACTTTGGCCTCCCAAAGTGCTGGAATTACGGACTTGAGCCACTGTTCCTGGCTCATCTTATCATTAAGGACTCTCTCATTAAGAAAAGAGAAAAGATTAGGAAAGAAACAGATTTCCTCTCACCTAGAAGACTATTTAAGAAAGGAAAGGGGATTCATAAAGCAACCGTCCAAAGAGAAGTGTGTTACTCTATGAAAGTATGTGTTTAATAGCCACTCACCTGAATAAAGAACATCTTTTAGTAATCAGAAGGCTTTTCCAAAAGGCAATTATTTCATCTGGATAGCCTTCATATTCCTATGGAAATTGAATAAGGATAAAGAGTTTGAACAAAAGCAAAGGACACGAAATCTCTTGAAGATATGAGAAGCTGTGAACACTTGTCTTAGGGGGTGCACGGAGAAATTATTTTTCGTGAGTTCCCATGTAGTCCACTAGGTGGCGGAGGTTACATAAAAACCCTGCTGTATAATAAACACCGAATTGCTACAAACTGTTTCCTCTTCTTTTTCAAGTAAAATCCCAAGGAAACCTGTACAGTATAATAAAAGCTGGAGACAGAACTTTGTAGTAAGCCCTATATTAATAACAATAACAGTGTCAAGTTGCAAAATGAGGACAGGTACCATACCAAAAGAGATTATCTCCAAATGCAGTTTTTGCTTCTTTCGTTTATAGAAAAAGTACAGCTGATTTTTTTTCCCATATTTGTTCCAAAGATCACCTTGAATGGAAGGAGTCAAATTTTGATCAGCATATTTACACAGTAACTTTTGTACCTTAAAAAAATTCATTTCTCATCTACTGCAGCTACTAATATTTCATGCTAATTATTTTAAACACATTAGCAGGTCATCATGTCATATGTGATGGGATTTAGCATACTTTTTGTGTGAATATATCACTTTAATTTGTATAATGGAGCAGTGCCCCATTAATCATGTGACTCCTTCTAATATCCTTAGAGAAGAAAGGAAGCTCCTTGAATACTAAATTTGCACAACCACAGTGACCTTATAAAGGGTGCATTCCCTTTTAAGATTAATTTGTCAGAACAAAGCACAGTGAAGTCATTACTATGCAGCCTCACAACTGTAGCAGCCCTTCTAAAGGTTGTAGATTCTGGCTGATGATGTCACTGACACAAAGAAAAAAATGCAAAACAGATAGTCTTAAATAAGCTTTCTGGTGAGACCAACTGCATTTTGGCCATGGCTCTGCAGAGCACTCTGGGGACAGTGTGGCTGGGACTTCTCCTCAACTCTCTGTGGAGTGGTGAGTAGGCTCCTTCACGATTTGATTTTGTAAAAGGGTAGGAAATAGTTTTAAAATTTGGACTCATTTTTAATAGAAAAACAGAGAAGTCAGATCTAATATTCACTGTACCTAAGGGGCAATCATCAAACCAAATAATACCATTAAAGTGACAGCCCTCTTTGTTTTCTTAGTTGCAGAAAGCAAGGACCAAGTGTTTCAGCCTTCCACAGTGGCGTCTTCGGAGGGAGCCGTAGTGGAAATCTTCTGTAATCACTCTGTGTCCAATGCTTACAACTTCTTCTGGTACCTTCACTTCCCTGGATGTGCACCAAGACTCCTTGTTAAGGGCTCAAAACCTTCTCAGCAGGGACGATACAACATGACCTATGAACGATTCTCTTCATCGCTGCTCATCCTCCAGGTGCGGCAGGCAGATGCTGCTGTTTACTACTGTGCTGTGGAGGACACAGAGGCAGGGAACCCATGAATAGCTGAACAGAAACAGAGATCACAGCCTTTGCAGGAGGCAAAACAGAGACGAGCAATAACTTTTTCTTCCTTAATTCAGTGTTACCCAAGCTTTTCATTTGGTACTGCTATTAGGAAAAAAAATCGAGTCCAGACACACACTATATATTAACAAATGTCTATAAAAATATGCTTTTAATTTTTTTTTTGAGACAGGGTCTTGCTCTGTCACCCACGCTGGAGCGCGGTGGCATGATCATAGCTCATTGTAGCCTTGAACTCCAGGGCTCAAGGGTAGCTGGGACTCAGCCTTCTGAGTAGGTGAGACTATAGGCATGTGCCACCATGCCCAGTGAATTTTCCTCCTTTTTGTAGACATGAGTTCTCTCTGTGTTGTCCAGACTGGTCTCAAACTCCTGGCTTCAAGTGATCCTCCTGCTTCGCCCTCCAAAAGTGTTAGAATTACGGGTGTGAGTCAATGCACCTGGTCCAGAAAATATGCTTTTAAATGGTGATTATTTCAAACAGTCTTCTTGATATCTGAAACACTTTTGACTCATTTTTTTGAGATCTGATTAGATTATTTTTGCTTTTCCCTCATAAAATGACTGATGATGAACTTGCGATAGTAGTAAGAGGCAGGTCAACTCTTCCATTTTCTTTTCTTTTTAAAAAATTCAGACAGGCCGGAGTGCAGTGGCATGATCACAGCTCACTGCGGCCTTGAACTCCTGGCCTCCAGTGATCCTCCTGCCTTGACCTCCCAAAGCACTGGGATTATAGGTGTGAGCCACCAGGGTCAGTCAACTCATTTTCTCATTGCTGTCCGTGCTTACCTTTTAAATACTGTCTGCTAGCTTCAGTTTCTTTGCAGCAATACTTTCAAAACATGTCCATTTTGCAAAGGGTGGTTTAGTTAACATTGGGTGATGTAGTAAGAAGTGAGAAAGGAGTGAATGAGTGAGTGGCTGCTACCTACAGCTCTGCATTTGGAACCTCAATCCTTGCCTCAGGATACTTTGCTTATAATCTAGCATACAGTCCCGTTGAGGGGGCCAGTCAGTGAGTGTGTGAAATATTAGTAAAACTGAATCTCCTTCACAATATTTAAACTAAAAACAAATGCAAATGGAAGTATTTGTACTTATTGCAATGCATTCTTCCCACACCCCTGTTAATTAGCTTGGTCCTCCCATCCCAGATGTGTCCCTCCCACTTTAGAGACCAATGCCTTAGGGTAGCCCAGTGGTTCTTAATATATTTTACCCTCCTAGATCAGAAGTTTTGTGAAAATTGGATTTGTTTTCTTGCGGGGCCATAATCTAGATAAACTCAATCAGGGTTTGTAGGGGTGGGACCCAGAAGTCTATATTTTCCATAAAACTCTGCTGGTGATTTTTTTTGCTCAGCCAGGTTTGATCTGGGAATTTCAGATTTTGGACCCCAGGTCTATTAGTCCATTCTCACGCTGCTATAAAGAAATACCCAAGACTGGGTAATTTATAAAGAAAAGAGGTTTAATTGACTCACAGTTCTGCATGGCTGGGAAGGTCTCAGGAAACTTACAATCATGACGGAAGGCAAAGGGGAAGAAAGGCACCTTCTTCACAGGGCAGCAAGAAGGCAAAGTGCCAGCAGGGGAAATGCCAGACATGTACAAAACCATCAGATCTTGTGAGAACTCATTTACTATCATGAGAGCAGCGTGGGGGAAACCATCTCCATGATTCAAGTACCTCCCACTGGGTCCCTCCCACAACAAGTGGGGATTATTACAATTCAAGGTGAGATTTGGATTTGGATACAGAGCCAAACCGTATTACCAGGTCTTGAGGCTTTAACCACTATTCTCTACTTCCTTTCAGGCAGAATTTTAGTAACAGAGGAGGGCTTCAGGAAGTGAACTGTGCAGTGCAATTGCTTGCTTACACAGTAGACTTTCAGCAAATGTTGACATTTGGAATAAAAAGTGAAGGGCAAGATGGGCATGATGGCTTACACCTGTAATCCCAACATTTGGGAAGCTGAGGTGGGAGGATTCCTTGAGCCCAGGAGTTCGAGACCAGCCTAGTCAACATAGTAAAACTTTGTCTCCATAAAAAATAGAAAAAATTAGCTTGGTGTGTTGGCATGTGCCTGTAGTCCCAGCTACTTGGGAGGCTAAGGTGGGAGGATCGCTTGAGCCAGGGAGGTTAAGGCTGCAGTGAGCCATGAGGGCACCGTTGCACTCCAGCCTGGGTAACAGCAAAACCCTGTCTCGACTAAAAGAAAAAGAGTGGCCGGGTGCTGTGGATCATGCCTATAATCCCAGCACTTTGGGAGGCTAAGGCAGGTGGATCGCTTGAGCTCAGGAGTTCGATACCAGCCTGGTCTGTACCCAAAATACCAAAAATTAGCTAGGAGTGGTGTGCATCTGCGGTCCCAGCTACTTGGGAGGCTGAGGTGGGAGGATGACTTGAGCCTGGGTGGTGGAGGTTGCAGTGAGCCAAGATGGCACCACTGCACTCCAGCCTGGGCATCACAGTGAGACCCTCTTAAAAAAAAAAA